>NC_090929.1:1219569555-1219875180 GCF_040938575.1 Ambystoma mexicanum | reverse complement strand
TTTAACTACTGTCCTTCCATTTAGAGCTCTTCTGTGTAAGCTAAGAAACCATTTTCCGGAGCTGAAGTATATGCCCTAAAAGAACAGATTAATATATTTGACAACCCTACTCTTCCTGCTGGTGCCCCAGTGATTGCCCCCTTTAAGTCCCTTAGCTCAACAAGTGCTGCAATCTTTCTTTCTGACCAAATTTGTTGGCAAGTAATCCAGCTATATGGTGTCTCTGGGCAACTCAGCTGAGATGCAACTCATGACCAGTCTCTGTAGGCTTCTCCCTTGCTTGCGTCTCTCCTCGCCACCCGCATCAGGCCACTGTTGCCTAGACATCCTTAGGTCCACGAGGTGCTCGTTGCACTCTGCACCCATGTTCTAATCAGTGGGCGTGCAGCCATAAGGTTCTCGCCAGCCTGCTACCACAATAATGACCCACACCGCCCGCACGTGCTGCACCTGGATTCCAAGCTGTGCGGTCTTGTCGCCTCCCCCACAAACCTCACCGTAGTGCAGGATGATACACCATCAGTATATGGCCACCACAAGGGGAGCCAGCCTCAAACTTCAGGGCTCTGGTATGAATGTCACACGGCCTGGGCCCTTCAATCTTGGTGCAACGCCCCGCCTCTGTGCTGACCGGCCGCTCGGGTCCACGTGCTGGTTCCAGATCACAGGGGCTGCCAGAGGTCTTCCGCCGGACACACTGCTTTCAAGGGATCCTCTGAGAGGCAATTCGGGCCCATCGCCTCATCATTTGCAGGAAGGCCACAGCTTGAGTGCAGACCGAGCACCCATACACACGTCTTCACTGTGCAGCGGCCCTCTTGGAATATTTTAACTGTAAAACCGAAATGTTTAGTAATATTTATTTGTACAAAGTACACATTTTAAAGCTACCTTTTATTTTTTTTGTACCACTTCATACCAGCAGCAATAATAGAGCTTCTTCCGGTGTTTCTAGAACATACATATTTAGCTTTGTGGATCACCACAGATTAAGACAGGTTTCCATGTGTATGGTTCCTATTTTTGTTGGCAGTATTTACTATTTTTAGTGAGTAAAAGGGGTCGATGCTAAATATGAAAGATGAGACAATCATGCAACGCATGAATTTTTGTAAAGCGGGCCTCAGTTGACCCTTCTGACAATGGCATCAATGTGATGGCTCAGCAATATGACTAGGTTGTGTCATGGGAATGTCGCCTTTGCGGATACTGCCTTGCACCTGGAGTTCTTGCACTTGTATTGCTGCTATTTGTTTACCACTATACTCTGTATAAAGTCACCAACTGCCCATGCTCAACTTAAAAGATGTGTTAGCGTGGCCAACTGAAAAAAAAAAACAGTTTAAACCATTTACGTATTGCCAAAAAGCCAAATAAATGATTCCATGGAACCTGCACACTGTCAACAACAAACGTAGAGCTGTGGAAAAAATGTTAATTTTACAATTTATGTAACTACATATGCTAATGTCCATTATTGGAACTGATTAAAAAAATTACATTGGCTGAGAATGCTTACGGAAATTATTGCATGCCAAACGCTCCTATCGTGCCCCACATTTTATAACGATTCCATTCATCCCTTGATATATAACTCTGCCTGAAGTGCGTCATTTAAATCTATCATTTTTAATCTCAAACAGTTACTGTAACCGATGTAGAGAGAGTTTTGATATAGCGAAAATGTAACCTTGAAAATAATTCTATAGGTGCGAGCAAGACACATATGAGAAAGTATGCACTGAAGTTCTGCTAATATGCATTATAGGGGAGAGCATCTTCTGCAGTTCCATGGTTGCCTCAAGACGTTGACTGAACATCTAGGTCTTGTAGCTACACACGTCAACAGCCGGGAAAAGTGCAATGATCTGTGCTGCAAGAGCTTTCGATGCTTACTGGAATAGGTCTGCCTGTTGGCTTATTTTGCCGGCCTGTTTGTCAATATGCTTGTCCCAAATCACCCTACAATAAAATATAATGCCAATAGAATTACAGTTCTGACATTTGTCTAGTTTCTGAACATCAACATAATTCAACCTACCATAAATGGGAGATATATAAATATATATATTTATTCATGGCCACATTAGTGGCCATGTAGTTATGGTTAAGTTGCTGTTTCCATAGGAAGAGCACTTTATGGGCGGCTTATAACTTCGCTCCCCCTGGACGAATCCTCACCAAACTTTGTGCATGGTTTCAGGTCAAACCGCTGGACAGATTTTCACCAAATTTGCGGTAGGGGCAGGGGCTTGGTCCAGAAAGCGTGTTTTTGTAAATTTGGTAACCTTCCATGCAGTTCTTTTAATTAAAATGACCAAAAAGTAGGTGTAAAAAAAAAATAGTGATCTATGTCCGCTTCGCGGTCACACTTCCTGTTCGGTCCACTGACAAGATACCGATTGGCTAAGGGGCTGGCGTCATGACCGCGGACATGCAACGTCTCTGCCGATTGGCTGCAGCGAGACATGTTCTGCGTCAGATTGTTTGGATGCGCCCGACATCTTGGATCCGCCAATAGCGGAGCAACAACCTGCGGAAACATGCTATATTTATAAAACTCTTGCTGTGTTATAGAGCGTTGGGAAAGGTTCAGACAGTAAGACTTGGGTGATGAATGCTTTTGTTCTGGCGGTTGGTTTTCTTGATGTATTTTCTATGGCCACTTTGTACGCACAGAAAATGAGGGGTGTAATAACAGTAGTATTTCAGTCCGTGCAGTGCACAGGGAACTTGTAACTGTTGTAAGGACACGCGTGGTGTTAGCAAACATTGAAATTGACAACATGCCATAATTGCATTACTTTTTCTTATGGGTATTGTATTCATTAGTACGCCGCCATGGGTGTGACATGCTACAGTGTTTGTGGCCAGGGCCTAGAGTCTTGGATGCAAGGCCTTACTTCCAAGACTGTATGCCCTGGCCACAACCATTGCAGTATGTCACTCCCATGGATACACCCGTTGTAATGCGTATCGATTGCCTGGTTGTGGGAAGTGTGTGCAGTCTTGGGTGCATGGCCAAAGGCCATGCACCCAAGAACAAACCTGTAAGCACTGGACGTCCCAGCCACTGCACACTCACACCATGTAATATCTATGGACATACAGCTAGGACTACAGCCTCTGGCCAGAAGCACTGAAGGATACCACACCTATAGAAAAACCCCAACTTCCACACATTACTGAGGTGGTTGTGGGGCGACCCTGCACTTTTGGGTGTATGACTGAAAACCATGCACCCAACAACAGTTATATCCTCTTCACTTACAAGCCAACATGGGCCAAGATGTATACTTTTGGGTGCATGGTTGCAGGATGTATGCCATGCACCCAAGCATGTACACACTGCCCACAACCACTGCAGATTATCACATTTATACTTCACACCCACACATTCGATTATATATTTGGCAGGTGTGGCCAACTCCCAGAGTTTTGGGTACATATTAAGTACATGCTACATTTACAATGTTTCCTTCTATGGGTGTGCTACTGATTTTTAAGCAACCATGGGTGCAATATGCTGTGGTGATTGGCCAGGGCCTACAGTGTTGGGTGCATGGCCGTAGGCTGGACGCCATACTTCCAAGACTGTAGGCCCTGCCCACAGCCACCGCAGCATGTCACTGCAATGGGTACACCTGTAGTATTCATTATTGATCAGATGGTTGTGGGGAGTGTGTACAGTCTACGGTTCATGGAAGGCGGCCATGCACCCAAGAAGAAACTTCTAAGCACTGGCGTTATAAGCTACTTCACATCCATAGATTTAAATGTATGGACATACACCATTTTAGGCCCTACCCACAACCTCTGCAGCATTTCACAGCTACAGAGACACCCCTAGTATTGAACATCACTCAGGTTGCTGTGGGGAGGGTCTGCAGTCATGAGTGCATGGCCGAAGGCCATGCCCCCAAAAGCACATTTGTACGTAGTGTAGTTATATGCCCCAATGGATGTCATATGGTGTGGTAGTAGTGGCCAGGATGTAGAGTATTTGAACAAAATAATAAGCACTGCAGTTGTAAGCAACTATGGATTTTATATACTGTATACCCATACATTGATAAATCTGTGGCCTCACACTGACGTCTGTAGCCTGTGGCTACAAACTACTGCAGCATATCACAGCTATAGGTACACTTGTACTATGCAACCATCATTAAGATGGTTGTGGGGAGGGTGTAGCGTTTTGGGAGCATGGCCGAAGGTCATGCTTCTAAAACCAACTTTGTATGTAGTGAAATTACAAGGCACAATGGTTCCGATATGCTGTGGTGTTTCTGCCCAGGACCCACAGTCTTGCCTGCATGCCCAAAGGCCATGCACCCAAGACTGAAGTCATAAGCAGTGGGGTTATAAGTGAATATGGTTGTGGTGTAATGCAGTAGTTGTGTGCATGTCCTATCGTCTTGGCTGCATGGCTGCAGACGATAGTCCCAAAAGTTAACTTATAAGTAGTTAATTTACAAGGACCATGGTTTTGATATGCAGCAATGGTTGTTGGTAAGAACTATACTCTTTGTACCTTGGTCGTAAGGCGTAGGTGGTAGGTTACACAACCAAGATGCAAGGCCCAGCCTACAGCCGCTGCAGCATATTAGTACCATAGATTAGACGTGTAGGTTCGCATGTGTACAAAATGACTGCCAAAATACTTACTCCTTGCTTTGTTCAGAATCCATATATGTTTTAAATGCCTTCAGTACTTGGCGGAAGTATCCTTTTTTAATTTCTGTGATAAAAGAAAAAAGTATCTTAGTCTTTGCATTTTATGAAAACTTACTACATTGCATAATAGACAGTTTACCTTTTTTTTTTTTTTTACCCTCATATTTAGTTTACAAACCAGTGTACTGTGCATTCTGCTCAGTTTCTGTTTGCTTTTCTAATCCTTGGGTCTGGGGGAAAAAAATCTTTATTTGCTATAGTACTAACTACTTGTTTCCTTTGAGTGTTTCCTTCATCTTTCTGATTAATGTTATGTTTGTTGCCTTGCTGCTCATTTTTAACAGTTAGTTACCTGTAGGCGTATTCTAACTGCATTTGTTCTTACAGTTCTGTGATATTCATTTATTTGTGTCGTAGTTACATCCTCTTGGGCAGTTGGATACCTGTAGGCGTATTCTAACTGCATTTGTTCTTACAGTTCTGTGATAGTCATTTATTTGTGTCGTAGTTACATCCTCTTGGGCAGTTGGATACCTGTTGGCGTATTCTAACTGTTTGTAGTCTTTTCCATAATTTTGTGGTACTCTTGAAGTACACATTTATTACATTTTGGCTTTAAGAAGATTAAGTACGCAGTTGTAAGATTAGCTGGCAATATCTGCTTTAGAGTAATGGTGCTATCATTACATTCAAACCATCCACATTTCTTTTTAATGTATACAGTGTAGTGACCTGCATTGGTTGTAGCTCCTGCATGGTAGATGATACCTATTGTTGCAAAGGTTTTCTTTCCAAGTGACACTTGAACGTGTGTGAATCCAGTCAATTTACAGTTGTTTTTGGTACCATCTGCGTTATAACGTAAAAGCATAAGTATTATGTAGGCACTATGTGATTGTATCAGTAAGGTGGAGCTATTGTCTGAATTGCAAATAGTACATAATCTACTATGGTTTGCATTCTGTACAAGTTGCTGAAATGGAATGGATTCACAATTAGGTATGCAAAGGTACACAAATCGCTCATTTGGGATTTGTTCCTGTATCACATTGTTAAAGAGTGCATGTATGTTTCCACATCTACGATATCTGGAAGATTTCATTTACAGGTATGCTTTTGTTTTCCAATACTAGTAGTAAGTACATTAGAAATTCTTATGGATCGTCCTGTGAGTTCATAGTGAATCTCACCATTCCAGCACAGTAGTCCAATTCTTGCCTTATTCCATGAACACTGTATGTGTTGTCAGGATTGTTTGTTGCATTTCCATGAAGCACTAACATTTGCAAACACAATTGGTCTGTACTGCGTAAGTAAATATTGTAAACAATTGGTGGCAATTGAAATAGAATATTCATTGCTAAATTTGCATAGCAACTTACCCCAGTTTCATTTGTAAATTTGAATGGACCAGCTAGTTCTGTATCTGAGTGCATTTTTCAGAGTTTCTGTTCCTTCTTTGAAGACGTACCTGGTTTACATCCCCTAATAGGTTCTTCTTTGTTTGTGGTAATTGATGAAGGTTTAGCTTCTTTTGTTTTCTTTGAGGGATTTGCTGTTGAATTATGTTGCATTTCCGTTTGATTTAGTTTTCTTTTACCACGTTTCACTTTATCTGGAACCGGATATTGTTTCAGATGGGGGGTGTACAGTGAACGCAGTCTATTGTATTCTAGAATGCAAGGAATATCAGCTTTGACTTTACTTGCATCAAAGTTCATTAGCAATAGACCGTCAAGTGTACGTAAGCGTGATAATGCTACGTTTCTCATGCCTTCTTTAAAGACTGTTTCCTATATCTATCAATGCTTTGTCTATGGTAAGACCTTGGGATTTATGAATGGTAACTGCATATGCAAGAGTCAGAGAAAATTGCTCTCTACGTACCTACATGTCTTTTGAAGAGAAGGAATCGAGCAATTGAGCGTCCTATCCTTTTCACTTCTGAAAGTTTATGAAAGCTAATATTGACAAACTGAATGTTGCTGTCACGTGGGTATGATTGAACGCCAACAACTCTACCCAGTGCTCCATTACCTAGTCCTTGCTCGACGTCAAGGTTACGTTTAAGTATTACTCTACAGTTTAAGGATAATTATAATATTTTTTCCAGCCCAGCTATGTTGGAGATTGAATTTTCTAAACTGTGTAGTCTTGTTGTGGCTTGCTCACACATGAGTACTGTCATACCATGTACGTCTAGTTTGTCTGTGGCGCTAATTTCAATTATCGGTTGCATTTCTTTAACATTGTTTCATTGAATTTGAAACAGCTTGCAAGAGTTGGCATTCAGGCCATACAATTGACATTTTTGTGCACAGTTTTTTCCATAACATCAGTTGCACATGCATTATCGCCATAAAGTGCATGAATGTGCCGGTTTTTCAATACTGCTTGTGCTTCTTGCGATAGTACACCAACTCTAATACTTTTTAAGATGTTGGCATAAGTGAGATCTGCAGATTGCTTCATGTTCTCTGTTAATTCTCTGTATTGGAAATGTTGCCAAAGGTTGACATTTCCTATGCTGCCAACAGTATTACGGCAGAGTTTGTGACCTAAGGTTTTAAAAATAGGCTCACCTTTCACTGGTGTCAATTGTAGAAGATCTCCGGAAACGATAATGTGTTTCCCTGCAAAGAGTTCTTCGTTGTTACTTTTAAGTGCTTCTTGCAATCCGAGGTGAATCGAAGCCAACATTAGGTTGGGGACCATGCTCACTTAATCTATTAGTAGCATTTTCATTTGTTTTAGTACTCTGCGTACTTCCATTGCAGCTTCTGCAGTTTGTAATGGTCTAATCTATTTTGATGCTCTACTGGAAGCAGTAGTAATCGGTGTAAAGTGACACCGCCTATGTTGTAGGCAGCTAAACCTGTGGGGGCCATTACAACAGCTGACAGTTTGTTGTTTTGTTGTTTGTCAATTGTTGAAGGAACTTGGTGATTTTGATTAAAAATGTTTTTCCTGTTCCAGCTTCACCACTCGCGTACAGTAGTATAGGTTTGTAATTTTGGCAGGAACATTCTTTATTTTCTTGTTGTACACCATGTACTAGTTGTTTTGTTACGTCTTCAAAAATGCTGCGCTGATCATTAAGTTTTGCTTGTTGTACAGTTAAGTCTTCTGTATCTTCTTGATACTGATACATGGTGTTTTCTACTTCTGCCATAGCTACTTCTGCCTCATTTGCTATTAGTGGTTGTCCAAGTGCTTCTTGACTTCCTGTTACAGAAGGTTGACTACTGTCTGAAGAGTCCTTATCTAGTTGGGCCTGAAATTCTTCTTCATGTTGCTGCTCATTGTGTAACATTGTTTTGTACTGCGTAAAGTTCACATCGGTGATGGCGCTTTCATTTGCTTTAAACGCATCTTCATAGCAGTCATAGTTATCTAGTATGTCTTCCTCTTTTCTTCATGGTTTTAAAAAGTTGTAACAGAGACATGTAATATAGTTCTTTCTGTTGAGTTTTAAATGATAATTTTACATGATTGATTAAGCTTCATTTGGTCAGTTTCACTAAGCTCCTTCACAATCGCTCACTCTATATCTACCTTTGCTTTCATCGGGTTTTATATTTTTGTATGCAAAGTTTTGAGCTGTGGTATATACACATGCTTTCCAAAGTGCTACTCCTGTTCGGATAGTATGTGTCCAGCACATTATTTTTTTAGAATGTCTTGGCTGTTAGGATCATTTCTGGCAATTGTTTCTCTGTCTTCATATGATTTCAGCACTCTTTCTAGATTTAGCAGGACCAAGACTTAGCCATACTATGTTGTCTGATTTTCCATACAAAGCAGTGCCGGTTAAACGATCTGCTGCTTCATAGGCGCCACATTCTCTATGAGATAGCATTTTTATGCCTAGGCTGTACAATTTCTGTGATGGTGTTTTGTCTGATGCTAGGTCATCCCAGAGGTCTTGAAGATCTTTTTTTCTGCTTTTGTTATGTAGGCTGTAACATATCGTGCAACAGCAGTAGAATTGTCTGCAATGTACTGCACATCTATGTTTGCATTCCATAAGAGGGCAATGATTGCATTGTAATCATTGATCTATGTTGATTCTTTAGATCTTTTTATGTAATACGTGTTCTTAGGTTAACACTATGTCGAACTGAAGACATGAAGTTGTTTACTTCACCTGTTTCTGTAACTGGTCTAGGGAAACCAAAGCGGCATTTGGTGTAGTATTTACCTTTGTTTTTGTATTTGAGGTGACAAGATTTGCCACATGTCTTTGAAATTGAAAAATCTGCCCATGCAGCTCACTGTGTCTTTTGTGAAGAGATTTCTGAAGTGACATATTTTTGGATGTCAAGGCGAAGTCCGTCCCAACGCAGAAGTAGCAGGAACTCCTACCTCCCCTTGACGGTCTTGGCGCATGGATTAGTTAAAACACAGGTCACCGCGACCCCCACGGGGAAAGAGGGTTAGGGTCCACGGATTGGATAGGTTTCGGGATGGTAGGGTAACCGGATTGAGGGTTAGGGAGAGGTTATGGGTAGGGAGAGGGTTTTTTAGGGTCACGTTGTTCCCAGACTCTGACCTTCCGAGTCTGAACTGAACTACCTTCTCCTTGGTAGTTGCCTTTGAAACTCCTTGAGCGTTCATTCAGTCATGCATTCTTACCACATGCATGCTTTACCCTTAGGCTGGAACCCAGCACTTGTTCACCATTCACAAGTTTGCCCAGTATCGGGTTCTATATGCAATTCACGTTCCCCCTGGTTAAATATTCCACGAGTAAAACATATAATCTGGTACAGTGCTTTGATCACATTTTGCACTTCGCTCTAGTGTTCCGAGTTTTCCAGTGCGCTTCTTCCACCCGCCGGCTCCACTGACTGTGCACTGCGAAACGTTCTGGTCGCTGTCGATAGCGGCTCACCCCTGACACAAAAGGGAGAAAGTTAGCTTTGCCCTTTCACAGTGCTAGCTTAGAATGGCCCGCAACAGGCGAGCGTACGTTTAGAATGGCCCGCAACAGGCGAGCATACTGCTATGTTTGCACCCGCAACCGGCGAATGCATGTCACATGCAAAGGTAGTGGGTTAGTTAGTTCGCGAGCTTTCGCGTATCTCCCCCGCAGTGTGTGAGCTTTCAATAGTCACTGGTAAGCGAAGTCCCTTTCCAGTACACACTTCCCTCTGGTTATCTTAAAAAAGCAGGCAATACACTTATCTTTGACATCGCGGGGCCTAAAGGTGGGTCCTGTGGCGAGGGCGGCCCCGCGAGAAGTTTCACCGGAGCTCCGTGAGATGCGTCCTCTCGGCAGCAGAATCGAGCACGGACGAGCTTTCGGTGATCGCGAATGCGCGGTAGCCTCTTCGCGCATGCGCGTTGTATCGGGCGTTGTCCTGGGCTGCTGGAGCTGTAGTTTCAGGCCCGGGGCTGCTGGGAAACGTAGTCTTCCTGGCTTTGTGTCCTGCACACCTTGTACCCCTACACCAAGTACATCTGCAATGGGGACAAAGGTGGCAGCGACTCAGAAACGTTACACCCACAGTCCCAGTAACCCCCCCCTACCTTGATTCTTACCATGTGGGCGTAACGGAGGCCGTGAGTTCCTGACAGTACATCCCCTCCCCGCAGAAGGGCCAGGTTTTGTGGGATGATTGTGATGAAATAAACGTACCAATCGTGGGGCATGCACACTGGTGGCAGGTTCCCAGGACCTATCCTCAGGGCCAAACCCCACCCAATCAACCAAGTAATGCAATCTACCTCGCCTCACTCGTGAGTTCAGTATGGCCTTAACCTCATACTCTGGGTACCCTTCTATGAGGACAGGTGGTGGTTTTTCCATGCGGATATGGGGCTTTGCTGGTTTTAGGAGCGCTACATGAAATACAGAATGAACTCTCATGTGATCTGGAAGGCAAATTCGCATCGCTACCGGGTTAACCACTTGTGTAATGCGAAATGGGCCTATGAAGCGGGGCTTCAATTTTCGGGAACCTGAGAGGTGCAAATGTCGTGTTGAAAGCCATACTTTATCACCCACTTGATAATCTGGGTTAGCACGGCGCTTTTTGTCAGCATACTTCTTGGTTGTGTTCTTAGCCGTGATCAAATTTTGTCAGGCCTTTTCCCAGACCTGCTTGAACTGGGCCACTTTGGTTTGTACTGAGGGCAATGCATCTGGAACTCGTTCTCCACTTGGCTGCACGGATGGGTTGTATTCATAAGTCATAAAAAAGGAGAATACCCTGTGGAGGCATGTTGAGAATTGTTATAGGCTAGTTCTGCTAACCACAAGAGTTCAACCCAACCCCCTTCAGTGCCATGTGTAAAACAGCGAAGGTATTATTCTAGCGTCTGATTCAGTCGCTCAGTCTGTCCGTCGGTCTCGGGGTGGTAACTACTAGACATCTGCAACTGTATTCCTATTTTCTTACAGAAATGCCTCCAAAACCTTGACGTAAACTGCGTTTCCCCGGTCCGAGACTATGTGCTGTGGTATTCCGTGCAGGCGAACGACATGTTGTAGAAAAAGATTTGCAAATTCCTCCGCCGTCGGCTGGCCGCTACTGGTTATGAAGTGAGCAAGTTTAGTAAATGAATCTATCACTACTAATATTGTGGTTTGACCCTGATCCGGGGGCAATTCAACGATGATGTCTAATGATACGGTATGCCACGGCTGTGAGGGAGTGGGTAAAGGTCTCAATAGTCCTGCTGGTTTCTTATGATCTGTTTTATTTCGAGCACATATCTCACAATTTGCCACATATTCTCGCACGTCTTTGCGTAAGTTGGGCCACCAATAGTGTCGTTGGAGTAATTCTTGTGTTTTGTGCACCCCCGGGTGACCAGCCAGTGGGGAGTCATGGCACCATTTGAGGGCTTGAGCCTGTAGACTTAGTCGGTAAATATACTTCTTTGTCTTGGAACGGTATGCCTTCTTGTAAAGAACGTTTTAACTGTGGGTTTTCCCATTGAAGTAATTCTTTCGCTGTCATGGCATTTCCCACCTGTTCCAGTAAGGTATTAGTTACGCTCCCTACGATCTTGGTTAAGGGCACAATGGGTTTTGCCGCTTCCTCAGGTCTAGGCGAAACTGATGATTCCGGATATCTGGAAAGTATGTCTGCCTTCTTGTTCTCCTGTCCGGGTCGGTATATTACCACGAAATCAAAGTCTGCAAAGTACATTGCCCATCGTAATTGCCGTGGAGTGAGAGCTCTCGCCGACTTTAGGAACTGGAGGTTGCGGTGATCCGTCAGCACCGTTATGGTGTGCCTTGCTCCCAACAAATAGTGCCTCCATTCTGCAAAGGCCACCTTTATGGCTAGTAGCTCACGATCTGCAATGGTGTAGTTTTGTTCTGCAGGATTAAGTTTTCTTGAGTAATAAGCGACTGGGTGTAAAAGCCCTGATTGGTCCCGTTGTGACAATATCGCTCCCAATGCATAACTTGAAGCGTCCGTTTCCACCAGAAACGGCAACGTTGGGTCCGGATGTAACAGAACGGGGGCTGTAGTGAACGCTTCCTTCAGTAACTTGAAACTGTGTTCCGCCTCCGTATCCCACACAAATTTTTTCCCTTTCTTGAGCA
Source organism: Ambystoma mexicanum (assembly GCF_040938575.1). NCBI lineage: Eukaryota > Metazoa > Chordata > Amphibia > Caudata > Ambystomatidae > Ambystoma > Ambystoma mexicanum. The sequence continues at coordinate 1,219,862,939 of NC_090929.1, read as the reverse complement.
GACGGGTAATGGCTAAGCTTTTTTCCGCAAACCCCTGGATAAACCTTCGGTAGAAGTTTGCAAATCCTAGTACTGACTGTAGTTCTTTGACATTCTGCGGGGCTGGCCAATCCAGAATTGCTTGTACCTTTTGCGTATCCATCTTCACGCCTTCGGGAGAGAGTACAAAGCCTAAAAATTCCACTGTGGCGCAATGAAACGTGCATTTTTCTAACTTGGCGAATAGATGGTGCTCTCGTAAACGTTGTAGAACGGATCTGACATGTTGCACATGTTCTTCCTTATTCCGAGAATAGATCAGTATGTCGTCGATATAAACAACGACAAAAATGTCTAGGAAACCACGTAGGACTTCATCCAAGAAGTATTGAAAGGCGGCGGGTGCGTTACAGAGACCGAACGGCATGACCTGGTACTCATACAGTCCAAATTTCGTTCTGAAGGCGGTCTTCCATTCATCCCCTTCATGCACCCGCACCAGGTGGTAAGCACCTCGTAAGTCCAACTTAGTGTAAATTGTGGCTCCTCGTACTTGGTCCAACAGGACCGGTATCAATGGTAAGGGGTACCGATTCTTGATTGTTATGTGATTTACCGCGCGGTAGTCGATACACGTCCTGAGATCTCCAGTTTTCTTTGGAACGAAGAATAACGGAGAGGAAACGGGCGAGGTGGAGTGACGGATAAACCCGTTCTGGAGGTTGGCGTCTATGTACTCTTTGAGATGTTGATTCTCGGATTCCGTCAAGGCGTAAATCCGGCTGCACGGCAGGGCGGCTCCTGGTTCCAAATCTATCCTACAGTCAAACGACCTGTGCGGTGGTAAAGTTTCTGCCGCCTTTTTACTAAAAACGTCCTGAAACTCTTGGTATTCTTGCGGTAATTCCACTGGTGGCTCTCCTTTGTTTTCCTGTGTGGCCCCTAGAACCTGCACCATATGTCCCGATTCTTTCGTGCACTGTGTACGGCAGAAACTAGAAGAGAAACACACTGTTCCACGTGCCCAGTCGATCGCCGGGTTATGTAATGCCAGCCACGGTAACCCCAGGATGAAACCGAACTGGGGGGCGGCGATGACATCGAATTGAATGCGCTCTTTATGCCCTTGGATGTTCAAAATCATCTCCCCCCGTTTGCTGTGTCACTGGTCCTGATGTCAACAGAGATCCATCGACCGATCGAACCTCCTCATGTAAGTTCTTAGTGGCAACTGGTAAACCCAATTTAGCAGCATAATCAGAATCCACAAAGTTACCGGTTGCTCCGGAATCCACCATTAACGTGATGGCTTGATCCCTTTGGCGTGTCTGAAGAATTCCAGTGACGGTAACATGGGCTTTGTGTACCTGTGTCACGTTACCCAATGAATGCTTGGGGGCACTATGATGATCTTGGCTCGACAGACCCCCCCTCCTTACTGGCGAGCATCGGCGTTTCCCGACCAAGCGGTGTTCTTTGGTTTAGCCCCACATTCCTTCACAAAGTGGCCTGACTTGCCACAGTACATACACAGTTTTTCTCTTCTGCGTTTCTCCTTTTCTTCTTTAGAGAGTGGTCCACGGATCATTCCGACTTGCATGGGTTCTACTTCCGAAGTCTTCTCTGTTGCTTTTGAACCAGGTGCAGCCCTCGGATAATCCGCTCTTGTCGAATACTGTTTGGTCTCCCATTTACGTCTGTCTTGTTTCCTTTCTCCTTGCCTGTGATCCAAACGTAGGGCCAACTCTATCATTCCCGTGCAGGTGGTTGGTTGCGGGTCCACCTGCACTATTAGGTCTTTCAACTCCTCCCTAAGGCCTTGGTAAAAAAGGGCCAGTCTTTTTTCATGGGGCCACTCTGCTTTAACCACTAATCTGTTGAATGTTGTCACATACCAAATGAGTTCCCTACTCCCCTGCCGTAAGGTGAGTAACTCTCGATCTCGGATCAAGGAGGCCGCCTTCCTATTAAACATTTTACCGAATTCCTCCTGAAATTCCCCCCAATCATATAGTAAAGCATCGTCTTGTTGTACTAGGGGGGGTAGCCCATGCCGCAGCATCCCCCGTGAGATATGAAATCACGAAGGCTGTGCGGGACTGGGCCGAACGAAAGATTGTTGATTTAGTCAAGAAATGCAACTGGCATTGGGTCATAAATATGGAGAATTTTTGTGGGTCTCCCCCGTACCTTTCCGGGGTGGCTAGGGGCATGGGCGGCTCCGTGGTCACTTGAACCTGTACTGGAGTAGGAGGAGGCCCATCTGGCAGGGGTCTAGCTTGTGCCGTGATTTCCTGCACACGGTGAGCTAGTGTAGCGTAATCCTGCCTTGTGGCTTCTAAAGCATCTTTTAGTTCATGCAGGACGCAAGCTATGTCTTCCATGGTGCCGGAGTTCGTGCTACTTGGGCGTGTGAAAATACGTGGGTCCGTGCTTCTGTCAAGGCGAAGTCCGTCCCAACGCAGAAGTAGCAGGAACTCCTACCTCCCCTTGAGGGTCTTGGCGCCTGGATTAGTTAAAACACAGGTCACCGCGACCCCCACGGGGAAAGAGGGTTAGGGTCCACGGATTGGATAGGTTTCGGGATGGTAGGGTAACCGGATTGAGGGTTAGGGAGAGGTTATGGGTAGGGAGAGGGTTTTTTAGGGTCACGTTGTTCCCAGACTCTGACCTTCTGAGTCTGAACTGAACTACCTTCTCCTTGGTAGTTGCCTTTGTAACTCCTTGAGCGTTCATTCAGTCATGCATTCTTACCACATGCATGCTTTACCCTTAGGCTGGAACCCAGCACTTGTTCACCATTCACAAGTTTGCCCAGTATTGGGTTCTATATGCAATTCACGTTCCCCCTGGTTAAATATTCCACAAGTAAAACATATAATCTGGTACAATGCTTTGATCACATTTTGCACTTAGCTCTAGTGTTCCGAGTTTTCCAGTGCGCTTCTTCCGCCCGCCGGCTCCACTGACTGTGCGCTGCGAAACGTTCTGGTCGCTGTCGATAGCGGCTCACCCCTGACACAAAAGGGAGAAAGTTAGCTTTGCCCTTTCACAGTGCTAGCTTAGAATGGCCCGCAACAGGCGAGCGTACGTTTAGAATGGCCCGCAACAGGCGAGCATACTGCTATGTTTGCACCCGCAACCGGCGAATGCATGTCACATGCAAAGGTAGTGGGTTAGTTAGTTCGCGAGCTTTCGCGTATCTCCCCCGCAGTGTGTGAGCTTTCAATAGTCACTGGTAAGCGAAGTCCCTTTCCAGTACACACTTCCCTCTGGTTATCTTAAAAAAGCAGGCAATACACTTATCTTTGACATCGCGGGGCCTAAAGGTGGGTCCTGTGGCGAGGGCGGCCCCGCGAGAAGTTTCACCGGAGCTCCGTGAGATGCGTCCTCTCGGCAGCAGAATCGAGCACGGACGAGCTTTCGGTGATCGCGCATGCGCGGTAGCCTCTTAGCGCATGCGCGTTGTATCGGGCGTTGTCCTGGGCTGCTGGAGCTGTAGTTTCAGGCCCGGGGCTGCTGGGAAACGTAGTCTTCCTGGCTTTCTGTGTCCTGCACACCTTGTACCCCTACACCAAGTACATCTGCAATGGGGACAAAGGTGGCAGCGACTCAGAAACGTTACACCCACAGTCCCAGTAACCCCCCTACCTTGATTCTTACCATGTGGGCGTAACGGAGGCCGTGAGTTCCTGACATTGGATAAACTGCAAAACAGTGCTATCACTGTCGTGAGCAAATTTAGGTGCACCTTTGATCCATAACATGTGAATATGTGGTGCTCCTTTCGCTTGATATTCTTTTCTCCAAGTGTTGCACTTCTCCAAGAGGAGGAACAGTTGTATTGCAAATAAAGTGTAGCATGGCAATGAAACTATGATGGCAATATCTTGACACGTTAACTGGATCTCGAGAGCAAAGTTCTCCAGGTGTTAATATATCTATGTTGTTTTTGTTGCTGTTTGCATAGGAACTCATGTAAATCTTCCCATGCATATTCTGCACAACTTAGTGTAACAAAGTCGGTGGTCCAAGGTTCTGATCATACAACGCACGTATCCGTGCCGTCTGAACCAGTATTCCTTTGTACCACGCATGTTTGCAAACAAATTTGTTATTCTTGATTGTAAAACATCATCTTTTTCCTGTACTTTTTTTAACTGCGTAGCTGACATATTTTGAAAGTGGGTTCCAGATTTAAGAATGTGTGCAACTCTGTAACATAGCGTTGCTAATTCACTTTCAATGAGTAGATGGAATATGTATTACACATTTTGTCTAAATCTGGGATCTTGCGAATACATTCGGTATTCAATATATTCGGTATTCTGATGCCCCAATCTGAGTGGGTCTATCATTGTATGTTCCACCTTTGCCAGTAGGAAATAGCAGTGGAAACGCACGTGCTTCTATACTTTTTTTCCCATATACTCATTGGTGAACCTTTGGTTTGTCGCATTTGGTAGGTTTCTAGTGCATCATCTATGCTTTCATTGGAATGCAATGGATGAATTGTGTACTGGTCCAAAAGAGTGGATACTGTAGCAGGATCCAGAAGTTCGAATTGTCCAGTTTCTGATGGCTCTTGAATTATTTCAGTTGTTTCCCTTAAGCTTTCTTCAATATTTATTTCCTTGTAGTACTCGTTATTATTATTGTAATAAACTACTTTGCCAAGAATGCCTTTCACCAATTCAGAGGGAGGTAATTTGGCTGTTTTTGGATGAAGGCGTATAATTGCTTGAAATGGGTGAACTGTTTGAATTATGATGCTCTCATACAAATTGAGTTGGTGCAGGATTTTTGGTAGTGGGGAACAATTCCAAATTATTAGTAATAGCACGTGAAGGAGTGTGGTTGTTGTCTAATTTTGTAGTACAGTAACGGCAACATATTGGGCGTTAAGTTAGTTCATATTTGTTTTCTGCTAAAAGGTAGAGAGCTAATTCAAACCACTTGGAATCTTCATTGTCTTCTATTTTGTATGCTATGTTCACGTTTTTTGTGTTCCTTTTGTAAAACGTTCTGCGGCAACACACACATGGTTTGGTACTTCAGCTGATGCCCTTTTTAAATTTTAGTATTTCTTTTCTGTATGTGTGTAATAGAAGGTTGCTATGGGCAGATGTGTTGCTACTATGCTCTTAAACTATTGCATTTTGTAATTGGCTTTCGCTTCCAAAATACTTTCTCTGAATACGGTCAATTTCTTTTTGTAAGTATTTGGGTGTACCATGCAGAAGAGTCTTATTTAAATGGTCTAATTCTGAAGCTGGACTTTTTGCATAGCATATTCTACACACTATATTTCTTACATTTGAATGATTTAATGATATCCTTTTGTTATCATGCAAGGTGCTTTTGCAAATAGGCCCAGAAATGCAGGCTAATGAATGTCCTTGTAGTCCTGTGTATTTGCGCACTGGACAAATATTCATATTTTGCACCACTTTCATTTTACTTTTGTCTTTCCCTTTTACATACAGATTGAGGAACTGACGTAAAGATTTGAAAGCTTTGTTTGGAATGGCACACATTGATGTGCACGGCCATTTGTATACTGGACGGTGTGGTTCTGTCAAATCGAGATGTAATTCTGAGTTTTCAGGGGATATTTTTGTAAGCAGTGTTTCTTGTTCCATGATGGTACTGTTGATTTTCTCATACCCTCGTCCACTGCTATGGATGGCAATTGTGTTTGTTTGATTTTGTTTGTATGCTTCATTAAAATATGGTTCTGTGGTTGTCGTGACTCCACTCACCTCCACAAACATTTAAGAAATTATTTTTGTTCACATTCAGTTTATTGCTGAGTTTCTTTTGTAGTTTGGTACTTAGTTTTGTTAGTGCTTTCATCCTACTTAACACAAATATAAACAACTTCCTTTTGAGAAGGATTGCACTGTCCACGAGAGCTTGTAGAATTAACTTTCTACGGTAGGTTTTAAGGGGTGAGGATGATTTTGGTCCTCTTCTTAGATTCTGAAGCACTGTGTAACGAAATATTTTTGCTAAAATACTTTTTTTACTATGGGTTCTTGTTACTAGATCAGGATTATTAGGAGCATTGTTAGCTGTACTGGTAGCTGGTTTTTTTTTTTTTTTTTTTTTTTTGCCACGCTTTGTGTTTTGTGACACTTTTTGATGGATGAGGTCAAGACAGTTTCGGTAGTTGAAGCTTCCTTTTGTTTTGCTAAATTACTGCATTAGCTGGTTTGTTCCAACGTTCTCTACAAGCTCAACTACAGATGGATGCTTAGATTGAATGCTTTTATTTTTATTTGCTCTACTTCTGCGTTCCTTTCTACGAAGTTGCTTTTTGGTAGGCATTCTTTGGTGTCTGTTGAAAAAAGAAGGCATGATTTGGTCTGTTCAATGTATGTGTGCATGAGTCTGATGGGGAAGCTCTTTGTCATGGTGTGTGAATGTGCATTGGACTCTTACAATGATTTGGTAAGGCTATTTTACTGTTTTTATACTACTACAGTGTGCTTCAGATGAGAGTACAAAATGGTTTAGTGGTGACGAGAAGCATTATTAGCAAACGAAATGCCATAAACTTGAAACAGCAACTTCTTTTCTAGAACTAACCTTCTAAAAGAAACACTTTTCTACTTGCAAATTATAAGCACGATGCCGACACATCGGAAGACCCTCGGAAGGAGATGTCACCACAGCAATCGGGAGTGCTTATTTTTCTCATAAGATCACATTGCAAGTAGCATTACTGTAGGCCGTGCACAGTACACACCTCCGACATTTTCTAATGCAAAATCGAGTTTCGCCCTACATAGGCATGCTTGTAACGTATGTATAGGTTATGCGGAAGACAGTAAGAAGTTGTGCGGTTTGTCAATGATAAATTAGACATTTTGCACTTAAAAGGGGGAGCGTTGGTATGTATTGCCTATGCACATTTAGCGGCATTCATTTATTTAAATTACATCATAAGGGTTGCACATGTTCTCTGATTAAAATATGCATACCTGTACTCTATACTCATGCATGTGCTCATGCATGGAGCTTTACGTAGAAATCCGCAACACTTGCATAGTAGTTTGTGAAGTGGGTTCTTTGCAATGATATGCGACTTCCAGTCAGAGTCATCGACAGTACATTTGAAGTGTGCAATGTTGATGACGGATTTACATTTAGCAATGTTAAATGTGATTGGTGTATGGTTGTGTGACTGCTTTGTTGTGTCCAATGAGGGACTCGATTTCCTACAGATGTGGAAAGGGTAGAAGGACTGGGTAAGAGCTACGTGCTGCACGTAGCCAACGCTTGTCAGCGGGTGGGGCGTGTCACATACGGTTTCTACAGCAAATCCTGCATGGAAAGGGGACTGTAGGCATCAGCCAATCGGATGTTCACATTACTCTTTTGTGTCGAAAGACGGTGCGTATACTGAAGATGGCAGAGGCGGAGAGGGTCAGGGTTTTGGTGCTTGGAGACATTTTTGTACATGGCTTACACCACTATGCCGAGAGTAGGCATGTGGCACACCATTTCGATGCGAGAGGAGTAGAGGTGGTGTGGAGCGCTGACACTGATGCCAATGTTGCGGCAATTCTGCAAGTTTGCAGAGACATGCGTACGATGACCACTCCTCATCTGGTAATTTTGCACTACGGTGCTTGCCATTTGGGCTACGTGAGTTCACATACTTTGTTGGCAGAATTGGGACAGTTGGTTGAAGCACTCATGAACATCTTCCCAACAATGAAAGTAACTTTTTCTGGTTTACTCCCTAGAGTAAAATGGGACAACAACTCTGTTTTCTGTCCAGATCAAAGTATTGGGAGGTGTATCATCAATCGCGGCATGCGTGCTTTCATGTTACGAGCTGGTATGTTTTTCTGCAGCCACGATAACATTGTTCCAAGTAATGCAGATTATTTTGAAGCAGATGGCGTTGCGCTATCTTCTTTGGGAAATGCCATGTTCTTTTGGAACGTTAGGCTTGCTTTAGAGAAGGTTCTGTAATGGTTGTAGGAGTACAGTAAGGACAAAAAATACAAAAAAAAAATAAACAAAATAACAGATGTCTGTAAGGCATCTGCCCAAAAACAAAAAACAGCTCTTTTCAGAGCACGCCTTAAAGGGGGAAAAGGGGAATAATGCATAAATGTACCGTCGTCACACTATGATCCTATACATGTCCGCGGACATGGCAGTAGTTTGCAGGCTGCGCATATCACCAACAGGGATTCTGGGGTGGAGACGCATGCAAATGAGAATGAGCGGAGCTAGGGATTGCTCAATAAAGTTCAGTAGGTGTGTTCTGAATGGTGAGATTCAGTGAGACCGTCTTCTACCTGACAGGAGACCACACAGCCATGTCTCTGCGTTCTCGAAAACAGATTATCTGGATTTTGGGAGACTCATGGATACATTGGTTGAAGGTGCATGCAGAAAGCTGCCGTCTACCTGCAGATCTCTTATTTCCGCGTGTGGAAGTGCATTGGCATGGCGTGCGTGGAATGAGGTGGCTGGACTTGTTACTTCTCTGTGTTACTTTACTGACAGTGTCCTCCACATATACTTATCATTCATTGCGGAGGCAACAGTTTAGGCCATGCTCTGGAATTTCTTGGCAATTTGCAATTAAGGAAGGACTTGCGAAGGTCATGGACATGTTTCCAAATTGTGAATTACTTTTTCCCCGTATTGCACAGAGACAAAAATGGCTGCGTTCTTCTGCACTTGGTCCACAAATGGAGAAAGCAAGACGCAATGTGAATAAAGCTGTTTGTGCCTTTCAAAGAGATGTTGGCATGTCCTCATTCCACAATTAAAACATTTTGTTTTGCAGCTCTTTCATTTTCCGCAGAGATGGAGTCCATCTCACATATGCTGGCAATCAGATTTTTCTTCGCAATGTACAAAATGCATTGCAACTTCTTTTGCATTCATAATAACTTATGCGACAATCCGTTTTCTCCAATCCACAGTTTTTGACCCACAAAACACACCACCGAAAGGCTCTTTTTAGAGCCACCACTTACTCCCAGCGTCCACTTCATTGGATTTGCTCTGCTTGCACCCTCCTTTTTTGTGTGTCCTACGACTGTCCGCAAACTTTTTCACGAATGCACGGAGGCCTACATCGGTCACTTGATAGTTCTATTGTTAAACTGAGAAAGGCGGCTCTGAAAAGAGCAATTTTTAATTTTTTTTTGTTATTTTCCTCTTTCCTGCTTTTGGCAGCACGACACACTAGGAGAGGAGGACAAAGGAGGGTAAGGAAGAAACACCAACCATGGGGGATAAGAAGGGGCACGTGGACAGAGAAAGATATATTGTGCGCTTCACTTTGGTAAGAAGCAGATCTTCTGGCGCTCCGTGACCGTAGCCTCAAAAGCACTACGAAAACTCTCCCCCCCTGCAGAGTACTGCGTCACAATACATACACACTATTGTCACCTTTTTGAACGGTAAGGGTCAACCGCATCGTGAATGGCTTGTGAGGCAGCTGGAGGGAGGCGCTTCCCCACAGGAGTGTCTCTTGTGGTGACGGGATCGAACACGAAGGATGCTGTGGAGGAACTCGATCGACTATGCTTTTCACATGGCACCACCTTGCGAATGTCCGCACTGTGGAACGAAGTGAGGTGTCGCTTCATGGGTGTTGTACCAAAGCTGTACGCACCAGGTCTTCCGCGACTCCGTACCACCTGGCACTGGTTACACCTGACCAGGTTCGCACGTGCTTTTGGTAAGTTCCCATAAACGGAAAACTGCCACACACACGACTACTGGCGAATGCTTGTAGTGCAGAGTTCCTCCACCTCATTCTCTTCTTCCTCGATCTCTACATCCTCACCCGTATCTCTCTCTGCAGGCCCTGGGGGAGGGGGTGGTGGTGGAGGCGGGTTTGGGGGTGGTGCAGAGGCTAATGAAACAGCAGCCATGGATGCCATACCAATTACTGTCCTTTTGGTCACTACAGCAGTAAAGGCAGTACACCTCAATTGCCTACAGCTAGCAGGACAATGAAGATGCGCTCTCGGGTTTCGCCATTTAAAGGGATGGAGAGGTGCACCGCATGACCATCTTTATCACTGAAAAGCGTTCCGAAAATTTCACACATGTCCACAGATAAGCTATTGTCTGGAATATGTGAAATGATATTTTAGACTATAATATTTTGTCTTGTGTGTATAGGTTCCTTTTGTACTGTTGCGGAAGCACACAAACTGCAAATTATTTCGCACGCTCAGCGTGGATGCGGTCACATGTTGACGTCCTGAACACATCCACGACAGAAATGGGTGTCCGCTGGACAGCAAATACAGTCTAACAAACTTGCGCAAGTGACCCAAGGACAGTGTTCGGGTCCTCAAACTAATTCAAAGTGCGATACAAGTGAGACTGACAGTTAGGGTCAGGCGCGATGTTCGCTGTACTTATGGTTGTGCATGTGCGTACATGATATGCTCACTGTACGGACAGGTCCAGTGTCCTTAGGACAACTCAATTTTGTTTGACTACGCCCTTGCCAGCCACCGCGTCTGTTCCATGGACACCACTATCTTGGCTGCGGACAATACGGACAAGTATGCTGTCCTTAACACATTCCCATTTTGCTCATTTCCTGCCATCCCAGACATCTGGTGTGTTCTACGAACATGTTTTATCTCGTTTGTCAGCGGTACACCATGGTATAATGTCCTTAGGACGCCCCTTCTGTTTATGTACGGACAACTTGCACAGATGGTGCAGTCAAACATCAACTCCATCTTACTTGACATTAGTAAGGATAGGTGTACTGCCTTTACAACATACACATTCCATTCCTTTCGGATAGGACGAATAGGCGCGCTGTTCGCGAACATTTTAATTCGTTTTTTTAAAAAAAAATATTCCTCAAACTCTTTAACTACAACCACTATACAAAAACATTCCAAACACACACACAAACTTCATTCCAAAGAAAAACCGGGGGAAGCAGATACTGACACAAATATAAGGGAATTAGGATTCAACACAGGCTGGTTATGAGGGGAAGATTTGTGAGGGGAAGAAGGATGGATGTTTTGTCAAAACGTCTGTTCTTCTTGAGGGTTTGGGAATGCTTCACTAAGGAATGGAGAAGGGGGGGGGCAGGTACAGGTGGGACAGATTTAACATACTTTCCCTCTCACACAGTCTTCCTCAAACTCCCTTAAACTTTTAAAATTCTCATTCAATGTGTCCATGTTCAATTCAATCCTTCTGATCCTGTCTTCTCCTTTGTCATTTGTTGGCCTTTCTTTTTTTTCTTTCCTGGTCTGTAAAAAATAACTATATCTATTAAATGCCCATAAAATACTGGCCATTACTTTGCATACGCAGAGTGCTGTGTACCATTGTTATCGCTCTCTTCCGACATTTCTCCATGCGGAAAGTACTGTTCCAACCACTCCAAAGTACTCGTCATTTCTGTGTCAAAACAACAGAAAGGCATTATTATTTCTGCACCACACACCAAATAAAATACACACATACAAAAAAATGACCTCCACTTACTATTTTGATGATATTTCCCTTTGTCCTACTGCGTCTGTCCACTGTCGGTCTAGGCTGCAGAGTTTCTGTGAAGTAATTACGATGGAGGTATCCTTTATTATTAGTTTTTTTTATGGTACCATCCATTTCATTCTACATGGTTATTAAATGCATCGTTTTCATTTCACACGTTTCGGTTTCCATATTTATTAATACTTATAAGTCTGGCCTTTTGCTAAGTTCAACATTTTTTGTGTAAGAAAATAGTACATTTTCAGATACCCCCTGCCTGCTTAGGTACTTTTGCCCCCGTCCGCGCCTGTCCGCAAACAGACGCTCAGTCCGTCCCTCTAATATCAATAGGGAGGGGGTTCTGTATGTCCTATGTTACATGTACCTCAAGTATGTACATTATACTACATTTCTCCCAAAATCACATGACCACAGTGTATCTTCAGCACAACACCTTCATTAACACAATCTTACGATTAAGTTCCCCTGCCAAAAACCTGTACAATTCGCTACAAAAACTTTCCCACCTCCCCACTATGGGTCAAAGTAAAACCGAAAAACCCCTGAAATTCGCCAGTTATGGTAGACTACGCCACCATACCTGCCATCACCACTGTGCACTGCTAACACTAACACCCGGAACATGAAAGATGGATTCCCAAATGTCATTGATGACATCACTGATGAAATCACATGTGCATTTTTCACGCTGCACCTCCACTCGTGATTGTCATTCGAATATTGGCCGAAAAGTGTAACAGACCATTGCAGAACTATCATATGACAAATAGTTCATTAGGAAATGCATTGCAAAAAAATCCCATTGAAATAGTGCGTTCTTTCAATACATGAACGCCCTCAAAAAAAAAAAATCTTGCCATTGTCTGCAGCATGTGCTACAGAGGTGCAATATTCTAAATCTTCCCATGTCGACTACTACACTGACATATGCTTCCATTACAGATGTTTGAATACTGTGCTACATAAACAACTGCAAATGCTTCCCTTACTGCATAATTGTACTATTACTAAAAAAACACAGAGACCACAATGTATAGCAATAGAAGCATATACAAGGATCGTAACGTAGACAGAAAAACCTGCTCTATTACCAGAAATATTTATACCCGTCCACATTACTTTCATGCACAGAACAAAATTGGTGTGTTTCAAATTTCCTTCTTATCCTATGTAGATGTATGATGATATGTCATTGTACCCTAAAAGTATTTTAGGAACATATGAGAAGGCTTACACCTAAAAATATAGCACTTTTAACCTTTTCACTTCCTGGCTGATAGTGAAGAAAGGCCCCTGGCTTACATATGTCAGTAAATAAAAAATGAGGGAGGTACTGTCATGATGCCTACCCCCGGGCATCCGGATCGAGTCCATCAGCCCCGGGAGTAGGCATCCAGATATTCATTAAAACCCCAACAGCCCCGGCTGGGGGCTGTTTGGATTCAGACCTGACGCCTTAGGCGCCAGGCTCATAGACTTTACTTACCTTATGCAGACCATGCTGCAAATGAGTCCAAGCCAACGTGAGGCCTGGATGGGACTATTTTATTACAGGGGCTATTTTTCACTCGGGTGAACTATTTAAACCACGCCCGAACAGCAGCCCATGCTTCGCGTTATTCTGCATCCAGCAGCGTGACGCTCACCGTGTCTGCAAGTTAGCATCCATTCTTCTGCCACGCCCGCCTCCAATCCAGAGCTCGTAGACAAAAGGAAAAGAAAGGAGCAGAGGTTAGATCAAGGACATTATTTGATTCCTTGCCTGATTCCGGATCCAGCACATCTCCGAGCCTGGAAAGGACATTATTTCAGCATGCGTCGCTTCGCCAGCAGCAGCGCCGCGTTATATTCACCAGTCCACTGCATCTTTCGACTCGGCGCTGCCTCCATCATTTTCTTCGTTGAAATCCAGCACCTGGGGGGGAAAACAAAAGGAATAACAAGGTGAGCCGAGAAAACCGACAAAGACGATCTCTTTGCCACCATAGGCTTACCTGCTTTACCACCGGAGGTATTATTTAATTCGCTGAATCTTCCTATGCCGCACCTATAAAGGGAGAGAAAACAGCAAGTTGCACTCATGCAACTTTCACCGGACAGGGTTTGGTAATACAGACTCTTACCTGACCGCCATCAGCTGCCTCCAGGCAATATTCTTTTGGACCCAGCTGCAACCTAACGAGGGAATGGAACAAGAGTGAACATCGGACATATTGATCTCTTTGAACTTTATAGACACTGGAGTCAATATTCCTCGAACTCCTCCAGTACCTTCAACCCAGTGAAGTAACTGGTATCTACGCGCCCCTGCATGCCATGCAGGATGGATAGCTCGTCATTTAAAAACATAAGGTGAGGTTACCAAAAGGGGATATCGGAGGTGATTAGTGGGGAGAACGAGAACTGTTGGGGGGGGGGGCCATCACTAAAGTCCACGGGTGGCTAAATCCCTTTCTCCACTTGAAGGAGAATAGTTCTATGAGCCCAGCAGACAAGGTTAGGCGGGCCAGTCCAGACTGTCATCTCTTCACTACGCATCACGTTGGTGGAGACCGCAGTTGTCCGGGTCCGATCGACGCCCCTGTGGGAACCAGGTGAGCCTAACAGGTACACATGTGATGTCATCAGTGATTTCATGAATGACATTTGAGATGTCATCTTTGATGTCCTGGGTGTTAGTCTTAGCAATGAACTTAGGTGGTGCGAGTTATGGTTGCCTAGTTTACCATAATTGGGGAAAGCATAGTGTTTTTTGGTTTCACTGTGAAGTGTAACATCCCTTTAACGTTGTTTTACTGAATGGATATATATATCAGTGAATGAAAACAAAGGGGCTAAACAAGTGATGGCGTCAGTGATGTCATCGATGACATTTGTGATTCCATCTTTCATGTTCTGGGTGTTGTGTTAGCAGTGCACAGTGGTGATAGCAGGTATGGTGGTGTAGTCTACCCGAATTTCAGGGGGTTTTCGGTTTTACTTTGAACCATAGTGGGGAGGAGGGATTATTTTTTTGTGTGTGAAGGGCACAGGTTTTTGGTAGGGCAACTTAACCATAATGTCCCCTTAACGTTTTTATATATATATATAAAAATATATCTCTCTGTCTCTCTCTATATATATATATATATATATATGTGAGAGAGAGACTCCCTCCCCCCAAACACACTCTCCCTTTAGTAACCAGAGTAAAGGCGATGGTTGGATGCATGTTTGGGCATATATTCAAGTTATAATGTATAGGCAAATGATCGCTGCCCATCACATTCCCCAGGAAAACCTTTTTCCATAAGGCTCCCAAGTATTCACTTCTTGTTCCTGCGATTCCTCAATTTCTAGTAACATTTATCAATTTGGTCTCTGCGCAAGACGCATTAAAGTCTCCTGCTACCAGTATGTTACCATGCCCTTCGTTCTCCAACCATTCTTCAAACAGGATTACAAGCTCATTCTGCAGTTTTATCATATAAGTTTGAGGCAAACTTACATAAATGTTCACTATTAGAAGATTTAAATCTGGGGGGAGGGGTCATTTGGATGGATATAGCGATTAAGTCAGGAGAAGCCATTTTCAGCTCGTAATGACTTGCATCCCAACTCTGATCGACAGCTATGACCAACCCTCCTTTAGATCGTCCCATTTTTCCTTGGAATGCCAATTTACAATGTTATATACCCTTTAGTTCCAGATGTTTTCTAGCCATTGTTTCTTGAAGGACTATCACATTTGCAGCTTCAAAGGACTCCTAAGCAGTTTCCCTTAACTTATGGAAGCCACATATTTTCATGATGTAATCTTGGGGGCATTTCTATTAAAGCTGCTGCTGGGTCTTTTTGATCTTCTTGAACATCTCCAAGGCCCCCTCCAGCCAGACCCAATCATCTGTTTACCAAATGGCCTACCGCACCAATTTTCACTTCACTTAAGCTTTGCGGAGTATCCAATATTGGTATCGGATTTAAGTAACCTTCTATTTCTTCCTGAGTAGTCATTTCTCTTAAGTGGAAACCCAGTGTTTTGAGGGCCTCTCTATTGCTCCATGCCATCTGGGCCACGAGATTTGAGGCAAAGTAGCACACTGATCGTTCTGCCCCCTTCTCCGGGAATGCCACTCGCAGGATGTCCTCAGATCTTAGTTTCCTTAGCTGGAGGACCACTCGGATTACTTTTTATAATTGTCCCCCTGTTCAGGTGTTCTTAATTATCCGATTTCCACCCCATTTCAGTACCCTGGAAGGTTTCTCTTTCCATTTCCTCAGCCTTTCCAACTGTTGACTGCTTGAGGGATTAACTAGGGTTTTCTGGGTTCCCTTCCAAGGGCCCCGTACCTTTTTGTTCCTCTTCAATGTGGTGGGCCTTTCTCGATCCCACTGGAGTCTGCTGAGTATCATCTTCCCTGATGTTTTCCTCTAATCATTGATTCATTTTCTTCACTCTCATTATTGGAAGAACCCTGTTTCTAGTTTTGTCCAAGAAATTAGTTAATTTTAGACTGCTTTTTCTTGGTATGTCCTTCCTTTTCTTGTTGCTCCGTTGGAATCTTTCTCCCTTTTTTGTTCGTTTGTCAGAGGTTTCATTTACTTTTCTCCCATTTAGGGATATCCTCTACAAAATGCTTTGTATTAGATATTTTATTTATGTTGGGAGCTGGTGTTGGGAGCTGGCTGGTTTTTTTTTTTCTTTTTTTTTTCTTTTTCACTTTCCTCTTGCTTATTCGATTTCACTCATCCTTCTTGATTCTGAGTAGTTTCCACATTTTGCTCTTGCGCTTCCGAGGGAAGATCCTGTTCTGTTACCCCCCCCCCTTCTCCTTCCCACACTTCCTCCATATCCAATTGTGCACAAAGTGGGGTGAGGGTGAGTCTAGATGTTCCTTCTCCTGGCTGGAGAACCTCTATTCCCTCTCGGACTCCTGCCACCCAGTGGAAGTCTCTATCCACACTGTTGGTTCAATAGATGATGATTTTGACCCTTGGTGGATTGCTGACTGTCAACACCCTGGTTGTTTTCTAATTCCCTATCTTTATAGCAGGAATCTGCCAGTATGACCTTCTCATTATTATCTGTCAGGAGGATGTTCATGCCTAGTTCCACCACCTTCAGTTTGTCTGCGTTTCCATGAGCTAAATCATTTATGTTCTCATACAATCGTAACAATGACTCCAGCACCAGATGTAATGCAGAAATAGAAGCCGTACCCAGGGTATTCAGTTGTTGCATAATATTGGACTCTCGCCTCATTGTGATGTTTTTTTGGCGTGAAGCAGTTTTCATTTAACGCTCGAGTCTTCTTAGACGCATGCCTTGACTGTTCCTGCATTTGATCTCGGATGGTACTACTTAATGGACTGCTTTGATGTCCTTTTCCATCCATGGAGGCATGTTCCCCTCCTTTCAAAGACACTTGGTAAGACCTCTGCGTAATTCCCTCAATGTCATTACATAGTTGTACAAAGGAGTGATCAAGTATTTCTTCCTCATTTATACTCACTTCTAGCACACATTTCTTCTTCAAGGAATTGTTAACGGGCATTCGATCCATTATTTTACCTTTTTTTCTGCATTTCCAAAGGTAACGTGATTTATTTATTCTAGTTATGCTACCAGAGGGACCGTTTTTTTTTTTTCCCTGGGTGCAATCAGTCCCCCTCTGCCACCTACATTTTTCAGAATGGAGTAGGGGCCTTGGGGCACCCTCTTCCATCAAGCCAGGATACGTAAGTTCATGTCCCAGGTGGCTTATTTTGCGAGCCTTCAGATGGCTTATTACCTCTACCCCTGATCCCTCGGGGGCCTCATCTACTGGGATTTGCATGGTTGCAAGAGCCTGCCTGACCCCCTCCTGGTAGGCTTTTAGTGCCTCCTTTCCCTTTTCTGTAATGGCAACCCTGCCACTGCGTAATTTCAAAGCCATTTAGTCAACTTTATATTGTAGGGAATCCTCACAGCTCCACACACGTTTTAAAGGTATTCAGTCGTCCAATTGACACTTTTCTGTTATGGTGCAAGGCTAGTTGGTTTGGGATTACTTCTGCCTTCGTAATAGTTTCCCTCTGTTCACACTGCTTATGAGTCTCCACACACGTCCTGTTTGAAATGGACACATATTGACGGGCATTACTGTGTTCTCGAGCGCCTTCTAATTAAGGATACACAATCCCACACACGTATAACATATGTCCTTTCGCGTTATCCCTTTCCTGTTGTGATGGAGATAAATGAAAAAGTATGAGTCTTGGGATGTACGCATATCAGTCATTCGGTCTGACACAGCAATGTTCACCACCGACTCTTTACCACCAATGCTAATTAGTTCACTCAAGTCCGGTTTCAGTTAGAAGTACACTATCTTTGCATGCAACCGCAGCATGCTCCCCCGACCGTAGGCTTTTTACATTCCGCACCGCACCGCAGCACACCCTCGGTTTGTATATTCTGAAATCCTCATACTCGCACTGTTTCCAGCAGTGGCAACGGCAAAGCATCGTGGCTTCCTCGTCCCCCACGGAACACTTCCGCCATGCTTCGCTTGCCAGGAAGCTTTTAAGGATTCAGAATTAAAGGCACAATGTCACCTTTACTCAATGCAAGCCGTAAGTATGGGGAGTCATGAAAGAGCAGCTGACTCAACACCGGGGGGACACTACAAGAATACTGTGTGAAGTCTCATGGGAAGGCCAAACAGCTGGTATCTGATACATGGCCACAATGCCACTTGCCCATCAATTCTTTGCAAGCACATAATTTCTTACACACCAAGAGTCCATTCTCTTTCCAATGGCTAGTGGTCAGTGCACATTTTTAAGTCTGTTCTGAAACCCTCCGAGACCGAATATAACCACTCTGCATGGCCAGTCTCTACCCAGTGAACGCTTGTTTGGGGCATGGCCACTGCATCTTCCAAGATCACCTATGTGTCACCTGGTCATTGCCTGAGGCCAGGCCCGGTGGCCCCCTCACCTTATTCTGGCACTGCGTCACTTCCCTGATTTCCTTATTTTTGTCTCTTTGATCAGTCTTGGATTTCACTGACCTGTGGCTCTGCTTGCAGTGTTCGGGTATTGATTGGGTCATGTGCTTGTTTTCTGAGGGGTGATCACAGCATAGTCAACAAAATATATATTCCTACCTATGCCCTACTGATGGTCTATCCTGGGTGCACCCTAATTTCAATGTTCAAAGTGTTGCTCCTCTGTGATTGTGCTTTTTGGTTAATGTGCAGGTTTTGTTTTTTCAGCTATGGAATCATTTGAAGAATGGGCAACGCATTGTAGACCTTCTTTTATTGAAGGTGGTGAAGTGCCTGAAAGACTTCAGCAAGTGGATGTTGATGACGTTAAGGCTAATCTTTCAGAGAAGTTTTTTTTAGTTTCTCCAGACGTAAACCAGGTAAGTACATATATTATTATATGGACATTTTTGATCTTGCGGCTTGTTTTGTTTGCATAAGTATTTACATGAAAAATTCCCCAAAGAAACGGACATAATTATAATATTGGACTTCTCTTAATGGATTTCTTATAAAATGGCTTCAAGATAATGCATGTAGAAAACATTCTCTCTATTGTATTTGATGTCTTGATCTGTTGACCAAGTGGGGTCTTCCATGAGTACTTAAATATTATTCATTTGCACTCTGGCACTGACATGTATTTCAGCCTTAAACACTCTTGCGAGCTCTCTACTAATAACCCCACGTCCAGAGGGTTGAGATGGGGGATGCATATTAACCCCCTACCTCTTTAATGTTTACGTCTTGGATGCTGATGAATATCTTGACAAAGCGGCATTTGTCTCCCCATGCATAGGTCCTGTAAAAAATTGTATGGCTAGTATATGCAAATTACTTTTTTATTCTGTTGGATTGTACCCAAATTGGTTTAGTCTAGTCCCTTCTTTCTGCAGCTTTTCCAGACAACTGAAAAATAAATCTTGCTAAGACTAAAGTGCTATGACTAGGCAAACTTGTGGAAACAACCATAGCTTTCATGGTTTATAGACCACACAAAACGTTAGTACAAACCTGTATATCTGGCCTTTCCGCTGACTGCGAGACCAAATACATTACAGATAACTCATCTTTTGTGGAAGATCTTTGTTTTTAGGGGGGGGGGAAATGCACAATATGGCAGGTTCTGCCTGGTGCCCATAAGCACATTCTACACAAGCATGGTGGTACCTAAACACACATATGGTTTGGACATTTTGAATGTGTGGCAGAAGAGCCGGACACATTAGAAGTCATTCTTTGGAGAAAAACGGCATTTCTTTGTACTTGTGTCCCTATAGGGATTTTGCTTTTTAAATTGAGATTACAATCCTTGAAAGGACTGCTATTGTGTAAAGTTATTTTATCTCAACATCTTGGTGCCTGAAGATAATTATTTTTTTTATAATGGCATCGGCATCGCCTCTGCGCCCAGGGTGTTTACGAAGGTCCTGGCAGTAGCTGCAGCACATTTGCTCAGGTTATCCGTCCCGGTTGACCCTTACCTCGACGACTGGCTCATAACGGGACTCGTACGACTTGTGTTTTTTGAACACCCAAAAGACCGTTCACCTTCTGTTCAGTCTGGGGTTCTCTATCAATGAGAAGAAATCCAGTCTAGTTCCCAGTCAAAACAATTCCTGGGAGCTCTAATCGGGACGAAAGACTGCTTCGTCTTCCCATCCAACGAGAGGTTTCAGAACATGCTTTTTCAGATCCTTCAATATGTAGCCAGTCGGGAGGTGACGGGGCGCAAAGCCATGCGTTTGCTAGGAATTATGGCGTTGTGCATATACTTGGTTCCCCACGTGCGGCTGCGCATGCCCCCCATGCAAGAGTGGCTCAACAGCCAGTGGTGTCAGGCCAGCGGACCATGGGAAGATCTGGTAGTTGTCTCGCCAGCCCTCGTTCTCGCTCTGCAGTGGTGGTCAAGGGAAAAGACCTTCACCACCCCTGCAGTGGAAGCTACTCTCGCGACAGACGCATCTCTCATGGGGCGGGGGGGCTCACCTGCTTCAGCACATGGAGTGTGGTCCCCTCAAGTAGCGTCCAACCATATACATTTACTGGAGCTATTAGCGGTGTTCAAGGCATTAAAGGCCTTTCAGATGCAACTACAAGGGAAGACAGTGCTGATTCTAACAGACAGCACTGCAGCCATGGATTCCCTGAACAAACGGGGGGCACTCACTCACCAGGGCTATCCAAGCTGTCCCAAACATTTGGATAAGGGCTCTCAGACACAAGATGTTTCTGTTGTCCCAACATGTTCCAGGGGAACTCAATCTTCTGGCAGATGTGCTAGGCAGAGATTTTCCTCTGCCCGAAGAATATGTATGGCGTCTGCACAAAGACATCGTGTCCAACGTCTTTGCAGAATGGGGCTTCCTGGAAATCGACCTGTTTGCAACTTGGGAGAACGCCCAATGCCAAGACTACACCTCCAGGTACCCCCAGAACTGCTCCAAGGGGAACGATCTCTGGATAACATGGTCAGGAAAATGTGTCTACGCTTTTCCCCTTCGACTCCCCTTCTCAACAAGATGGTGCACAAGATGCACCAGGAACCAGTTACCATGATACTGGCGGCCCCCATGTGGGCCCGCCAACCCTGGTTCACTCATCTGATGGTAATGTCTCTCTCCCCACCAGTAAAACTACCCTGCCCATACAACATGTTGTTTTAGGCGGGGGGGGGGGGGGGGAGAAACCCTACACCCATGCCCACAAAATCTGAATTTAGCAGCCTGCCTCCTGAGGTCATCGAGTTTGGACACCTACACCTCCCTCAGAGGTGCATGGACATACTTGGGGAAGCTATAAAACCTAACACATGTTATTGCTATGCCAGCAAATGGAAACGTTTTGTCATCTGGTGTAATTCCAAGGGCATCAATCCCAATCGATTGCTCACCCACACACATTGTGCTGTACCTTACCCATCTGTTAGACACTGGGTTGGTTTTCAATTCCCGAAAGGTTTATCTGGCTGCTATTTCAGCCTACACCACATCACAACAAAAGGTGTTGTGGTGGAAGATACCAGTGGTTAAGGCCTTTATGGAAGGGGTGTCCTCCCATTTCTCACCCAGCTCCTGGGTGGGGACCTAAATGTGGTTTTGACCATGCTCATAGAGCTCCCTTTGAGCCAATGCATAAAGTAAGACTAAAAGACCTGACTTATAAAACGGCCTTCCTAGTGGCTATCACTTCTATTAGAAGGGTTAGCGAACTACAGGCACTTTCTGTTCTATACCCCTTTGTTACAGTCCACAGGGATAAGGTAGTTCTGCGCACTCACCCCATATTTGCGCCTAAATTCATCTCGAAGTTCCATGTGAACCAATCGATTGAACTATCCTTTTCCAGAGTCACACTAGCATGGCCGAAAGAAGCCTATACACACTAGCTGCGCGCAGGGCAGTCATGTTATATCTGGAAAGAACTAAACCACTGAGGAAAATGAACCAATTATTTGTTTCAGTGGCAGCTGGTAGAGAAGGGGATCCTGTCTCTAAATCAGCTATCTCAAGGTGTATTGTCAAATGTATCACACTATGTTACACTCTTGCTAAGAGAACTGCCCTTCAAGCCTAGAGCACATTCTACTCTGGGAACTGGGGCATCCATAGAATTAATTGCAAATGTTCCCCTTGTGTCCATTTGCAAAGCTGCAACCTGGAGTTCTATACACACCTTTACAAAACACTATTGCCTTAGACACTCATTCTAGGTCTGATTCTCAGGTGGGACAAGCATTACTAAGACATCTTTTCTCTACTGTTCCTTCTCACAACCCACCTCCAACTCCGGGTACTGCTCACTAGCCTATGCACAGCATGTGATTCTAAGCAGATTAACAAGCATCAAAAGACATGCATTACTTACCGTACTAGCATTTCTGATGATTGTACCTTCTTAGATTCACATGCGCCCTCCCTACCTCCCCGGTTGGGGTGGAAGGAACATGGACGTCTTACTACTTCTCACTTCTTCATGTACTCATTCACAATAGCCTTGGGCTCCTCATGGCAGAAAAAATACAATCCGAAGGGACCTCGGCGTGTGAGGGATTTTGGGTCCACTACACGTCACGATAGGGATAGTGTCACAGACACACCTATGCCGACGTCCCCTTTCGGTCCCCGAAAGACCAGATGCAAAACTCTGCGGTTACCACTGGATGGCGGACGATATGCACAGCATGTGAATCTAAGCAGATACAATCATCAGTAATGCTATCACGGTAAGTAATGCATGTCATACAATTAATAACATCCAATTGAAAAATGTAATCTCTAAATTGCACACAAACTTTAAAACCAGAATAAGTGTCAATTTGCATTGTTCTCAGGTTTTGTGCACGATGCACGCAGTGTGCAAATCCTCGCCCATTCACTTGCCCAACTTGTCCAAGTTTCTGTCCTTCAAGCTCTATTCCGCTGGACATTCATCAGGAGCTGATAAACTTAGTATGTGTGTTATGCTTAACTGTTCAGTGCATCCTACTCTTTGAGGATGCAAAGTCCATTTCATGAATGTCTGGGAGGTTCTTATTCCATAGGGGAGATTTCAGGGGGGCCCTGCCACCCCAACCCATGTTTGTGTCGGAAGTGTCATGTTTGTAGTGTCCGGCGAGTTGTGCAGCATTTGTAAGGTGTCCGCAAGCACTAGCCCATCCAACTCCACCTGTATGTTTGGGAGCGTTGGGGTGCCCTGAAGCCATTCATTAGCCACTACAAGTTGTGAAGCACAATAGAATTTCTGCAGGTCCTGGACCCCAATAACCCCTTCCCACACAAAGCTATAGAGTGTGTGTCATGCTATTCATGGCTGCAACCTGTGCCATAACGGCGGTCGTATTGCCCTTTCAATTTTCCAAAATTCCGTCTGGGTTATCACAGGAATATTCTGAAGAATATAAAGATCGTTGGAAGGGTCATTTCAAACCGGGCTGCCCGCCTCAGCAAAGTGAGTGGGGGATGCGGGGGAGAGGGAGACGCCCAGAACCTGGTGTCTGCAAGAAACCTTTTGTTTATTTAATCTGGTCTGAGCCTAGAGCGAAGCCACAATAATTCTGAGCCTTGGCTGGAGTCCGGGACAACATATTCTGAGTCTGAGCTTTGATGCTAGTAATTTTGAGAGAGGTCCGTTTGTGGCTCATACTGTGCAGGGGGAGGTCTCCCACAGTGCTGAATAGCATGTCAAAACGTTTGCCTACTCCAGCTCAGCCGACTTTGGGAGCAGTACTCCTGGTTTTAAGTTCTTTGGTCTCTTTTCACGAAAATAAAGAACAAGCTAGAGGTGCCCTCTGCTACCCTAGAGAAAAGTTTAGAGATTTGCTGCAGGTTGGAAAATAACTGATAATTGATTTGAACCTGGTGTGGTAAACCAGAAGTAGACTGACCAGAGGGCATAGGTTTCAGGAATGACTATTCCGAGAGATCAAAGAATATGTAGATTGTGCAAGGACACTCGCTGTACACCTTCTGACTCGGTGTCTGAAAATGGCGGGCACTTGCACAATGCATTATTTGGCCTGTGTTAGTCGTCTTCAGGACATTCCTAAAAGCCAGTTTTGGGCTACTTCGATATCTGTGCAATCTAGGATTATGCAAAACTCTGCTCAGCTAGTATGGAAGAATTTGATAGAAGTGCTTGTTGTTGAACTGTGAATAGTACATTTTTCTGCTTACTTATTTTAATTACACATTTATTCTATCTACATATACTAATTTATTACGTGTTTAGAAGGAACAAAAGTTATTATCAGGATGATTATGTATTTAATTACTGCCAGTTTTAAGTGTTTTAGTGTGGAGGTTTATTTAAGCCAATAAACTTGCATAAAAAATAGGTTTCAATTATTTTTTGTTTAAATTAAAGAAAATGGTTCACTAATCCTATTGCAAGAGTGAGATTCCAAAATACAACGTTATTGTGTTTGAAAACGCTGCGGTTTTTCTTTCTGAGTTTCTCAGGCTCCTCCGGCTCGGAGGAGCCTGAGAAACTCAGAAAGAAAAACTGCAGCGTTTTCAAACACAATCCCGTTGTGTTTCTGCCTGCCGTGGCTAACACTTTGGGTCTCCGGTGCTCCCCTAGGGGAGCACCGGAGTCCCAAAGTGAAAGCCAAGGCAGGCAGAAACACGACACGGTTGTGTTTACATGCCGCAGTGTTTCTGCCTACAGCTGATTTCCCATTTGGGGCTCTCTGGCTCCCCATGGGGGGCCCGAGAGCCCCAAATGGGAAATGCTAAATGCTGCAGTGTTTCTGCCTAAATCTGCTTTCCCATTTGGGGCTCTAAGCCCCAAATGGGAAAGCAGATTTAAACAGAAACACAACGCGGTTGTGTTTGAAAACGATGCTCAGGCTCGCAGGAGCCTGAGAAACTTGGAAAGAAAAACTGCAGTGTTTTCAAACACAATAACGTTGTATTTATGTTTGCGGTCGCTTCAAAAGCTACCGCAAACATAAATACAACGTTTTTAAAGCTGCGGTTTTATTTCTAAGTTTTCCGGGCTCCTCCAGCACGGAAAACTTGGAAAAAAAACGCAGCTAGTGCTTATTTAATAAAAATAAAAAAGATGGCACTTGCCGAGATGCAGCTGCAGCTTTTCTGCCTGTAGTCTCCGGTCCGCGTCCTCCGAATCCCGGCACCAATGAAGGAAAAGCCACCCATTGGTAGCTTTTGTTTACTACAGCTGGCTGGCTTTTCCTTCATTAGTGCCGCAAAAGCCAGCACAGGCGGGCATCCATTTCACAAAATGGATGCACCCATGTGCTTGCTTTTCACATTTTTGAGCTTGAATTGCTCAAAATTTTACATAGGGACTTTGAAAAAAAAATGCCAATAGTTTTTTTTTATATTGCCTATCTATTTTTGAAATAACATTTTTTGGGCGAACCATTCCTTTAACGGCCATGTGGTCCATCTGATGTCTTGGGCGTTTTGATGGTGCTCCGTGGCCCTGGGCATTACCTGCGCTTCTGTCTAATTGTGGATTCCAAGCCATATTGAGATTGCCTCCCAGTATCACCTCCCCCCTAGCAAAGTCTTTTAATTTCCCCAGAACATCTCTGAGGAAGCTGCATTGCCCCAGATTTGGTGCACATATCGATGCGAGGGTAATGCTATAGCCTTTTAACTCCACATTGGCAAGCGCATATCTCCCTTTATCCGTAAGAGTATCCACCAGGTTGGCCTCACTCCCCTCCCTTATCGCTATCATTACCCCCGCCTTTTTCCCTGCAGCGGTTGCTTGTGCCCAGATTTTATACCCCCTAATGCGAGTTTTCTGCTTGTCCCTCGTCCTGATGAGTTTCTTGTAGCAGTAGTATATCTGCGCTCTCCCTTTTAAGCTGCTTCTCCAGCTTCACCCTTTTCGTTTGATGATTCATGCCCCTTACGTATTTTAAGCTATAACATATCTTCCCCATTTTTACAGGATCGTGCAAAGTTTTTGAGTCCCCCTGTTTGCCCAGTATGTGCATTTCAAGCCCCTCTCCCTCCCTCCCCTCCCCATTAACTTCCCCTCCAACCAAGAACATTAAACCCAACAACTTGTCCCCGAGTTGGGCGAGGGTTCCTATTGTTGCTAGGGTGTTGCACCCGTCGCTCCCTGCCCATCTTACCCTCGGGGGGTAAATTTTGTAGGGAATCCTAAACCCCACATTTCCGTCCTCTCTTACCAGATTCCAAGTCGGTGGGTCCTTCTCGGACCGCCAACACTATGTAGTTAGTGGCCATTCTTGTCTCTCCGTTCCCCCTCTGTGGGAACCATAAATTGGTATCGTGCAAGTTCTGTCCATTAATGTTCTTTTCCTCTTGTTTCCTTCATAGCTGTTTCCCACGGTTCTCCCTTCCTATGTTTGGCCTTCTCTGTTTGATCGTTTCCCAGCCTCTCGGTTTTCTCGATTGATCTCCCTTTGAATTGGGTTCCTCCGCATCCACTTCCTCTTCCTGTAGCCCCATTATGTTGAGGCCTTCTTCCCATGTGGTAACTCTTCTCTGCTTCCCTTCCCAGGTGAATATCAGCCCAAAAGGGAAAGTCCATTTGTAGCGGATTTGTTTCGCCACCAGTGCCTTGACCAAAGGGGCCATAGCTCTTCTTTTTTGTAGCGTTACCAGAGCCAGGTCCTGATAAAGCTGTATATCTTGTCCATTCATTCTGACATGCTCCATTTCACTTGCCCTCCTCAAAATCTGTTCTTTCTGTGGGTATGAAAAGAGAGCAGCCAGGACATCCCTTCGTCTTTCTCCCTGTGCTCCTGTCCTTTTCGGTCCCACCCTATGGACTCTGTCAATCCCAATTTCCTCTGTCTCCGGAGCGCCCAGGACATCCCTGAATACTTCCTTCACTGCCAACTTCAGGTGTTTGTCAAGAACGGATTCTGCCATGTTTTTGATGCGAATGTTGGACCTTCTGGAACGGTTTTCAAGATCCTCGCATTGAAGTTCCAGGTTGTGGGTAAGTCTCACTAGGTGTTCTTGTGTTTCACTAACCTGTAGCGCATCTTCCTCGACCTGCTGGATTGATCACTCAATTATATCCGATCTCTCCTTTAGCTTCGCCATGTCCATTTTCATGTCCTGCACCGCTTGCCTCGTGTCGTTCTTCATCGTTGTAAATTGTTCCTGCACTGTGGACATGAATTTTTCTTGCAGGTCCTGAAACCATGTCTGCATATCTTCTCTCGTGGGTGGCTGTTGGTGGTGGGTGGGCGAGTCGCCTTCCCTTTGAGCTTCCCCCTGTGGTTTACCTCTATTTTGTGCCGCGCCCTCAGTCGACCACATTTGTAAGTTATTTGCGTCTTGTTTTGAGGGTTGTGGTGTTTGTGGCGTGTTTTTCCCTTTGGCTCTTGACATATTATAATGCCTTTCTGAGATGTCCCGGGGGATTTTAATTTCCTCCTGCAATTTGTAGTGATTTGTTCGACAAATCGTTGCATTGTTTTCTCTGAGCTGAGTATTCCCTCTTATCCCCTTATGAGTTAGGGGTAGTACTTTCTGATGTTTCAGGCTTCACTTTATCTCTGTGCACTTTGAGCCTGTGTTAGAAGGGGTGTTCCTGGTCTTTCTTTCCCTGTTAGGTTTCCGTATTCCCCTAATGTGCTCCCCCGTATCCTTTCTTGTTCCCCTTTGTCCCAGGTACGGGGTCCAATGTGCTTGCTGTTGCTGTGTATGTGGGGGGGGGTCCCCTCTGTCTGTGCCGTTCCTTGTCTGTTGGGTTAGTGGGGTGGATTATCCGATATTGCAAGCCCGGGGGGGGGTGGGGGGGAGAAGCTTCCCCTCCCACTCCTTTCACTTGTGCGTTGCTAATCCACCACACCCTCTATGCAGGGTCTGCCTCCCTTGGTGGTGTTTATGCAGCTATTGGGCCAGTTTTGGCGAGCTTTATAGGTTGTCCATTGATTACTCCTTTTTGTTTTGTCCTTCCTTTCTCCACTCGAGACAAAACGAAAAATTACCCTTTTTCTCCTTCCTTCCTTCCTGTTTAGTCCGCAAGTGGCTTTCCCCCCTCCCCCCTGGGTGTCTCCGTCACTTTAGGGAGTGTGGGAGCCCACCGGGGGTCCGCTCCGCCCATTCTCGCTCCCACTCTTCTTCCTCCTCAGCAGCGAGACCAGCACCGGGGTCCCGCCCGACTGGACTCCTCTCTTCCGTGGGGTTTGTGGAGTTTACCAGGCGGACCTCACTCCGGGATCAGAGCGGTCCGCCCTGCGTGCTATCGTCCGAGAATGCCTCTCCCCGCCGGCTGCGGACTCCCTCCACTGTGGGGGCTCCTCTGCTGCCTCGCCTCTCCTCCCGTCGGCAACACCCCCTTTCGGGCCGGCCCCGATCAAGCGGCCCCCGCCGGGTGACCGGTAGGGCCGTTCCCCGTCGCCGGCTTCCTCGCTGTCCCCGGAATTCGGGGCTCACTGGTCTCGTGCAGCAGGGGGGGGCTCGGGTCCTTTGCGCCCACCGTTGGGCCTTATCCTCTCCCTGGCCTCTCCACTCTCGCCTCGCCGGCGCTGTGGGGAGGGGCCACTCGCTTTGGTTCTACGCTCTCATTCCTCCACCTGTCATAAATCACCAATGTATCAACTGAAAAGGATACGGTAACCAAAAAAGGATACAATTTGGTAGGGCTCTTCCGGATCCTATTTTCACACGACTTGATTGTAGGTAGGTCAAATTAGACCTTCCAATTGATACAACTCTCTGACTGAATGAAACGGGCAGAGAGATGGATCACTAGAAAGGGCGTGGGAATTGTGTAGGAAGTATGCCTAGGATAGATAAGGTATTATAAGAAACTGTCCCAATCGAATTACTAAGATAACACAGTATTAGCATTAATTCAGACACTGACCTTACGGCAAAACTGAAGTAATCCACGAAAGTTTCTTGAAGAAAACCAGGAGTGGAACAAACGACAAAGGAAGGGAAGATTAGTAAGGGAGACTTATCCCGAACGGCACGTAGCGTCCAAAGTACTGTGCACAATCACCTTCCAATAGTTCATGAAATACTTCCTTTCCCACGAAGAACAAAAATTTGAATTTCACCTGTTAACTGTCACAGGTACCAAAGGTTCAAAGTAGTTCAGAAAACCACGTGCAGGATTGCACGCGATAGAATACATGCAGCCCAGGCCAGCCGCGCTTGAAAACAGCGTCCGCGTGGAGATTTGACACGCGAACAGGATTTAGCACGCGAACAGGATACACGCAGCTCAGGACAGCCACGCTTGCAGACAGCGTCCGCGTGTAGATTTGGCACGCGAACAGGATTCACGCAGCTCAGGACAGCCACACTTGCAGACAGCGTCCGCGTGTAGATTTGACACGCGAACAGGATTCACGCAGCTCAGGACAGCCGCGCTTGCAGACAGCGTCCGCGTGGAGATTTGGCACGCGAACAGGATTCATGCAGCTCAAGACAGCCGCGCTTGCAGACAGCGTCCGCGTGGAGATTTGACACGCGAACAGGATTTAGCACGCGAACAGGATACACGCAGCTCAGGACAGCCGCACTTGCAGACGGCGTCCGCATGGAGATTTGACACGCGAACAGGATTCACGCAGCTCAGGACAGCCGTGCTTGCTGACAGCGTCCGCGTGGAGACTTAGCACGCGAACAGGATACACGCAGCTCCGGAATTAGCGTGTGGAGGAAACACCCTCAAAATAGGCCAAAGAAGTTGCTGAAAGAAATGCGAGAACGCAGGTCCGGAGTTCAGCTACCAAAACGCCAAAATTGACTTAATCAGAAGCAGCGATCGGAGTTTCCACGCTGCTTATGTACGCACTGCTGTATTACACGTGACAGACCTAAGTCACGTGAAATTTAACGACGTGAAAAATGCAGACGTCGTTTTCCGGGCAATGCATCGAACAATCTCCATTTTGAGTAGAATGGTCTAGTGGTTCTATGAGCGTAACTCATTTTGTATGGAGAGGTTGTTCCTGGTCCAGAGATGTCCAGCAGGCATGACACCACCAGCAAAGGTTCAGGTGGGTGCTGATGTCTCAGGGAGGGGAGCTATCGTTGCGGCGGGGGTAATCCACCTGTCTTAGCCACTTCTGCTTATTAAATTGTGCTAAATTGTCTGGCGGCCCGGGCCGGAGCGTGGCTCAATTGCGACGACTCACCCCGGCGGCCATCTTGGAATCCCCAACTTGAACTACTTTTTATGGTGGGTTCAGCAAAAACATCAACAGTGAATTGTTCCTAAAATAGGTGCCTCTGCCCCTCATTCCTCGCCTCCCTCAGACCTTCCACTCCCTCCCACAGAGTTCTCCGTTACCAATGTTCAGGGTCTATATAGTCTCTCCACCCTACCCGCCCCCATTCCTGATCTCCATGCTGCAATATTCTGCGGGGGAGGGGGTGCCCGGATTCATCACCTTTGTGCTATATCCCTATTGACCACAATGCACACAATATTTAGGAAGCTTCTTACATGTCTGTTGAAGTCTTCCTCGCCCCATATTTCAATTATTGCTTTCGATCTAGGGGAAATTATCTATCTAGGCCTCCCTGGCCTCCTCCCCACACTTTCCCACAGTATCTTCACAACTTCGTGCAAGGCCATATCATGTGAATAAAGGTCTCCCTTCTGGGTTTTACATTTAGGGCAGGTGTCGTTCTCACACCTGCCGATCTTCCTTAGCCTATCCATAGAATAATCTATTCTGTGAACTTTTTTGAATTGCACCAACCTAAATCGAGCTGCTATAGGCTTTGTAGTATTTCACTCCAGTCTTCGTCGTCTATACACCCTAGATCCCAGACCGATCTCCCTCAAATCATGCAGTGGCACTGTCGCGTGATTACTTAAAGCCCTGTAGAGGGTGGAAATCTGTTTTCCCCTTAACCTCCCCATCTTATACTTACTGCTCGACGGGTGAGGCTTGGGTTGCGTTTCTTGGGCATGCCCATGTGTGTATGTAATCGATGCCTAAAATGCCAATACTTATAATAATCTTGTCTGTTCAGTCCCCAGGTGTCTTGCATCTCTTGGCATGACCTAATCGTGCCCCGCCGCTCTCCCTCTTAATGAGACTACACCCCCCACCGCCCGAGCACCATGTCCTTCCATTCCCCTCAGAGTCTCAGATTTTGATTTCCCCTTGATAAGCCTGCTTCCCCAAAGTTTAGCTGCGAGCATGAGTGTCGTCCCCCACCCTAGATACTTGTGGGCCTACGTCCAGGACCATCCCACCACTGTTGTGAGGGGCGGCCCCCTTTAACTCTGGTTGACCCGTATAGGAGTCCCTCCCCATCCGTCCATACCCATCAGCACTAATTCTGTGTCAACAAGTGTCTCTCTCCCTCCCTAGTAAGCCCATTCACTACGGCCAACTGCGTCGTCTAATAGTAAAGTTTCAATTTTGGCAGGCCCAGCCCCCTCCTTTCCCAACAGGAATTCTAGAACTTCTCCACTTTCACTCTGGGTGTCTTCCGTTCCCATTGGATCTCCGTCGGTATGCTGTTAATCCTGTCAGTCTTTTGCCTGCAGTCCACATGTAGCTTACTGGATAACGTCTAGGAATCTAGGCATTGTCACCATCTTGTATAACGCCGCCCTGCCCATGAGGGAGATTGGAAGTGTCATCCAGTGGTTAGTCTTCTGCTCAAATATTTCAATTGCAGGGACCAGATTAAGTTTGACAAAGGACGACTCATCTCTGCGGCTTTGTATTCCTAAATCCCGAAAGCTCCCGGTTTCATTTCTTAGTGGTGGATGCTGCTTCCGGCTTCCTCCCAATCCACCGGTAAGTGGATGGATTTATCCCAGTTGATTACCAATCCGGAGTTGGAGCTATACTCATTGAATATTCATAATTTTCTGCTCTGAATTCTCTGCAGTTGGTTACATAAAGTATGTATCCTCCCCCCACCCCTCCCTCCAATAGCACAGATCCCATTCGAGGGGCTCCAGCACCAGAGCGAACAGCATGGGTGAGAGTGGCCACCCCTGCCTGGTTCCTTGACTGAGTGCAAACCTCTTGGAGACTGTCATTGATCCGTACCCTGGCTGTTGGGCCATTGTACAGCACCTGGACCTACCCTGTAAATCCCTCTCGAAAGGCCATCCGTGTCAGGACCGCTTTTGGGTAGGCCCATTCAATGGAATCTAAAGCTTTTGGGGTGGCCAATGCCAGGACATCCACTGGACACTGCATCACTTGCTCTCCTCGGGATCAGATGAAGGCACCTTATGTGTAACCTAGTCAACCTATTCGGAATGAAACCACATTGGTCCTCCTTCATAACCTACATAATAATTTTACTCAACTGATTGACAAGGGCTTTGGTCAGAACTTTAGTTTCTATGTTGATTAGGGATATTGGTCTGTAGCAGCCGCACTGCTCCTGTGGTTTCCTCTCCTTGGATATTACCCCTATTGTGACTTCTGAGATCTGATGGGAGCATACCTCGCTCTTTACTCTCTTGGAGCATTTTGCACATTGTCCCTGAGGCCACCTCTTTTAACTTCAACTTGAGTTCAAATGGGAATCCATTAGGCCCCATGTTTTTACCCCTCCTCAGCTGGACCATGGCGTCCTGCACTTCCTCTACTTGTAACTCCACCTTCAGAGTGTTTCTCTGTTCCTCTGACAGTCACGTCACCAGCAGTTGTTCCAGGAAATTCCTCAGGTCCGCCTACCCCTTAGTAAACTGTGTTGTATACAGCTTCTGATAGTGTAGGACTTTGCAGCGTATTCTGGTTGTTCCGCTTCCCGTCCCCTTGTCGATCTCGTAAACCACCCGGTTTGCTTCCATCTTTCTTGCTAGCCAGGCCAGAAGCATTACTGTCTTATCCCCCCACTCATAGATACAGGCCCCGTTTTGCTATCAAGCCGTCCTTGCCCTCTCCAGGGCCCAAAGTCTGATCTCCTCTTTTTTTGGAGTTCCCTAGCTGGCGCCTTCACAGCCCGCTTCAACCTTTCCTCCAGTTCCATCATGCTGGCCTCCCTCTCCACAAGTACTCTCCCCTGATCCCTACATTTCGCTGTGATTACCGCCATGGCTCTCGCCCATAGCATTGCCTCATATACGTCCCACAGCACTTGCTTCAAGTCCACTGGCTCCTTATTATGGAAGTATTGCTCTGTTTCGTCCTTTAGTTCCCTCATAACCCCCCTTCATCCTGTAGATGGTGGGCAGTCAGCCTTCACCTGCACCCCCCACAATGATGCCCCCCCCCCTTTCTGATAAGTAACCCACTCCCTCTATCATGTCAGCCTGGATTCCCGAAACCAAAGACATGATCTATCCTCAAGAAGGATTTGTGGGCGGCTGAGCAGAAGGAGAACTCCTGGGCATTTGGTTGTTCCATCCTCCGAGATCCCCCAACCCCATGTCATCCAGGAAGTTTCGTCAAACTATTTACCCCCTCCCCACCCGATCTAGCCCATGCTAGCCCACCTTGTTAAAATCTCCCGCCAGTACTGTCGGATCCGGTTGTACCCTGACCAGCCTCCTCTTTAGCTCTTAAGTGTGTTGTGTAATGCACTGGAGGCGAAAAAACCTTGATAAAGGAGAGGGCTTCCCTTCCTAGTCTACCTTTGACGCCTACTTTCTGCCCCCCCTATCTTGGAATGTCCTAGCAATTTGGAAGGGGACTGACTCTTTGATGCATAGCCCTCCCCCCGGTTTCCCTAGTAAATCCTGTGTGAGCCAAGCACTTATACTGACCCTTGCCCAATACGCTGAAGATGTCGCCCAAGAGATGAGTTGCCTGAAGCAATACTACCTCTGGTTTCAGGCACCATAGGTCCTGGAGCACTACACTCCTTTTAAACTCCTCATTCATCCCCTTCACATTCCAAGAGCAACATGTCACCTGATCCTTGTTATCCATATCCATATCCATTCCTGTATCCACACAGCCATCCCTGTCTTCAAACCCACCATAGTAACATCAGCTTTCCCGATTTCCCATCCCCAACTTTCATACCTCCGCCCTCCCCCCTGTGACCTCCCAGCACCCTCCCCATACTTCTACTCCAATGGTGAAGTATGTCACCCCAAGACTCAAACAATGTACCCTGATCAAACCAACTCCAGTATGACCCTGACACTCAAAAAGACATGACCACCTGCCCTCTGTCCCCCATCACTCCCCCACACCCTCCAAGGCCCTACCGCTTCGACACTCGGCCTCAAATCAATGGGTTATGGCTAGAGCCCCGCACTAAACTCGCTCTTCCATAGCTGTCCTGGGAGGTCCACCCCATGCTCTCAATCTCCAGGCCTTTCTCCTGTTTCACTCATTTGGGAGATGCCCGACTGCTGCTCCCCCGCAAGTTCCAGTTTGAAACTGTGGAGCATACCGTCCCCGGCCACCCAAATTCTGTACTCCTCTTTGGGCGGTTCAGATCCTTCTTGGCTGGTGTTCCCTTGGGTGGGGTAAGGGGGGGCACTGCTCCCAACCTCCCCACCCCCACCTCGGGCGCTATGCCACTGTTTTCCTCCCGGGGGTCCTATCCCTTTCAGCCTCCTGTGGGTCCTGAAACACCAAGGACCTCTCGCCTTCCATGACTGATCTTCACAGGGAACGTAAGCATGTACTTCACTTGGTTTGGACGTAATATTCTTTTGGCCTCTTCAAATGATCATCTCACCCAAAAAAAATCACACTTGTTTTCTCTGTTTTAATCACCCCCTTTCTCCTGGCAGACTGGAGGATGATGTCCCTGAACAGCTTGGCCACTACCGGCCTTGGAGGGGCCCCGGTGGTGGGGGGTCTCCCCGGGACTCTGTGGGCCCGTTCATTTGCAAATAAGTTGGTTGGTCCTCCCTGCCTCACCCCTGATCCGCTTCTCCAAGAATAGATCCATCACTGGGCCTTCAATTCGCTCAGGAAGGAAGGCCAGTTATTCTCATATTGGCCCTCTGGGATGCTCTGAGTATCCCGGCCCAACCATCTCCGCCGGATGATATTGGAGCCTTTCATGCCATGATGGCTAAGGCATGTCACAAGTTTGACCTCATGCCAGAGGATGGCCATATGGGGAAGATGCGGAAGGTGATCTTCTCGAGTCCCATATTGAACCACGTGTGGCAAGAAGGCCTTCGGACAATGCGCCATGCGTTTACGGTGCCTATGGTTAAAGACCACCTGGAGAAGAAGTTCAAGGCGCGGGAGTCCACTTCAAAGTGCCTGACGTCTCAGCCCACTCCGGAGTCGGTGGTTTCAGCAGCGGCAAGTAGAAAGGCCTGTACACAGCACAATTGTGCAACCACCCCACCCCCCAAAATGAAGGCCATAAGCTGGACGCTTTCGGGAAAAAATGTCCTCACAGTGGGTGGTACTATGGGCAAACCTGCCAACTCGTTGGTTATAATGGTGCGGTACGACTGGGAGATTGGCTCCTCTGCTGGACCACCTGGCTGAGCAGAAGGAAGTTGATGCTTTTGGTTCGTGAGGGGGAGGAAGCGCTGAATCATAGTATTAACATTGCAGTCAACCTGGCAGAGACTGGGTTCAAGCAGATTAATAATGGGGTGTTTCTTCGGCATCAAGCCTGGCTTCGCTGTACTGATTTCCGGCCAGAGGTTCAGCACAAGGTCTTTTTCGGAGAGAAGATTGACAATGCTCTGAAGAACATGAAGGAAGACTCTGATACTGCGAGGTACGTGGCAGCCCTGTAGGGCAGATGTCATTTTTGCTCCTTTTGTGGGCTCTCGGGGAACACAAGGTTTGCAGGTTCTCCTGACAAGGGGGTACGGTAGATCGTCCTATTTCTCCCAATTTTTCCGCCGGTCCCCCCCAGTCTGCACAGCAGAGTAAGGAGTATCAAGGTTAACGGAAGAGGGGTTCCTTCATCTCTCCGAGGCAGTCAGTGCAAGCCTCACCAAGGACTGCTACAAGGGCAGTTGACTAGAAGGGAGGGTCTCGCACCACCTTGACGAGCGGCGTTTGATCACGACAGACTGATGGGTGCTGGATGCAGTCCAATACAGTAAAAAGAACTCTGCCACACCTAAAGGTCTTGCATCGGGAGGTACGTCTGCTGCAAAAGGGGGCTATCAAGAGGGTCCCAGCGTCAGGAAGAGGAACCTACTCCCCGTTCTTTGTCATCAAGCATGGAAAATGGCGC
Source organism: Ambystoma mexicanum (assembly GCF_040938575.1). Lineage (NCBI taxonomy): Eukaryota > Metazoa > Chordata > Amphibia > Caudata > Ambystomatidae > Ambystoma > Ambystoma mexicanum. The sequence continues at coordinate 1,219,826,854 of NC_090929.1, read as the reverse complement.
CCCATTATGGACCTGAGGTTTGCTCAACAAGAATGTAAAGCGACAAAAATTCAGGATGCGACTGTTGCAAACGTCATATGGACAGTTCTGCCAGGGAATCTCTGGCGTCGCTGGATCTCAAGGATGCATACTTTCACATCCCCAGTCATGGCAAGTTTCTACGGTTCATGGTCGGCGACGAGCACTACCAGTTTTGGGTTCTTCCCTGGGTTTTTCCCTTTGTCCTAAAGTAAGCTCCCAAGTGTTTTTGCTGAATTTCATAGGTTTCTACCAGTGCACCCAAATGTGCTACAACTTAGTATTCTGCTTGCCCCCAATATAGCTGCATTTACAGCCGATGTAGAAAGTTTGAAGTTAATTGCCATTCCCCACCTCCTAGCAACATTTCTAACACTACTATTAACAACTTTTTCCATTGTTTTTGTGTTCGTTACCGTTCGCGAATGTCTGATGTCATTGCAGGACGTTCGGGACTGTCACATGATCATGCACGCACAACATTACTGTTCGTGAACGGCTTCATGCTTTGCGAAAAGTTTGAAACTTAGCTGATCTAGGGAGTTTCAAGCTCCTTCCCCCTATTCTTACTTATCCATTTGCAATCTAGGACAGAGCATGTACTTGCAAGAATATTATCACAACTGCTATTTATCTTCAGAAATGGAATCCGCTATTACCGTACCTCCTCCCCAGGAGCCACCACCACTTGGTGGGCCGAGACAACAGAAAAATGGAAATAAATGCAGAAAACCAGGACGATGAGGTTTAGGGTGTGGTTGTTTTTACCTCCGTTGGGGCTGTACTGAAGAAAGGCTAAGGCTACCAAGGTGAAATGCACTCAGTCACAGACAACCTGGGCGATACTCCTACGGGACCACCTCCATGCACCGCCACACCAAATAAACCACTGGAATGCTATCGGGAAGGCTGTTCCTTTTTCAGGAAGTAGTATGCTGTCTTCCTCAACCAATACTGCAACCACAGTCTACTTCTGTAAGGCAGAAAATCCCACCAGCTACCTGGCAAGCAATAAAAGAGACTGTTGATCCATATCTTTTCAAGACAACAGTACTCTGTATATACTGCAACACACCAATCTGCATTGGGGAGTAGTTCAAAAGTGCTTTGGAGGCTCTAATCAAGGAGCATGAGAAACACTGCCCCCTACCTTAGATTAAACGGACACGCACATCTTCTCCTGTCTACCTGCCTCTCGATATCTGTGGTTGGTGTCCCGTCCCTTATTCCCTCTCCACTTTACTTCCTAACATTTACTGCAAAAAAATACAAAATCAAAAAACACACAAAGGTTCCTTTTTGGAACCACCTTTCACAGTTGAAAAATAGAAGTAAACAAAAATCTCAACTCCCATCTACTTTACATTTTTCAGTAAAGTAATTGGACTTGATTCTCCAACATTCCCATTAGCATTTTATACTATGCTAATAATGGCTAACTGCATACTAGAGAAAAAGAAAAGAGCACTAACAATTTTCTCTCCTATTACAATAACGACCATAATCAATGGACTTTCATGGCTATCTGCAGTCTCCGCACTACCCTCTCCACGCCATGCATAATTAAAAAAACTCGGATTGCACATGGACACCATCGCAGAAGACAGCCCTTCTACCCTTTTTACTGTTATGTTTGTAACACTCCCTCGTAACTGCTTACAAAGAGTCACACATCTATCCACCAATCAGTTTTTAAAAAAGCTACATATAACCCTATCAACATTAAACTTCCACACACCAACTGTCACTTAAAAATGTTGTACACATTTTTTCCATATGCATTTGCCTTGCTTATCCAAGAAAATTGTATACACTTCTGCTATAGATGCGCATATGTTAATGTTAAAGGTATTTGTACTGTTACCACCGGAGTGGTCCCCAGGTGCTCTGGCAGATCTGAAAAGGAGGGTGTCAAAAAAAGGGTTGGAGTGGGGTGTTAGTAGGGTGTATTGGGAATAGGAAAGTGAGAACAGTGATGTCCTGTTGGCAGCTACAGTTCAGTTTGCACCGTTCGCAGAGCTTAAGTGCGGCTTTCGGGACGGTACGAATTCCCATGTGCTGTTGTGCGGGTTAGGTGTTAGTCTGTTGCAATGTGGTGAAGTATGTGCAGATTGCTGTGCAAAGAAGTGGTTGTGTGAGTTTTTGTATGAGAGGCGTATGTGGAAAGTTGAGGTTTTAGAGTTGGGGTATGAGGTTTTTCAGGTTTTCCTTGTCTCTTTGCGCTTAACATCTATAATTATCAGGTGTGATTGGAATTATTTGGCTGCCTTGTTGGTAGGGATATTGAGGAGTGGCAGTTGCCTTTATAACACTCTAGTGGTGTGTGTACTTGGCTGATGCAGGGGGTGTTTTCCCCCGTCCTGGGGTCATCCAAGTTTAGGTTGGATGATTCTGGTCCCTCCCGTGTTGGATCCTTACCTACTTAAGTTTCCTCTGTGGACTAGCGGTATGTGGGCATGGGTTTGTTCTAGCTTGGCTAGCTAACCTAATGCTTTAAATATTGGTAAAGGCTACCATGCCACTGTGGTCTAACATGGGTATAAGCTACAAAAATGAAAAGACAGATGGATAAATAGAGAGGTGGGTCAGTTTAATGGGGTGCATTGATTGGATTGCTGTCATCCCCCAGTCGTACCTCAGTGCCTTGTTAGTCGCTGCTGGGTGATGGCTGCTTGCTTTCCTCTCCGACATGTGCAGACTTTGTTGGGAGCTGCTTCTACAAGACTAGTCCCCTGTCTTGACTCCTTCACCTTAGGGGCTGCAATAGGCAGAGGGTTGCTGTAGTGCAAAGAGTCTTGTGGGCCTCTGGTCTGGTCAAGGCTTTGGGTGGGATTTTTGGTAACCACCCAGAAGGTGGGAGGAGCGTGATAGCCTGATGGGTTGCTGCTTGGAGGGGAATCAAAGGGAGCAGGCCACAGTAACGGGGGACACAAAGTGGCAGACACAACTCGCCTGCGCCTTGAGTGGAGATGCGTCCGCAAGTGGTCGTGGGGGGAAGTCTGACTTGCTTTTTGGTGGATAAATGAGAATGAAAGGTTAATATGCTAGTGTGGCTGATTGGGGCGGTTCCTTTGGGCAGTGTTGGTGGGCACTTGATGGGTGGCTGCCTGCTTCCAATGCTGATACCGGCAGACACTATCTGCAGCTGCTTTTGTAGGATCTGCCCCTTTCCTTGGGTCTCTTGGTCAAGGGGATGCATGGACAGGGGCTGCCCTATGAGTACGTTCTAAATGGGGCTCCAAGGCCAATCAGGGATAAGGGTGGAGGGATGGAAGAGGAAGCTGGTGGAGGGGGGGGAAGGGGCCCAGGAAAACGCGCAGGGCGTTTGGCAAACAGATTCAGCCCAATATGCATTGTGCAGTAAAAGGTGCATGAATGGAAAGAGTAAGGATTATCAAGTGCTGAAGGGAGCACAGAAGGAATGTGCCAAAACATGCCAAGGTGGGACACCACTAGCTACCTGCTGTGCCAGAAGAGTCCCAAGGGTGTGGTACACAGCTGCCAGGTGGTAGACCCTTAAGGGCAGGTATGATGGGATGGGAGGGGACGGGGCGGGGGGGGGGTGAGGGGGGGAGGGAGGGAGGGAGGGAGGGAGGGAGGGGAGGGAGGGATTGCTGGTGTTGACTAGATATAGGACTTGGAACCTGCGAGGTTCATGAGGGACCAGGGCACCAATCTCAATGGCAGTGGTAGGAGTTGGTAGGGAAGGGATTAAGTAAAACGGGAACACAAAAGCAGAGTTTCAGATATGATAGGTTATTTATAACGCGCTTAATACCCAGAGGTTTCTAAGCGCGGACCCGGGGATCGAACCTGTGGTGCTCAGTGTCATCTTGCTTCCAAGACGAGCACATTGCCCCTAAGCTATCCTCCCAAGTCTGTTGTTTCCGGAACTAGAGTCCAGCTGAAGTATAAGAGGAGCAGGAAGACTGTTCCAAACAGATACTCCGGCCGAAGAGGGACACATGCCTCAAGCTGTTTCCAAAAGCATTTAGCAAGCAGAGTATTGAAGTTAAACCTGCGGAAGGCTCTTGCAGGGCCGTATTTAGGGAAACAAAGTTCGACATCTTGTAGTCCCAGGCCCCAGAAAGCCTCACCCATAATACAAAGGATGCCAAATTTCATCCTTGCAATCCTCAAAAGCCAATGTACACATTTTTGGGATGCAGCGATACCATCACTGGGCTTGAGGCCAAGGTTAAGTCTTGCAGCCATATTCTAGATCACCCGAAAAGAACAAACTACAAAGGAGGAGGTTAAGGAAAAGACTGTTAGTAGTCCAACCTACACAGAACCAGGGCTATACAGACCTTTAGCTTCTGGGGCAAGGTGAGTAACGATCCAATTGCTGGAAGGAGGTCAAGCTGAAAGCATGGGCTTTCTATACAAGCTCGAAAATGTAAGGAGTAAAACCGAAAGAGGACTTAAAGATGACCTCAAGATATTTGGCCTCACAGGATGGTGAGTAGAGGGCGCAAAGACTGGTACAATGCAGATGGTACCAATAATAACTGTATGATCACTAGCTTCACAAACGGCCAAGTATCTCTTGGTTGCGAAAACCTTCGCAACAGTCGGCATAATATACCACCGTGGTGCCACAACCTCTTCCGGCCACTATGTTGCATATGTCAAAAAAAAAGAAGTGGTTGGTTGCAATGTAACGACGCACCTGGTACTCCAAATCATAGGTTACCAGCAAATCTAACAAATGCCTACTTGATATTCCTTCAGCCCAAATTTACTCATTAAACTGTAGCACAATAAACAGTTAGAATACGCAAACCGGTATCAAACTAATAAAAAATTACCCTTCATTGCAATCCACTTCAAATACGCCAGTATGGTTTGTTACTGCAAAACCTTTTGTAAAGTCTAATATAGTTGGACTATGCCAAAAGTATAACTACTTTAAGCATTCCCTTAATTACAACCCATTTCAAACAAACCTAATATCACACTTACACTCAGAATTGTAATTTGTTTTTATTATCCTTTATGGAGTCCTTTTTCCAATGAACCAGTAATAATTTGATGTAAATACCAAACATAATACATAGAATATACTTTCCATGAGGGTGAAAATAGTAAATGTATGTGTAGAATTGCATGCAATTAAAGCTTTCAAATTATACTGGTTTCTTTTTACAGAAAAATAACCAGATGTTACAGCTTTATTACTGTATGCAACTAGGTAACCCTGCCAAGTATAAACCAATCCATATCCCGTAAGCACAATCCTCACTTGTACTATAATCATAAATGCCATGTACACATCAAAGATATTATTCCACCATATTACAATTACTGTATACTCCCCATGCAGTACCTATAATTACTATACATATATTACTATAGTCTGTGTGTTTAGTGGCTAGATTCTTGGTGGCATGGCCGGTGGCCTTGCCCCCAAGAAAGTGGCCATCATATAATTAAACCATATAACAAGTACGTACAATACACCTTCAAATGCGGTTTGAAGCGTCTACAACAAGCGTCAATCTTTTTGTTAACGTGCAGTCCATAGTGTGGCTTATCCCAGACCTTGTGGACCACGGCCAAAACAATCTTCTGGCAAAACAAGCCGGTGCGCTCCTGAGGAGACAAGGTAAATGCCCTAGAAAGCACCCCTTCTTGGGGAGGGGGTGCCTCGGGTACTGGAACATCCAGAAGAGCCATCATGTCCAGTACCGAGTCATGGAACGCCCTAACAGAGCAGGGCTCGTCATCGCCATCCTGATCCCCTTGCGTATCATCTAACACGTCCGGATCGACCTGCGTCACATCTGGCTCCGCCGAAGCCTTGTCTATTGGAGACAAGGGAGGCAGGGGCGGAAGGGCTGGAGGTGGGCCAACCGGTAAAGGTGGAACAGCTGCTGGAAAAACCGTTGGCACAGGATTCGGCACTGGAGGCCCCGGTCGGGGTGCCCTAAAAACTAAAGAACTTACCGGGAGTCTGTTCTTCTCGTTGATGAAACTCTGAAAATGCGGGGGAGGTACGTGCTGAAACACCTCCTCCCAGCGCTCCAGATGACGTTGAAGTGCCCGGACCGAAAGGGAATTGCAGTAGAAGCACAAGTCCCACCGTTGATCCGGATCCAAACACTCTAAACAAAGAGGATGGGAATCCGCCCTAGCGAAGCGTCGCTCGCAAGAAGAACAAGAAGGAAAATCTAACCGAACCAGCATAGACTAACTACTACTCGAATGCTAAACCGGAGCAGGAGAGGACGACACTGGAAGGAAAAAATCTTCCGAAGATGCAAGTTCGTCCAGTCCCGAACATGCAGAGAAAAGGACTGATGGGCGATGCACTGGGCGGAGCTAAGTAGGGCGGGGTTACGGCCGCGTGCGGTACCCCGCATAAAAAGAGGAAGGACTCATGTTTGAAAAATGTAATGCTTTTTACAAAGTGCTCCGGTCCCGTCCCACAGGACGGAGGAATGTTCCGTAAGTATGGAGGAAAGGGAACTATGGACTATGGACTAGGAGTAAAGTAGTCACTACGTTGAGTAACTTTATTATTCTGCATTACAGGGCTGCTGAACAGCAGTTTTTGGATGGCTTATAACTTTGGCGACACTGATGAAACTACATGTAATTTTGCGACGTCATGTTGGAGCTGACCAGTAATGGTTGGTGCTGTTTTGCCAAGAGGGAGCAAAATTAGAGAGGGGGGGGCCCAAAATATTTGAAAGGCCTATACATTTGGTGCTGTTACGAATCTGCACACAACTTTGCAAAACATTTTTAGACCCAGATTTGAATGTTTTTGCATTTGGTGGGATCTTGTCAAGAGGGGGCAAAATTGGGGGCCGGATTTGCAGCAAACTTGTGCAAGGAGCATTGGCAAGGACCGGAAAGCATGGTTTTGCAAATATGTATGTGTTTTTTTATTTTTTGAAAAGTGTCATAATGTAGGTACACAAAATAGTGATATACTTTGGTGACCGAGGTATAGCCTGTGGCCATGGGCAGTGGCCAGATTGTCCGAGTCATGGCCATGACTCAGACAATCTGTTTGCTGTCTATGACCATGAGAGATCGGCAATGGGGTTAAAGAGGGCAGGCCCACCAGGGATCGGCTATGTTGTACTGTTTTTCGAAATCAGGATAGGTTTGAATGGCGAAGAAAATAATTCTAACCGTGGCTATAGCCTGAAGTGCGGGACTGAATTGCATCAACAGATCGCCATGATTACCGCTTCATACACTGCAAGCCCCAACAGGCTCAGAGACAATGCTAATCAGCAGATTATGATTGAGCAGGCCTAACCAGGCGACCACATGGTCACCGGGCCACCGTCCAAATAGTCATCAACCACCCTTATTTGCGACCATACTGCAACATGATATTGGGTTTGCATCCCAGACTCATTTCCACAACCTCGCAGCAACGAGAGGGCCACAATCCACACGCCTATAGGGTCTTCCCTATAGGGTCGAACCGCGTGTCAGCTCACTTCTAACAATAAAAATAGCACCATCAATGGTTTTCAAGACTGCTTTATTACGACCAGTTACTTTTTCAATAACCCAGTGCTCAGGTGGACAGGGCTCACTCCCCTATGCGATACTTGAAGGGCATCTTCACAAAAGAACCCCATCCCCTACTGCAAAGTACTAGATGAAGCAGACTGACCTACCCATTCTACCGCCCTGCAATTATTTGATAACCGTGTACTCTGATTTGCTTATTGGGGCATGCAGTATGGCAGGAGCTCTAGGTTTAAATGAGGGGGAAAACAAATGCTGCTTGTGGCTGCAGCCCGAAGTGCTGGACTGATTTGCAGCAGACTTGTGCAAGGAGCATTGGCAAGGACCTGAAAGCATGGTTTTGGAAATCTGTTGTGTTTTTTTACTTTTTTGAAAGTGTCAAAAAGTAAGTACAAAAAATATATCTAACTTTGCTGCCTGGGCAGTGGGCCTGGCCCTCAGCAAGGACAAATGTATACTCTGATTTACTGATTGCCGAAGCCCATGCTCCAAGGATTGTGGAGCCTGGTCATGCAAGTGATGAGTACTGGCCTCTGAACTATGATGCAGGGTAGGTGTTGTGGATAACTGGGATGGTTTGGTGGGGCTGGGGTCATGGTCGAGCCTCATGCCCTAAGCAATTCAACCATGACTTGTATCCCCAGCATGGGCTACAGATAACGACACACATCAGTATGCGTTTAGTTCTTTCATATATGTTAAGAGGAATTACTAATAACTTTTATATACAGTGATGGGATATCATGAAATATTTTCACTCATAACCTATGAAATTCACAGAAAGAACTTTGTTAAAGGGATGTTGTGGTTACAAGTAAAACCCGAAACCCCCCAGAAATTTGCTAGTTAGGGTAAGCTAAGCAACCATAACTCGCGCCCCCACTGTGCACTGTTAAGAAGAACACCAGGATATCAACAATGACCTCACAAATTTCATTGCCATCACTGACCTCACATATTAAATTAATTTGGATGAAAAGTCCTTACAAGGGGTTATGATATGACATAACGCACCTAGACACCAGTGTTTCAAGGCGCGACGAGGCAAGGGAGGACAAAAACAACAATCTTACCAGGGGAAGCAGATTAAGGGCAAGTGCAGGACACAGGATCAAAACAAGTAGTGCGGCCAGCAGGTGGCAGTGCAAGGGTTAAGTACAGGCAACAAGTGTCTGATAAGTGCAGGTAAAGGGACTGTAGGGTTGCAGATACAGACCCAAGTGCAAGGGTTTCCAGGAGGCAGCGCAGTGTGCAATTGGGCGGGCAGGACCTGGGCCCGAAATCATAGGGTAGCCAGTTGACCAGTACAGGAGATCAGCAGGTAGGAGGAAGAGAGAAAGCAGAAGCAAAGCGGAAGGTCTTGAGATGCTTCCGGAACCAGAGATGGTTCTGCTCAAGTTTTAGAGGCAGGGAGGCTGTTCCAGAGGGAGACGCTAGCCCAAGAGGGAGATCTGCCCCCAACTTGTTGTTTGGAGAAGCGCCTGACCCTCAAGGAGTTGGATGAGGGAAGATCTCAAGTAGGAAGATATTTCCGAAGAGAGTTGGAGGTATTGCGGTCCCAGGCCCCAGAAGGACTTGTGGACAATGCAAAGGGTCTTGAGAACTTGATCCTTGCAGCCACTGGCAGCCAATGGAGAGATTTCAGGGCTGGAGAGATACCGTCACTGGGCTTGAGGACAGAGGATGGAGAGCTTCTGGGAGAAGGAGAGGAAGAATACCTCTGAGGAGGTCCAGTTGGTACTTTTTAGAGACATCCAATTTGAGGAGAGAAGGAGAACATGGAGTCGAAGATGACCCAGAGGTTCTTAGCCTCACAGGTGGGAGCAGGAAGAGGGACAAGGGAGGCCGGTCAGAGAGTGGCAGGAAAAGAGGGTGCAGGTGTGCCGATGAGGAGGATCTCAGTCTTACTGGCATTCAGGCAGAGATCATTGGCGACACACTACTCCTGGATTGCAGACAGACAATCCGGGATGAGAGAAGGTGACAGAGGGGAGCCTGAGAGCGAGCTGAGTCATCCGCATAGCACTGACAGTTGTAGCAGAGAGGAGCAATGCAGTGGGCGAGCGGTGGCAGTTATTGGTTGGGCAACCAGGGAGAAAGGTTAGACCTATGGGGAACACCACAGGTAGTGATGAGGAGAGGAATGACCCAAGTTGGTCCTGGGAGGGTCGGTCCGAGAGGAAAGGAGTCTGCCAGGCCAGAGCCTGATCCATGAGAACCTGGGTATCCCTGAACGGGTTGAGCGGGATGGCATGGTTGATCGTGTCAAAGGCAGAAGATAGATCATTTAAGATGAGGATAGAGCAGAGATTAGCATCAAGGTTGTAGAGCAGGTCTTCACGGATGTTCAGGAGAGCAGTTTCCGTGCTTCTGGATGCTCTGAAGCCAGACTGATGGTCATGGAGACAACCAACAGATTGAGTGTGAAGATTAAGCTGGGAGATGGCTAGCTTTTCCATGAGTTTGTCCAGGAAAGGAGTGATGGAGATCGGGCGATAGTTAGCCGGACAGGAGGGTTCGGCTGACTAAGAGTGCTAAATAAGAGTGCTTGAGGGGGAGGAAGGGAAGGTTCAAGTGGCGAAAGAGTGGTTGCAGAAGTCTGCCAAGGCTGGAGCGAGGGTGTCCATGTGGTCCTTGATGGTTTTGGAAGAACCTGCTTTGACAAGGCTTTCATAGATTGGACTTGTCTGGAAACCTTGTCAGGGGTGAAGAGAGGAAAGGCAGGGAAGAGTGGGGGTGGCCGCAGGGGGACTGGAGGGAGAGCAGAGAGTGGAGGGAGAAGCGGGAGAGGACGAGAGGCTGGATAGGATGTCCTCCGGTTTTAGAGATGAAATGAGAAGCCAGGGCCGTACAGAGTGCCTGGGAGGGGACAGGAGAGGTAGAGACTGCGGCAGAATTGACCAGCTCCTTGCCGATTTTAAAGAGTTCGGCCGAGTTGTTTGATGCCGCAGAGACACAGGCTTGGATGTGAGGACAGTCGGTATTGCTTTTGGAGTAGGCGGCAGGCCAGTTTGTCAGAGGATGTACAAGATGCCAGCCATTTCTTCTCAGCCACCCTACACTCGCGTTTAAGGGTGACGAGGTCTGAGTCGTACAAGGATTTGCACTTTTAGGCTTCATGCGGATCCTCATGACGGGCAAGTACATCAAGAGTGTCAGAGATGGAGCGCAGCATGGAAAGGGCTTGTGGAAAGGGTTGCGTTTATGTTTGGAACAAGATGTTGGGGGTGATCGGGTGACCGATCATGAACTACTTAATGTATTCAAGAGAACAAAACATTATATTGGAGTGTTGTTGATACTTGAACGTAATCATACATGCAGATAGGCAATGGCTGCAGCATGAACCATAGAATTACAATATTTTTAATATGGTAATGTTGGATACTAAAATAATGAATGCTTCCTTATCAGTTTTGAGTAATGTTAAATATGGAATAAATGGCTAATAATTCAAGACTATACTTGTTTTTGTACAAACAATACATATGAAGACCCACAATGCATACAAATCAGAGGCACATACAGGGAAATGAAAGTAAGTAATAAGGAAACCACATCACCAGAAAATGTCAATATTAAAGTTAATCATCATGCATACAAATGAGTTGTGTGTTTGAGGCCTGCTTATTGCCTCATATAGGTTTACCATGAGCTGAGACCAAACCTTAAGGAAAGCCCTTTAAGAACATAAAGGAAGGTTAAAGTCTAGATATATAGCACCTTTTCAATGTTCATATTTTGATTGTCGGTGAACAAAACCGCCTTGCTTAGATATGTCGGTGAACAAAAACAAGTGGCCCAGCTATGCAATGTCATCAGTGACATTTTGGGTGTCTTCTTGGGCGTCCTGGGTGTTAGTCTTAACAGTGCACGGTGGTGGCGCGAGTCATGGTTGCTTAGCTTAACTAGCAAATTCCTGGGAGTTTTCGGTTTTACTTGTAACCATAGCGTCCCTTTTTATTTGATTTAAAAAAAAAAAATTGGCTTCATTGTCACTTTCAACATTAGCAATTACATCATCTTTCAAAGCAAGCATAAACGTGGGAAAAAAATAACCCCAGAACATTCTAGCCCCCAATCGCCCTCCCACCTCCCGCCACCCCCCTTCCTGCTCATGCCATTCTTTGACTTTGGAGTGGAACAAATGTGACCAAGCGGAATACCACCTCCATCAATGGCAAAAATCTAATTTCTCACTTTATTTATAGGCCTCGATGAAGGGAGCCCATTCCAGTTCTCGGCTCATTGTTATAACATGCAGTTGAGCTGTTATATTCTCCATTTTGTATAGGTCCTTAGCTTTTCCAACCCACATCTGTTCCGTTGGGAGAGATTGCGATTTCCAACCAATAGTTATACAAACCCTTGGGGCCATGAGCAAAAAGTGAATCATATGTGGCACCACCCTTTCCCACTGCTTGTCATTTAGCTCCAAGCCAAAAAGGACCAATCTAGGATCAATGTCTCTTGGAATCCCTTCCACCTTTCTGATCCAGCCCAGGACCTCCTTCCAGTACGCTTGTGATTTTGGGCATGACCACCACATATGCCAGTAGTCTGCCCCCATATTGCAACCTCTCCAGCACATGGGGCTTGTTTCGGCGAACATCTTGGAAAGTCTCTTGGGATCGAATTGCCATCTATGTAGCAACTTCAGTCCATGCAACTTATATTGAGCAGAAATAGATGTCTTGTGGGCCGCTGTGCAGATTCGTGACCACAAGGCATCCGACGACATTGGTCCCAAGTCTTTTTCCCATCTTCCAAGTCCCTCTCCCGTGTTATCTTTAGCTTCAAGCAGAGCTACATAAAACTTAGTATAAGGCTTTTTGTCTATGATGACTCACTCAGAATCTTTTCCATCGGGGTAACGTCCCTCCTCAATTTTTCTTTCCATTTCCCCGCCAATAGGGGGGAATTAAGCTGTAGGAATTTGAACACTTCCAATGATCCTATTTGCAGGTCAGTTTCCAGTTCCTGCAAGGTTATACACCCAGCCGGTTTTATCATTTGGCCTACTCTCTCCAACCCTGCCTCATACGCTTCTAGAACTGTATCAGGTCGCTTATATCGTCCCGTATTTGAGGCGACCATATACAGCTCAAAAGGGAGGGCCAAGTTGTGAGTCTCCTCATTTCCCCTTTGTTCCACCACAACTTTAGGAGGGAGCCCATTGCAAAGTGGTTAAGGACACTCCTCGGAAAATATTTTTTCGGGGCCCATAACCATTCCCCTAGTGATACTGGTCTCATTCGATAGTTCTCAATTGCCACCCATTGCTTTTGTTTATGTACTCTTAGGTGGGGCACGAGTGCCCTAAATTGGGAGGCTCGATAATACTCATTCATGTCTGGCAAGCTCACCCCTCCTTTTTCCTTTGGCTGGACCAGTATTTCGTACGCTATCCTTTGCTTTTTTCCCCTCCATAAAAATGTGCAGATCTGTAACGCTCACCTGATTCCCATGGAGGCGCTGACCCAAACTGGACTGCTACAGTTGCTTCTATGACTATGATGAGGCGTAGAACTTGGAAGACGCTCTGGGCGGGACCTCCGAATATTGACTGTCTGGCTTGTAAGGTGAGTTTTCTGCAGGTGGAAGAAAAAGGGGTAATTACAAGCTGGTTGGATAAGTTCTCCCACCAATCTTCTGCTTTTCCCACTTCTTGGTTCTCGACTGGTCTCCACGAACTCTCACCTTTGGTTTAGTAAAGCCGAGCTCTCCATCCTGCTTCTGGTGCAGGGGCGCGTGGAATCCAGTTACGTCACTGGATGATTTCAGAGTTTAGGCTCAGAGTCCTTTTGTGGCTTGTAATAGTCCTTCAGGTGCCGAGGAGCTGTTGGCGACACCACCACTGCTGTGCAAGAAGAGGCTCGTGAGTATAGAAGATCTGAGGCCGCTTCTGAAGGAGCACCCTTTTATAATGTCCTCTTCTGTCTTTCAGGTGCCGAGATGCTCCCGCACGATGCGGTGGCACGTAAGTATAACTGAATTGTGGCCGTTTCCAAATGGGCGCCTCTGATAATGTCTTTTCCTTCCTTTCAGGTGCTGAAATGCTGAGGGCGATGCTGCTGCGCGTGAAGAAGCGCGTAAGTATAACTGATTTGCGAACACTTCGGCTCGGACACCACTAACAATGTCTTTTGTCTTCCAGGTGCTGGGATGCTGCCGAAGCGAAGGCCGCGGTGAACTCCGGTGTGATCACGGATGGATAAGGTAAGCGAGCGCAGCTGCGAGCGTGTTGCCAGTTTTCTAACCTTGTCTTTATTTGCAGGTTGTCGGAGACTGGACTCTTGTGGCTGAATTCTGGTGAGTAGATGTTCCTGTGCCTTTTCTTCATCCACAGGTTGCTGCTCGAGAAGCTGAGGGTGTGTCTGGACCTGGAATGCAGGAGCCGACTCGGTGAGCGTCCTGCTGCTGTTGCAGAATAACGCGAAGCACGTGAATTCTATCGGGCGTGGTTTAAATAGTGGAGAAGTGCTTTGGTGCGTATTCTTCCTACAGCCTCACCCAGGTAAGAAAAGAGTTCCTGTAACAGAGGATTGGTCCCTCCCAGCCAGTAGCTGGGACTTCACCCAGCTTGGATTGTTCTAGGTGAGTATGCAGCATGGTCTGCCACAGGTAAGTCCACCCAATCACTACTGCACACTTTAAGAATATGAGCCCGGCGCCCATGGCGCCGGGACTGTGGTTCCTTATGAGCCTGGCGCCAGAGGTGCCAGGACATGGTCCAAAGGGCCCCTGTAGGGGTCTGCTGGAACCGGGGGGGTGGAGGATGAGCCTGCTTCCGGGGACGCTGGGCCAGTCTTGGCTCCTCGGGAGTAGCGCTCATGACAAGATCATCCTTTTTATTTCAATGAAGTGGTGGTGTGGAATAAAAATCGGAAGCATTTGATATAGGTAAATTTGCCTCGTAAAGATCCCCTGTGGTTCTCGTGATGTTGACACCCAAATATTTAAGACCCCTATGGTTAGTGGTTATTCCCCCTATTATTGAGTCAGTGTGGTTCTCATTTTCCGAGTTTTTGTATAGGAAGAGTCTTGATTTGTCAGTGTTCACTTTAAGACCTGCCCACTTCCCAAATTCTTGTATTACTTGGGGGACTTTCGGAATATCTTCGCCGGGGGTGGGAGGGTTGACGAGTATAGTAAGATCTCCCGCAAACATTGCCAGCTTGTATTCCACTGCATCTACATTGATCCCTATAATATCTTTATTTTCCCTAATGTTGTTCCCAATGGCTCCATGGAGAGCGCATATAACTGCGGTGATAGGGGACACCCCTGCCTTGTCCCCCTGGCCATGGTGATCTCCTTGGATATTTTATTTACCACCACCCTTCCTTTTGGGATCTATACAGAGCCTGAATACCTCTTATGAATGTTACCGAATCCCATGTTCCTCAGCACAGCTCACAAAAAGTTCCATTCTACCCTATCGAACGCCTTTTCTGAGTCCATGCTGAGGAGAGCATGGTTTCCCTCGTGTTCTGCTGTGTGCTCCATTATATCTAGGGACTTTCGCATTGCATCTGCGCCCTGCCTATCCTTTATAAAGCCCACCTGATCTGGGTTGACCAGGCGGGGCATAGTATTCTCAATGCGCGAGGCGAGCGCTCTCGTATATATTTTAGCATCTGTATTCAGGAGAGATATGGGTCTATATGACTTGCATATCCATCCTCCCCTGGTGCCCCCTCTGGCGGAAGTCTCTTTATGGCTGCTTGCACCTCCTCTGGGTTTATGTCCGACTCCATACAGGCTTGTTCCGCCTCTGTTAATCAGGTCAGGCCAGCCTCTGCTATGTATTCCCTCATTTCCTTCTCCAACCGTGTTCCCCCCGCCCCCGTAGTGTAAAGGGATTCGTAGTATTTAGGTCTATTTCCTTTGCCGCTCTAGTTAAACCCCTCCCCTCCAGTTGGAGTCCCTCAACCCATCTTTCCTCTCTTTGCACCGGAGCCTGTTAGCTAACATCTTGTCGGCTTTATCCCCTTTGTCATAAAATTGTTGCTTTAGGAACTTCAGCTTTCTTATCACCTCCCCATCCCCAAGCTAATTTAATTCCTCCTGTTTTTCTCTAAGGGTTGCCAAGTGCTCTTTACGGTATGACCCCTGTGCATGTAGCTTTTTCTCCAGGTCTTTGATTTCCCTTCTCAGTTTATCTTCTACTTTTGCGTTCCCTCTTTCGTATAGCCCCTTCTCTTATGAGGTGACCTCTCCACACTGCCTTACCTGCTTCCCACACGATTGTCATGTCTACTTCCCCATTATTATTAATCTGGAAATGCTCCTCTATTGCTTCCCTCTACTCCTGGGCATACAGCTTGTCCAGCCACAAAGAGGCGTATCTCCACTTGGTGGTTTTTTGGGGAATCCATCCATCTCTGTTGGCTATAACCATATCATGGTCCATCCATGCTACTGGACGAATTGCCACCTCCTGCAGCCTGGATCTATGTTCTTTATTAATCTACAGGTAGTCATTATGTGTGAAGGTATCATGGACCTCCGATTTAAATGTATACCCTCTTTTCCCAGGGTTGCAAACTCTCTCCAGAGATCCACTAAGCCCTCCTCCTGCAGGGCGGTCCAAATCAACTGGTTTCCACTTGTCGTACTCTTGTGGCCTGGATCTTTGTTTGCTTCCTATCCATTTGTAAGTCTGCCCACATATTAAAATCGCCTCCTACCACCACCAGATTCTCTTCATTCCCTCCCAGGGATGCTAGCGCCAGGTCATTAAAGGGGGCCTGTCTTTGGTTAGGCGTGTACATCCCTACTAGCGTGATACTAGCGTCATTCTCCCTGGAGTATTATCTGTCTACCGTCTGCCGACCGTTGCACCATAAGGTTTTCTAATCTGACCTGTTTGCTTAGAAGTATTCCCTTTTTTTGACCTCCCGATGCCCAGAATGTTTGTCCCACCCCTTTGCCCCTCATTGACCTTTCCTCCCCAGCTTTGTCTCGTCTCTTGTATGAAGAGGACCTCCAGATCCACCCTTATAAATTTCCCTGATCAGCAGGGACCTTTTTGGTTGGTGAGTTTAGCCCTTTAACATTCAAAGTGCCCACTTTTAATATTGGTTTTCCCCCCACCTTGGCCTGTCTGGTTTGCCATTCCTATGTTGGTTCCCATTGCCTCCTAGCATGTATTGCACTTACATCCCGTGGTCGTCAGCTAGTTCCTCCCCTGTTTGTTGCCCTGATCATGCCCCTCCACTTCCCATCCCCTTCAACAATAAACTGAATGAACTGTGTAAACTGGACCGTAGTCGATGGCGACTGCACTGGCCCCATGGTATGAGATGCCCTCCCAAAACTGAGGGCCACTGGGGTTCGACCATGCCCTCAATGGGGAGCTTTTTAACTTTTCTTGCCTTCATTGCTCAATTTCCTCCCAAAGATCTGTTTCTATATTCGTGTGTATATCTTAAAGTTCTTATAACCCTGTTTCCTGAAAGCCCCCTTTTCATACATTTTTTATTTTTTTATTTTCTTTTTCTTTCCCCCTCATGGTGGCTTCGTTGGTGACACTGGGTTCGGTTTGAAGTATTTTCTCCCCGTTTTTGCCCTTTGCGTGAGCGGGGTTCTTCTTTGTTCTCCCACTTGGGAGCGTGAGACTTCTTGCGGGCCCACCGGCATCCACGTGTCCTTTTGTTCTCTTAGCCCCTTGAGGATTTGATTTGCTTCTTCCGGTGTGGTGATCCTATAGTCCTCCCCCTGGTACTCGAAGGTAAGGTCAAATTGGTAGCCCTATTTGTATCTGATCTTCTGTTCTGTGAGCCATATGGTGAGTGGTCTACATGCCTTTCTCCTGGCCAAAGTCAGACTCGAGAGGTCCTGAAATATCTTGATCCTTTGAAGTTAATGTCCTGTTTGGCCTTGGTGAGTCTTTTCCTTATAACTAAGGAATTTAACAGCGATTTGAGCGTGGACCTCCTCCAAAAGCCCTACCTCCTCTGTGAGCTCTTTGAATTGTTACCATTTAGTGATTGATAATGTCCTGGACCTTATGTTCCACTTGCTGGGGGGGGGGGGTGGGGGGAGTCCTCCCCCCTCCTTTTCTGCCAGATTCAGGATCCAAAGGTTTGTTCTTTGCTCCCCATGTCGTCAATTTTCAGTGTAATTATTTCCTCTTGTAGTTCGATGTCCGTCATTCTAGCGTCGAGTTTAATTTTATTAGATCCACATTGTCCTGGATGTTCTCCAGGTTTTCCACGTTCCACTTTTCCCCTTATTTGGGATATGGATGTCTGTATGTCTGACCTGAGCACCTTGATCTCCGCCATAATACCTGATATGTCTTCTTTCATGACTGCCATGGCCATTTCAGCTGTGTCCCTCCTTGGGGATTCTGGGACAACCTGGTGTACTCTCCTGTATTGCTGTAGTTTATGTAGGCCGCCTTCAGTACGAGGATTCAACAACATATATTTATCCCCTTTGTTGGAGGCTCATCCCATTTTTGGGGTTATAATGCTTCTTCGCTCTTCTTTCCCCAGGCTCCATTCTGCTCTTTCTCACCTCCCCACACAGGCGGTCTCGCACTCCTCGTGCACCTTTTCTGCCTCTCGCACAAGTCTTGGTTAAGGCTTCAGTGGTTTATCTGCACCTTTAAGTGTCCTACTGTATGGTGAGATGCCGCCGGCCAGGGTACCATATTTTTCACAATGAATCTAGCCAGGTCTCCTTTAATCTCCGGCCGTACAGCGGGTGGGGCTCTATTTATTTTCTCCTCAAAACTTGGGCATCACCCTATGCCGTCACTTCATAAGTCTCTTGCCCTTTACCAGTGCGAATCAACACTTTGTGATAGACGGAAGCAAACCCCCAAGAGCAAACGTAGTATCATTTGTCGCTTCTTTCTGCAAGTTTCTTGCTGGGCCCCTGTAGTGGGGCACCTCACTCTGCTCTCTTGTTTCCTTTGGTGCCAGTCCCTGGTCTCTCCCCTTGTCCCCCGAGTCTCTCTCTCTGGGTTGAGATCCTCCTGCTCCATTTCAGTGGTTTTCCCCTGCACCCCGGCTCTTCCATCGGTCTTGTTTGGTGCCTTCCCCCCTTTCTTATCCCTATGGCCTTGACATCCGGGTGAAACCCCCAGCGTGCTCCCAGGTCTGTCCTTCAGCTCCTCTTTAGCATGTGTTCCTCTTTCCCTTTGTCACCCTTTTGCAGCTAATGCCTTTGACAGTGGATCTCACTGTAACAGGGAGTTGATTGGTCTTTCCTCTCCCGGCTTCTCCCAGAGTTCTTATCCACCCAGCCTCACTGTACTTTTTACTTCAACTGTAGTGATCCTGTCTCCCTAAAAGGTACATGTTCACCGGAGTGGTTTTTGTTCTGGTGTCCGCTTCCGATCTTCTCCAATGCGTCTCCAGCGCGAGTTATCGCCATTCCTCACTGTTATCTCCCTCACCCCGCCGAAGGCTGCTTCTTCCCGCTCCTCTTCCGAGTCCCGATCAGTGGGGTATGATGTAGGCTCCTCGTTTGGGCACCGCCGCTAGCCCGCACTGATTCCGAGAGTGCTCCTCCTCCTCCCTGCTGTCTTCACTACCCCTCGGTGTACGGAGGGCCGTTACTCACTGCTTGTCCCACTGGCGCTGAGATAGGACCATATACGTAGTGGTTCTGCTTCTTGTTCTGGGATCACCTTCCTTGCATGTTTCTACTGGATTGCTACTGCTTCGATCCCATTTCTTTACAGCTGCCTGCCATTTTCGGCTGCTCGATGGGGGGGAGGTGGTACATCGCTGGTTTTTCGCCTTACCCCTCTTTATTCCCCGGTATCAGGGGGACTCCTTCATTCACACATGATTCTGATGTCGACTTCTCTTGGTTTTATTCCGTTTAGAGGTCAGAAAAATGCTCCTAATCCTCTCTTTGGTCCACACTGAGTGCAGAGCGACGTTTCAGGCAACCATTGCGCCCCCTTGTGGTCTCCCCATAGTGTCCCTTTTAATAAAGTGTTTTCACTGATCTATATTCTCCAAATGTTCATTGTACCTTAGTACCAAACCCAAAAGAGTTTGGAAAGACCAAGTGTGAAAAGCTATTGCTTACCCACTAGGGTGCCCTCTCATGAGGTATCTGGTCATTGTATCTAATGCCATTCCATCCAAATTTTTCCATCCATTAAATGTCCATCGAATGCATATTTTTGGGGGTTAAAGGGTACATTTTTGTTTAGGTGCATTATAAAGGGTAAAAAAAGGGGGTTGGGAGGGACCCCTCCACCCCCAAAAATGCAATTTAGATGGGGGGGGGGGATGGAATTCGATGCAATGCATGTCGATGCAAGGATTTCGATGCAGACCATAAACCCTCTCATAACCGCCACACCTACTGTAGCTCTGAAAATCCTCCCTAACAAGTGCCACTGAGTACCATAGATGTGGAACATCTGGAATGTACCCACCTTCTGGCAACACTGGAGCACCTTCCCAGCATGGAAACAGACTATACAACAGACATTGCAATATTTGGACATCGAGGAAAGAAATTTGAAGATACCAGAGATGAAGCCCAAATCAAAATTTACTCCTAATCTGCAAGACAATGCCATTGAAATCTTCAGTCAAGCGGTCACAAGAGACCTCCAAACATTAGAGGACCAAATGAGAACTAAACACCCAAGAGGTAGAGACAATATTACAAGTGACGAGAGACAGGCACTCAAGGACTTGCAAGAAAATCACCAAATCGTAATTAAGGAAGCCGACAAAGGGGGAAACGTGGTCATTATGGACAGAACAGACTATGTCCAAATGGCACTAACTCACCTAACAACCCCCGGATGCTATGACACCCTTAGCACAAACCCAACAAAGGAAATCACTATGGAAGCTAACATCCTGCTGACCAAATAGCACCTACGTGGACTCCTGTCAGATGACAAAATGAAATATCTTCAACCAAAACATCCAAGGATGCCCACTATCTATTTTCTCCCGAAGATGCACAAAGAATTCCACACTATAGCAGAGGGCCGTTCCATCCTGAGTGGAATTGGATGGGTAACAGAACCACTGAACCAATACATCAACAATGTATTGGCACCAGAAGTACCCAAGATACCAACCTTTTTACGTGACACTATGCATACCCTTTTGGTCTTACAAGACATCATGTGGAGCAAAGAATACTTCTTGGTGGCACTGGACGTAAAAGCCCTTTATACGTCTATAGCCCACAGACTTGCTCTGAAAGCCATCGAATTCGCCTTTGCAAAAGCCTCAGCATCAATCTGTTCACACTTGGAACTCACCAAAGAAGTTCTGGAATTTTTGCTAACAAATACCATCTTTTTATTCGACCAACAATATTACAGACATACCAAAGGCATAGCCATGGGGGCCACATACGCACCATCCATGGCCAATCTGTTTATGCATCACTACGAGCAAGTGCATGCCTTTGCTAACGAAGACTTCAACAGACTGATCCATACCTGGATGCGCTACATAGACGACATCCTGATGATCTGGTGCGGAACTGCAGAAGAATTGGATTCCTTTAAACAATATCTGAATGACAACAATTTTGGCATCGAACTGACAGGAACCTCAAGTAGTACAACCATTGACTTCCTGGACATTACCATTATGCCAGTCGGAACAGAGCTAATGACATCAACCTACAGGAAACCCACAGAAGTGAACTCAGTATTACATGCATCAAGTTGTCAGAAGAAATCAGTAATCAACAATATTCCCAAAGGAGAATTCCTACGAGCCAAAAGGAACTGCAGCTCATTGCCCGCCTATGGAGAAGAATGCACAGTACTTACCAGACGCTTCATGGAAAGGGGCTACCCGGAACAAGCGATACTAGCAGCAAAGGCAATGGCAAACAGAAGAGAACGCACAACCTTACTAACTCCGAAGGAACACACCCAGGAACTTGCAGTTAACGACAACAAAATAAGATACATCACCCAATATTGTAGTTATAGCCAGCAAATACAAAGGATTTTGAAGAGACACTGGCGCATCCTATCGATTGACGAAGACATCAGGGCATGGATACAAGACAAACCCAGCATGACCTACACCATCCTAAGCCCATCCTTCATGGGACCAATCCCCAAAACAAATGATAATTGGCTCACGAGTAACAAACCGGTGGGATTTTACAAATGTGGAATGTGTTCCATGTGCAAATTTGCTGCAACAACGAAGACTATAAAATTCAGCGACACTTACACACATGAAATCAAACCGTATATCAATTGCAAATCTAAATATGTAATTTATGCGATTGTGTGTGTAATTGAAAGTACATTGGAAGCACCAAGAGAGAACTAATAACAAGAATAAGGGAACATCTCCGCTCCCTTCACTCACAAGATGCCAAATACCCACTGGCTATCCACTGGCAGGAACAACATCAGCTGGACAACAAAGAAGATATCACCTTTGTGGGATTGGAATCAATACCACCAGGCGTAAGAGGAGGTGACGGGGAGCTTCACCTTCGCCAGAAAGAAGCACGTCTGATATGCAAATACCGAGGCGTCACCATTGGACTAAAAGGTGACCATGATTTTCACGTATTTTTGTGAAGAAATTGATAGCCCTGCACTAATCTAACCATGACCCACACCCATCCGTGAGTTTAAGTTAGATGCCACTGGGCCACCCATCCCTGAACTTTTGCCTACCACCATCAGGGAGCACAACACCGTTTGGGCCAACCCGGGGACAAATAGGTCCGCCTGACTCGCCCCACAAACCAAGCACACCACCACCACATCCTGAACCTACAAGTAGGTTCACACTGACTCCACATATCCTAACTGACCAATCCTGGCTCCCATGCACCGCTGCCCATACTGCACAATTGCCTCAGTACGGGCCCTCGGGCACATGCACCTGCCCACTTGTATCCCCTTCATACTCCTGCATTAACCATGGCCCCGAACTGGTCAATGCATCCAGCCTACACCCATTACTTACTAACCACATCCCAACTAATTGCAATCCGGGACACCCTCCCCTCTAACCATGCAGTCTGTGCTAATTGACCATAACACACCCGCGTCAGAATACACCACTGCCACAGGCACCCCGAGGCTGACCAATCGGAGCAGCACTCTCCGCAACGAATCAGGGCACCTCCCTCACTGACCAATCACATCACAGAACACATTACAAACAGGAAGTGTATTTGAGACTCATGCAGCCGTCTCACTTCCTGATTCAAATCGACCGGCTAACTCTGCCGTAACCCGGCACTAGGTAAGGACTATCCATTTACCACCTTAGCCCCCGTGGGCCCCCCTCACAGGCCAACCCTGCAGTCGCGCAACGGCCCAACCTTGCCGTCTTGCACAGGCACCTGTGCTTCTGTAACTTTTTCGGGGCTGCCGGACAGACTGTGACCACACGGCCCCGCCAACGCACACACGCACTCGAGCCCTCAACCGCCTTTCTGGCCGACCAGGCCGAGCCCTCCTGACCCCCTGGCCGCTCCCACCACCGGGCCATCTGATGACATGCCCGCCATTCAGGCAGGCACAATCACTCATGCCCTTCCACCTCCCTTTTCTCTACAGGTCCGTACCTACCTGACGAGGGGTCTCCTGACGCCCAACCCCAGCCGGAGGCACCTCTATACTGCTGGAGCTTCCATGACTGCACACATGACAACCTGACCCAAACACACCTTTGAGCTTATTCCACCACTCTTACCTGTCTTCGCAGCTGCCGCGCACGTGGCTTAGGCTGCATGCCCAACCGGGCTCCCTTACTCTGCCTGGCACCTCGCCTATCCCTCATCATCCCCGTGGTACCACCCACCAGTCCGCTCTTCACCCTTCATCACCTACTGGACCATGATATCACCAGGCCATGCGGCCGCCTAACACCACGCTACTCCCACCTCCATACATAGCCCCTTACTAACGCCCAGCATGACCCCATGTGCTACAAACATCAGTCATGACGCAATCAGCAGCACTACTAATTCAAGTTCCCTTGACTCCTCGCAGACTAGGCTACCCAGCCCAACCCGGCACCCGGACTTGCGAGGACCAGCAACCAACACTACTTAGGGTCTACCATCCTACTGACATCTCGTAAGCTCCACCACCCCCTTTTAGCTCCTATGCCTATTAACATCCTACTCACATCTGGTAAGCTCCACCACCCCCTTTTAGCTCCTGTGCCTATTAATCATGCATGGCCTCTGCCTGGAACTAACCAAACTTCTTCTCTCCCCCTCTCCCCCTCTCTCACCCTTGGTACTTTGTCTCCCCCATCTGAACTAACGTTTCTTTCTGCCTATGATGTTAATATGCATTAATCCAAATATGAATATCTTGCTGTATTTATTTTAACCACCACCACTCACTGTCACCACTTATTACGACCCATGCATTACTGGTCGTAATCACGACAATGATTACATGATATTGATACAAAACCTGTAAACAACATGCTATTATGCTTACCAAACAATTACCTGTGATTGATTATGTCGCATCAAATGCGTCTCAAACAATGTCACTGCGCCTTGCATATCACTTACCCACTCACTTCACAAATCACAGCCTTGAAAAAGACTCTGGTCGAAACGCGCGTCGGCTGTTTGCACTCACTAATGTTGATCAACTGGCAGTAATTGCCACACTGATGATTTTTTGGTTTTGGTATACCAATATGAATAAAAAACCACATGCACCAACAATTCTGGACCTTGACTTCTAACAAAAGACTTAACTGCCAGAATTTTGGACAAACTAATCCAGCCATCGCCAACACGCAATTAGAGGTTTGTCTTCCCAAAAAACATCCAATCAATTGGGAACCTTGGAGTTGGTCCTCAGACGAACCATGATCCAGGCTGCAGGCTGAACCAAAACAACTAATAGGAGGTGCGCAGCAGATACAGTTCCGATCCCCATAACTCCAACCAATTGAAACTAAAGATATGAAAAGTGAGTTTGGTGATTGTCTACAGGAAAAAAAACTGGTTTAAATTTAATAGAAGGGAACGTCTTCAGGCTGGCACAGGAACTGAATGAATTGAAGAACTCCAACTTTCAAATTGAAACTAAGATCAATGATTTGGGCAACTGAGCCAGACTGAAGGCCTGGGATTCGTTTTTTAATTGAAGGGTCAGAATTGGACAACGTGGTGTGTGAAAAGCCTGTCTCATCAAGTTCTGAAAGAGTTCACCTACAAATCAAGCTGGACAGGGCCCAAAGGGAGGGACCACTAAAGAAAGTAATCGTGCCACTCCAAAGGACATGGTTGTTAAGCTGCATTACTTTACAAGGAAAGAGGCCATCTTGACGGAAAGCAAAGACGAATTAAAAGCTTCTATAGTTTGCAGATATTCCCGGTTCTATCACAAGCTACATAGACGAGGAGTAGCACAGAACTATGTGGCGATAAATGCACCTAAACTTTCATCCTACAACTTAAATTCCTTATTCTACTAACCAAAATAAAAAACAATGGGACAGCACGTTCAGACACATCCTTGGGTTCTTTAGGCTCCCGGCTAACCCCAAACTTAATTATAAGAATGCTATTCAAGTTTGGCAACACAAACTCTTATAAACAAGACTTACGAAGTCTGACCCTACTCTTACAAAACAAGCATACATTTTTTTTAAAATTTATTTTACAGACTCCTCTTGAAATACTCACAAAATTGTCACAGTCTGGTCTGCACAATCTAGAGGCCTCATCCATGTCCTGCGGACTCTCTTGGGATTCTCTGAGATCTCTCTATGACCTGAGTTCTCAGGATTTTCTTTGAGGTCTCACCACAACCTCTCATGATTTATGGTTCAGGTCTCTCCCAGACCTTTGGTTTTGCTATGTTCACATGAAATCTGACAAGCATCTCTTACCCATCATTCAGGTGCCTTTTCTTGCTGCTGGTATTGTGACCCTACTCACAGGAATGTTTCTCCTCCATCTCTCTGTGGTGGTGTGGGTTCCAGCTTTCTAGCTGCGAGAGGGTCTGCTGTATAGTGGACTGCAGCAACACTACCTTACATGAGGTAGTAGCTGCCTTTTTAATCTCAAGGGGGCGGTGAAAAGCATGTCTAGTACCTCTGAATCTGTGACAAACACTGAGAGCCCTTTCCTTGCTTTTTGGCTGGTCAGAGGCTAGCTTGGGAGAAAAGATAGATGGGCCTGATGCCTAACTGTTTTTTTTAGTTATGCAAGCAGTGAAAAAGGAACAACGGTTTTAAGGCATGGTATGTCCCTCTTGGATTCCCAGTTAATGATGGTGATGAATGCTTTCATACAGGTTACTTGCCTCCTGCCTCTTAACACAAGATTCTTGGAGTTTCTGGTAAGCCCTGGGTCTTCAGTGATGCTTCTAGGGTTTTGCCAGGGTTCATGGTCTGCCTCCTTACAATATTTAATTTTAGAGCTTCTTGTAGTCTGCAAATCTCTGCCTCCTGAAAACCTTTAACATTAACCCACAACTTTAAGGGTAGTGTTGGTACAAGTCTTTCTGGGTGCACTGGATTGTTAGGTGTTGCGTGCTCGGCTGAACAGACTCTTGAATGGCCATGTGCCAGCTGCCAGAATTTTGCTCTCTTGGGGATTTCCAAAGTCTTTGGAAGAACCCAAGGAAGGTGTTTTTGGATTCTTAACAGTTCCTGGTGGACCCTGTCTATTTTCCTCGAGCCTGCTCTGTTTCCAAACTTGTTTTAATAATCCATACTCTATTAAATAATGCATTGTGGGAGTGGTAGGGGACTATAGGTATGGTAATGAGTGGAGGTTAGAATTTGCATCTCGGTCTTTATGGAAAACCTGTAATTTATGGGAATTCCAGCCCATGTTTGAGTTTGGGCGAATGTTGTGTTCTGGGGTCTGTATTGTGAACTCCTACAGCTACTGTGGGGTTTGTGAAACGTGGCGGAGCATTTGAAACGCCTAGTTCCAAATGATACTCTAAATCCAGGCCCTATGGTCAAACGATCACTGCAGTTTTTGTGACTGAAAGTTTGGAACTGATGACTCAAGACCTGAAGGGAATGGAAAAGTATTCTGGGTAATGCCCTCTGCCCCTCCTCACCGCCCCCTCCACCCTTGCCCCAACCCCCCCCCCACCACTTCCTGGGTGCACTTAAGAGAATGGATCGGCAACCCTGGTCCCCAGAGTATTTCCAACCTAATTACATAGGGTCATGGGATGGTGAATTCATCACACTTCCTGGTCACCAGTTTTGATGGCTTCCTTTCGTTCTCCATCCTCTATGCATGCCATAGGAGTGAGATAAGGCTGCTGGGTTTGCTGTGTGGTTGGTTGTATTCCTCTCAACCCCTCCTCTATTAGCCCAAACCACATAGCCATATTATTTCTTGTCAGAGAGTGCTTGAGAGCCCGCACCCATATGCATAGCTCTCAACCATTTGTGTCACAAAGGTGGGTGAAAACACCCGATTTTAATTTTGGTGGGTGAGAGGCCCATTGAAACGAATGGGCGTGCAGGAATCTTGGCGGGTGAGTCAGCTGTTTACAAGGCGGGTGACACCCGCCAAAAGCGTGTTAGTTGAGAGCTATGCATATGACCCTCAGCAATGATGTTAACCTTTTGTAAGTGGTGTACATAAATGTACCTGAAGCAAAGTTGAAGTCTGGCCAATCTTGGGCAGAAAAATATGGTGTACTCGGGTGGTTGGTGGGGGAACCTCAGGTTGCAACCTACTGGCTTGTCATAAGTCACATTCTACCTCACATCTATACATGCATGCAGCACACCATGTCTTACTTTCCACAAGGCAAAATTCACTAGCCAATGGTTAGTGGAGAGTGCACATTTTGTACACTTGTATATTTTTCCACCCCCTGCAAACTTGCACACACTTCTACTACTTTGGGTAATTTTCCTTTTTTAATTTGTGCTTGCAGGAATTTGCCAGCTACTTAAATGCTATGCCAGTTTCTTCAAATCATTTAGACCCTGACGAATCCAACGATAGTCCCCTATATCCCTCTCTCTCCAAGTGCTCCCCTAGGAGACAGGGTAAGTGGAATCCCTCTGGAGTGGACTCTTCCTTAAGGGACAGAAAAACCCCAGGGAGGGTTTTGTCAACATCCCTCCCCAGGCACAAAGACAGTTATTGGGCATGTACACGCTAGGATATGTGAAACTATATATTGCACTTGTATATTGTCCGACTTTGCTTCTGCCTAATATCCATGGAAGACTGCAGTGATGCAGGAAAAACAGCCCCTGAGAGCAGCGTCATTGAAGAAACCAATTGGGAGAGCGCTTCAGCGAAGCCCGCATAGTTAAATTGATGGTGCGAGAACACCAGATGAGGCGTCCCCTAGTGTACTGCTTGCCAGAAGTGCAGTCTGGCACATCGGTCGAGTAGGAGGAGTGTCATGGCCTTCAAGAGTAATGAGAACGACGTACCTCCGGAGGATCGGGGGGGGTGGGGGGGTACCAACTAAAGGCAGCCTGCCCCTCCATCCCCACTGAATAAGAGGAGAGGAACTGCTTCCGGTCAGCAGAGTCTAGTTGACAAGTTGTGCAAACGACTCTGCAGCACGGGCAGGACTGGTCACACTTAATATCCCTCCTAAGGAGAGCCAGTGAATCCAAGCTGATAGGTGGTGGCTCTGAGTATCAGGATGTGGGCGGCAAAGCGAGAAAGGGAGAGGAAAGCTCTGTGACAGGAAAGACAAACACCAGAGTGGGGAGAGGGAGTAAAAGACCAAACCTGTAGTGCAGAGGAGGGGACAAATCCCAGACCAGGTAGAAAATGAGACAACCCCGGAGAGGGAGAAAGAGACAACACACTGGCGTGGGGAGAGAACAGAGAAACCCTAGAGTGGAGAAAGACAACCCCTGGAGATTGGAGAGGTTGGAGAGACCCCAGAATGGGGGCTTAAGAAAGGGAGAAGCCCTAAAGACTGAGCAGCAATCTGAGATGGGAGCCCAATGGTGGGAATGAGGCTAATGAAAGAGAAAAGACAAGTCTTCCCAAAGGTAAAAGAGAACCCCAGATTATGGAAGGCACTCCAGTATGACACAAACTGCTTGCCTGGAACTGTAGACGATGGCCTATGATGAAGAAACATTAGGTTGGGGGTCAGAAGGCAGTAGCCAACCTTTTTTCCATGGGCAGCTATCAAAAGCCTTTTTGTTATATTTCCTTCTTAAGGAAAGTGACTTGGATAAAAGGAGTATTTCGGAATGAGGACTTTTCAGATATCATCGCATCACGACAAGCACCCTTTTGACTTTTTGTAGACTAGGGCTGGAGCTTATAGGTTTAGGGGAAGAATGGTCATTTTGGTTCTGAAATTAATAAACATAAAAACCATACTTTCGTGTTGGAGTCCTGCTTCTGAACTTGTCCCACCATGTAAGAGGTTAAAGAAGCGCTAACGGTAGTAGCAATGTTACATGAATTAATTTCAGGAAAATAATGATGTGCTGGCATCCTTCAGATGTGAACCTAGTGTTAAATTTTCATAGGCAATGTTTCAGATTATGAAAATAGAATGAGCATCACATAATTAAGCCATATGCTAAAGAGTCTTGTTTAGTAGCATGCCAAAGCAGGTCTGAAATTATTTTTCTGTTGCAGAATTTTTATTAGATTCGCATATAAGCAAATGGTACAAGAACAGGTAATCCATTTTTAAAACAATTATATACTCTGAAGAATCAAAACTAATACAGTTGGTCAAGAACAAGTTGAGCCAGTTAGGATCAATGAGCTTTTTATGTTGAATAGTAATTAAGACAATCAAGGATGAACCACTGACAAGGATACAGGACAGAAGACAGTAGGTGTGGCTGGGGAGAACAGTGATTAAAAGCTGGTTGTTGAGAATCCTTTTTTGATGTGTGCTGTGATTTTACTATACTATTGATCCCATTTATAAAGGTGTCGTTTTTAATTCCTTTTTTTGTCAAATGTCACAAAGCAACCAGAGTGTTTAATTCATGAACATAGTTTTCGGGTACCTCATGCTCTTCATGTAACGGTTAATAAGCTGTCTGGCTTAATGCAACACACTTTAAAAGAATGTGCATGCTAACCCACATTTTTCTTCTAATTTTACAGTAGTTTTTTTTTAATTTAATCTTTCATTTTTATAGAAAAACAGTTTGGACTCGAAAGAACATCTTCAAGTGTTTCTCCGTGTTAGACCACTCACTGCTTCAGAGCTTGAACAAAATGAGTCGCAGGTAGGCAAATAAATGAAATGTTAAGCAAATAAAATGAACAGTTTCATTATAAAAAATAAAATTTTAAAAAAGCGCTGTAAAATATATATATGCAATTATATGGGCCTTGTTTTTGACTTTTGTGACAATATTTTATTTCTTTATTTTTGATTCTTAATGAGCGCTGCTCAACCGGAGGCTTCAGTGCGCTTTACATAAAGACCAAACTGGACAAACGCAGACAGAAAATCCTGGTCAATCTTTGTTAAATAGGGAGGTGTTCATGTCCGTTTTAAACTGCACAAGGCCATGGTAGTTATGCAGGGTGTGCAGGAGCTCATTTCAAGCCTTTGGTGCCCAAACATCAAAACTTGTTTATCAAATCTTGAAAGTTCGGAGCGGGTTTGGTAAAGGATGATGCCCTTGTTGGATCCAACAGTTCTCTAAGGGTTTTTTAATGAGAAACAGGTCTTTCAGGTATTGAGGTGCAGACCTGTATCTCTTCATAGTTATGCCGGAGATACTAACAATACAGCAGCTATAGGGAGGAATCTGAAGCCTGTATCGCTTGGTGCTTTTATAGCTTGCAAAAAGGCAATGCTTTACATTTGCTCTTATGGATTTACAGAGGCATAAAGTACTTTGCTTTTGTAAAAAAAACTGCGCTACAAAGAAGAGTGTGCACATATTTGTAGAGCCCAGGGAGGCCTTGGATATGATATATTTCATTTATGAAGCGCCTATACACAAGTGTTTCAAAGCGCGACCAAAGATGTGCCCCTCCTCCACTGAGAAGTGAGTTGTGTTAGTGTACCTGGTCTACCTGTGCATCTACTTGGTATCAGTAAGGGAAGCTATGTTATCACTGATTCCTGCCCCCCCCCTCCGCCCCCCGTCACTCTTCACACACATCCCTCCTTTGACTGTTGACTTGGCAAGTGGTAACCCATGTTAGTCTTGCTGCACATGACTAGTGCTGCTGCTAAAGGTAAGGAGTCCTGGAAAGTGGAACGGTGGGAGGGAGTGTCGGAGCATGGGGAAGTGTTTGTGGCTTACTTGCTGACCTATCTGCCATCAGAGAGGCCGATATGATGTTCGGTGGATACTGGGAGGGCATTACATGGACACCATTTAACATCCCTAATCTCCTCCAGGCCTTTTTACATCTCTGGCCCCACTAAGAAAGCAAGTGAAGACCAAAAAGCAGGCATGGGTGCTGAAGTGTATAGATGTTTGAAACTTTTCTGCGCTTTGATCTTGTGTAGGAGCCAATAATGGGAGAGCAGAGCAGTGACGAAGGGCAGCTTAAACAGATGGTTGCGGGGATTCCAAGATGGCGGCCGGACTGTGAGGACGTACTCCTCGAGTCCTCCGTGCAGGCAAAATTAAAAAAAGGTGTACATAGCGGCTTTTGAAAGCCCCAACCACGCAGAAAAGGAAGCAGAAAGGGAGACACAGCAGGACGCTGACTGCGCGCCCGGACACCAGACGCCGATGCAAGGGGACCGGCACGGGTGACGGAGCCCGACACAGCCAAGCTTGCCCCGCTGGAGGCCCGGAGGGAAGTTGGAAGAACTGAGGCAGCGGTGACAGGCTGCCCCATGAGCCTGGTTGCGGACAGCCGGCGGAGATACCCCCACCCCCCAGGTGGCGGAACCCTGTGCCCCCGTCAGGAACCGCTCCGGAGGTAGGCGAAAGTAATCGGGGGTGAGGACTCCCCTCCCCCCGGCCCAACAACGCACCCCGGCGGAGTGGAGTACGACGTGCGGTCCCCGCTGCAGACCGCGGAAGAAGAGGAAGAAAGCCCTGTGGCAGCGACGGCCAGTGGTCCCCGCTCGTTCGTGATCGACCAGTAGAGTCTCCCCCACCCCTAAGCAGCGAAGCCCCGAGCCTGTGAGTGGCCGAGTCATTGTAGCGAAAGGTGACCGTCGAAGGGTGCTCCCCCTCCCTCACCCGACAATGCGCCTTGGCTGTGCAGAAGAAGGGAGGAACCCTGTGGCAGGGGCTGCTCCGGAGAAAGTAATCGGGGGTGAGGATTCCCCTCCCCCCGGTCCAGCATCGCACCTCGGAGAAGCACGCACGGTCCCCGCTGCAGAACGCGGAAGCATAAGGAGAAAGCCCTCGCGAGCAACCGGCAGGGCTGCCCCCGCTCTCAAGCAACAAAGCCTCGAGCCCGTGAGGAGCCGATCCAGCCTCAGTGTAAGGTGAGCGGTGAGGAGAGCTCTCCAAACCCCCCCCCCCCCCCTCCCCAACCGACAACGGGCCCCAACGATCCGGTGGAGCCTGCAAGGTGCCAGCGGCTCCCAAGGAAGAAGATCCGGAGCGGCCAACAGCGGGGTGAGTCCCCAAAGAAAGAAGCAGCGGTGCGGATGGAGAGGGGGGGCGGCAGGCTCTGAGAGTTTGCCCCCCCCCCCTCCAGGGGAGAAAAAGGAATAGACAATTCCAACGCCCCATACACAAGCGAATTCCCTTCCGCTCCTGATGGAGAAAACCCCCCGAAGCCCCCCTCCCCCCCAGCTACCGTCAATCCGGGGGCAGTTGAAAATCACACGCTCCTCTGGAGGACCGGCACGCCATAGGAGATAGGACGGGATTCAGCGAGGGAGGCATACCACGAGGTGCCGAGCGGTGGGAGACCCCCACATATTCGTTTTTGCATGTTGTGTTTGGACCAGAAGAGACACGGCGGGTGGAACAGATGTTGAAAGAACCCCCCTGAGTCTGCGCCACGCTAGCAGCCCAGTCCCAGGGTGCTGGTGCCCTGTGGGACTCGGAGGATTCGGCCCCCAGTGGGTCTGCAGGAATTAGGCGCCCACAACGAGAGGTGACACGAACCCAGGACCCGCCGTCCTGCAACGTCCGCCTAAACAAAAGCAGGCTAAGGCTACTATAACGAAAACTTGCACTGTCTCGAGCAAACTATCCGCCGACAGTAGCGGTCTGCCTCAGATGCCAGGTACTAAATCTAAAACGGGCCCATCAAGAGCACGAACTCCAGCCAGGCCCCAAGAGGGACAGATGGAGAAGTGCTGGCGACAAAGGGGCCGTACGCAGGCGGACTTGCCCTCTCCTCCTCCAGCGCCACTCACTGATACACAAGCCCACCCAGCGAGCAATATGGCGACCGACAAAGATGAACTGTTAAATTGTCTGAAAGGCATGGAGGCCAGAATGACAAAAGCCTTCCATACTCAAATGGAACAACTCAGGGAGGACTTGAAATCGTCCCTCCAGGAGGTCAACAAGGACATGGCGGAGATGGGCGAAAGAGTGGACATAGTGGAAAGGGGACATAGTGGAAAGGGGCCTATCGAACATCACCGATGAGACTATGAGGTTGGCGTACCAAAAGGCCCATCGGATCCGCAGGCGGCCCAACACACGGACGTAAACTGAAACGCCCCCTAAAAGTGAGACTAACCAAAATAGCTTGCTCCTTGACCAGCTGGCAACTGCAACGAATAATTTGGAGCTCCAGGCAGAGGATCTAGAAAATCGCTCGAGAAGATCCAATATCAGAGTTAAGGGCCTGGCGGAAACGGTACTGGACAAAGACCTGAGAGACACAAAGCAAATTTGCTTTAGCAGTCTCCTAGTCGATACCCAACCTGAATCTATTAGCTTTGACAGGATCCACAGAGTGGGCCCCATACGCAACGAACCAGGTCTGCGACCCAGAGATGGCCTAATAGCGATGACATCGTTTGGTCTGAAGGAGGAGGTGCTACACGCGTCAAGGACAAATGGGGACCTCACGGTTAACGGATCCCGCATTGAGCTATATCAAGACCTCGCTTGGATCACTCTTCATAAAAGGCGGCTAATGCAACCAGTTACGAAAGCCCTGCGAACACATCAAATCAGATATAGATGGTTGCACCCGTTCAGCCTGTCATTCACATGGGAAGGTAAACCGAGGAATATTGGGAACTGTGCAGAAGGTCTAGCGCTTCTACATCTGGAGGACGAACAGCAGGAAGCATCCGAGTGCCCCCGGCCAAACGCTTCTGGTCAGCCAGGCAAACCATGGGAATGATCGACTGGGAGAAGGCAAAGACGCGGAAGACCCGGAAGACCTGGCAGCACCCAACAGGCCCAGGTTGGCGTACCAAAAGGCCCATCGGATCCGCAGGCGGCCCAACACACGGACGTAAACAAACGCCCCTTAAAAGTGAGAAGCCTGCAGAACTGTTCCGAAGCGCCGGCATGGAGGTAGGAGGTCATTAATCTTGGAAGCAGGGTCAGAGTTCTTTTCTACTGACCATTGTGAACTGGGAGGAATCTAGAGGCCATACATCCGCTGGTTCAGCGGAGGAG
The DNA here is from genome assembly GCF_040938575.1 of Ambystoma mexicanum. Taxonomy (NCBI): domain Eukaryota; kingdom Metazoa; phylum Chordata; class Amphibia; order Caudata; family Ambystomatidae; genus Ambystoma; species Ambystoma mexicanum. The sequence goes on along the minus strand of NC_090929.1, from coordinate 1,219,792,862 downwards.
CCCGTTAGGGGCCCCTGGCCTCATACTCTCCCAGGATGGAGGGGGGGGGGAAAGGGAAGAGGGGGGGGAAAGGGGGGGAAGCATTCGAAGTACAAGAAAGCAAGGAATCAAAAACCATGGGTAAAGATGGGCCACCTCCACAACTGGGTTTAAGGCAAAGAAAACAAAAGGAAATAAATTCCGTAGCAGGATACTGGGTCCACATGCTGAATCCCATCCACTAGGGGCCAATGGAAGAAGTGAACATAATTTCGCTTAATATCCAGGGTCTAAACTCCCTGGCTAAAACGGTCGATTCTAGGCAGGCTGGAGGCCATGCATACGAAAATAGCGATCCTACAGGAGACACACCTGCTCCAGCAAGATGAGAGAAGGATGCATAGTAGAACATTCCCTCTTCAGTTTTTTTGCCTCAAGTCAGTCTAAAATGAAAGGAGTGGCAATCTTATGTAGCAGGGACCTGGGTTTCCACAAACATATTATGAAGGATCGGGAGGGCAGATACCTGGGGGTGAAAGGGACAATCAATGGCCATCTGTACACGATTATTGCAGTATATGCCCCCAACGACAAACAGGACCAGTATAGCCCCAAATTACTTCAGAAGGTCAGAGGATGGTGTGAGGGTAGAGTAATAATAGGAGGAGACTTTAACTGTGTCATGGATCCAAAATTAGATAAAACACCCCTCTCCCCCCTCCACCCCCCAACAGCCGCAGACCAGCGGAATAGACAAGCCCTGGGTAAACTCTTCAGAGACTTGGAGGTGATAGAGACATGGTGGTTCTTCCACCCAGAATGCAGGGAGTACACACATTACTCGGCGGTACACAGAGGATACTCTAGAATTGACATGATCCTGGTTTCCTCTACCCTGATCCCCCATGTCAAGAAAATAGAAATTGGAGTCAATACCTCTCAGTTCACGCCCCAGTGGTGACCTGTATAGAACTGCAGAAAATCACGAATAAGCCCCGCCCACAATGGAGGCTGAATGAAACAAGCCTGAGGACTTAGCGCTTAGGGCACACATGGAGGAAGTTATAAGAAATTACTTCCTGGAAAATGACAATGGAGAGGTAGACTGGCGGGTGGTATGGGACGCGGGGAAAGCAGTCGTTAGAGGTGAATTTATAGCTCAAGCAACGCAATACTACAGAGAGAAAGCCCTTATAACGCAGAAAATAGAAGAAGTAAGAAACGCTGAAAAGCTCCACAAAACCCGCCAGACGCCCACAGCCTGGCGAGACCTCAAAAAAGCTAGATCCAAACTTGAAAATCATATGGTGGACAAAACAGCGCAAATATTACTAAATACTAAACCGTCATATTACATTCACGGGGGGGAAAGCGAGTAAATTCTTGGCAGCCAAATTACGCAAACAACGCGCAACCACATTACCCGGTTGAGAAATGGTAGTCGGGTATTGCAAACGGGAGATGAGGAGAAACTTGAAATGATGGTCCCCTTCCACAAAAATCTAATGTCTAGGGAGGACCTGAACGCAGCAGAACAAGTGTCCTACTTGTCGACCTTAAAACTGCCACAGATTTCCGATCAGCGGAAAGATCAATTAGGAGCCCCTTTCACAACACAAGATGTGGGGGACACGATAACCGCACTATCCAGGGGAAAGGCACCAGGCCCAGATGGTTTGGGGAACGGGTTCTATAAAGTGTTCCCTTACCCAGCTGACAACCCCCCTTTTCAACCTAATGAGGGATAAAGGAGCAGTCTCAAAGGATATGGGGCACTTGGCCACAATTCTACCCCTAAAGCCGGGGAAAGACCCAGTGGAATGCTCCAGCTACCGCCCCAATGCCCTCCTCAATACTGACGCAAAACTGTACGCAAAAATACTTGCAAATCGGTTGGCGACAGTATTGCCTGAGATAATACATGTAGACCAGGCTGGCTTCGTTCGGAGTAGGCACACTCCAGGATAATGTCAGGCGGGTAGTTGATATCATAGACTGGGGCACCAGGAGCGCCCAGAAATTCGCTATTGCTGCAATTGATGCCACACGGCCATTCGACAGCATTGACTGGAAATACAGAAGTTTAGTACTAGATGGTTTCGGCTGTGGACCGACATTTTCTAAGATGGTCCTGGCTAATTACCAGCTCCCAACCACACACCTAATCGTAAATGGCTACACATCAGAAAGACTCAATATCACAGGATTAGGGAGGACCCAGGAATTAGGGGGTTGCGTATAGGGGAGACCTAACATAAGTTAGCCCTATATGCAGACAATGTCATGCTCTACATGGCAGACTCAAGGCACACGCTACCAACATAATTACAGAACTGCAGACATTCAAGAAAACATCATGGTTCACAATAAATTACGCCAAATCCGAAGCACTGAATGTAACCGAGGATAGGGGGAACATAACATACCTAGAGGAACGCTATCCCCTACAGTGGGAAAAACAATCCCTGGAATACCTAGGAATTCGCATTACTAGATCCACAAAAAACCTGCTCAAGGCGAACATCAATCCTCTTCGGAAGCGCCTGCAAGTAGACTTGCAGAGATGGGACCTCCAGGAATTAGCTTGGTTTGCTAGGATAGCGGCGATAAAAATTTTACCTAGACTGCTGTATGTGGTAAGCTCCACCCCGGTGGTAAGCCCCCCGAAAAGGTTTCAGCAACTCCAAAAAGCTGTGTTCAAATTTATCTGGGGGAACAAGAAGCCAAGAATCCAAAAAAAGATCATGATGCGCCCAACACTTCTGGGGGGACTGGGAGTGTCGGATATAGGGAGATGCGTCCTAGCGGCCCAATTGGCGCCAGCTCTGAAATGGGCGGGTAGTGACCCCCTCCCAAGGTGGGGGGAAATAGAACAGTTTGCAACTGATACCCCATTACGTGTGCTCCCATTCCTTAAGCCAGAAGCACGAGAGAGGGGAGGCATCGTATTGGAAGCGACAAAGACAACACTTCACACCTGGGACTCAGCGATCCATAGCAGAGGGATCAAACTAGGTCTGGGCCCAATGTCTCCTATTATACACAACCCAGATTTCTCGCCTGGGCTCCAACAGAGGTTCTGGGATGGCTGGCAGGGAGCAGACACATTGTCCTTACCAGACTTCTACCAAGATGATGCCCCACTCTCCTTTGACTTATGCAAACAAAGATTTGGCATCACTGAACAGCACGGATTCAAATATATACAAGTGCGCCACTGGATCTCGCACTCTGCAGTTAAAAGGGCTGGACTACGCCCCCCAGTTGGTTTAGAACTCAAGATACGGGAGGGGGCACAGGGAAAGGGGATCACCAGATTGTATAAGCTATTAGATAAATCGCAAGCAGACGAATCCCTCCAATACATGAAGGATTGGGAGTGGGACATGGGGGAGGATATCACTCAGGAAGAATGGTGTCAAGTCTGGAGGAGGGTTCACAAACTTCTCCAGCATGGGGTCTGGCATGGATTCACACGCTCATGAATATTCCCCGTCAGGCTGGGAATCCTCGGTAAAGAAAAAATCAGTATCAGTTTCGTTTCTGATCTGTCTTTCGTAGTAGTAAGCAATCACTGATCTCTGCGTCATACTGACCACAGCCAATGACTGCCCTCTACCTAAGCCCCGCCTCTGGCAGCCATCTTCAGATTTTTACCGCACGTTCAATTGTTGGGAGTCCTCGTGCTTAGCTCTCGAGCTTTTACTGCGTGTTTCGCGCTTTTTCAGGTGAATTTTCACATTTTTTCGGTTAATCGAGTCTCAAGCTCCACCGTTTCTACTCCCGTTAACGGCTACCCGTTGCGGGATTTTCCTACGCCCCTCAAGGGTGAAGATTTCATCGAATCAACTTCTTGGAGGATTCCAGAAGATTCGCGGCCTACTTCGAGATGACCCAGGATGCGAGTTCGTCGCCCGGACCCAAGCTGTTTCGCAGCTGCCATGGATGTGGGCTGCATAATGTGTTTAAGGAAGATGAACATTCGCGATGCCTCTACTGTCTTCATGGGGACAAGACTCATGTAGAGAAGGACTGCCAGTTCTGCAAGAACTTGTCGGAGCGGACCATGAGGGACCGTCGATCCTGTCTCGCAAGCTGGTTGGAGAAGGGCTCGACGGGTGAGAAGAAGAAGAAAGAGTCCAAGCGGGCTTCTAAGTCCTGTGCGGGCGCCCCGGTGACGGGGGCCCAACACCAGGCCAAGCGCCGCGAGTCCGCTGGCTCCGGGAGCGCCGAAAGGTCGGGCTCTTCGGTCGCCAGGCAGGGCGCACCTTCCCCGGCACCGTCAACCACGAGCCAACGCTCCGGTTCGGGGAAGAGAAAGTCTGAGACCCCGGGTAAGCTTCGGGAGAAGCCCCGGCCGATCTCGGAAGAGGGGGGGAGCGAGGCGTCGCCCCTCCCCCGAAAGAGAAGGCCCGGGACGCACCTAAGGTGGTGAAGGCCCCTACCCAGCAGGCGAAGGCCTCTATCGAGGCTATCGCGGCGACTCTGGCCAAGCCGGCAGAGACACCGCCAGCGGAGACTGCCTCCGGGACTAGAGTTTCCCTGCCGCCAAGGAGGGAATCCTCTTTTCAGCCCATCGTTGTGGCCGCCATGATGGAAGAAGCAAGGTGGGGCACGGTGCCCTCCTCGAGCTCCGAGTCAGCCTCGGAGGAGGAACTGACCGAGGCCGTGAGGAACCTCGAAGTCCAATTCGAGAAGGTTCGATCCTGTCAGGAAGATCCTCGGGAGATAACTGAGGAAGACGGACGCTGGTGAGGAAGAGCGGCCTTCCCTTCCGGCGCAGCCACACCCTAGGCCTCAGGATGGCTCGGCGGCCATTTTGTCTGCCATCCAGTCCTTATGCTCTGAGATAAGGATGAGATTCCCACGGCCCAGGCCGGAGGACCCGCAACCTGGCCCGTCAGGAAGTCCTCAGAACAAACGACAGAAGACCCAACCCTCTCCTCCGCTCGCCCCCGTAAGGCCTACAGTTCCCTCCTCATCCTCCCACGAGTCGGGAGATGACGGTGCGTTGGGCTCGACGACGGGTTCTGAGGGCGACAACGACGGAACGGGTCTCCCGTCTCCCGTCGCACGCCGCCCGACGAGATTGGCTCATTCCACGCCATGATCGCCAGGGCGTCCGAATTGTTCCAGCTCTGCCCGGAGGAGCAGAAAAAGGAAGGTTTCCTCTATCAGCGCCGGGAGGCCAAGAGGAAGACGGTCATTGCGGTGCCCCTAATCGATGACATCTGGGAGGAGGGCCTGTCGGTTCTCAAGAACCCCTCCACGGCACCAGCCAAACGGGACCGGTACGAGAAGAAGTACCGGGTCCCCGAAACCGCTCCCCTGTGCCTCAGGGCCCAGCCAACGGCAGACTCTGTCGTCTCGGCGGCGGCGAAGAAGAAAGCGGCGGGGTCAGGAGCCTCGACGTCGAATTCCCTGCCGGATGGCGAGGGAAAGAAGTTTGACGCCATGGGGCAGCGGGTCATTTTGTCAGCGGCGACGACGATCAAAGCGGCCAACGCCCTGGCGATCGTGGCCCGTTGCGACAGGGAGCTCTGGTTTAAGCTGGCCCCCATATTGGACTTCCTGCCGGACGACAAGAGGTCCGAGGCCCTGGAAATACTGCAAGAGGGAGAGGTGGCGTCGGACCATGCCATAACGGTGGCAACCGATATTGCCGATACCGGGTTCCGCCAGCTGGGCAACGGTGTTTGCCTACGACGACGGGGTTGGCTCTGGGCGACCGACTTCCGTCAGGACGTCCAGACCAGGGTGTTGGACATGCCGTTCGACGGCAGCAACTTGTTCGGGAAGGCGGTGGACGAATCCCTCCAAGCCATAAAAACGGAGACGGCCCGCGCCCTAGGAGCCCTTCAGCAACGACTGCCCTTTCTGAGCTCCGGAGGCAGACCGGGTGCCTCCAAGAGATCCAGCGGTGGCTCGTCGTCCTACCGCCAGGCGGCACGCTCCTCGTCTCAGGAGGCCTACAGGGGTCGCGGCAAGCAGGGAGCGCCTCGCCGCCGTCGGCAAGGTGGCCAGGGCGGCAAGGCCACCACCTCCAAGCAGGACTGAACCGGCTGTGGTCTCGGGCCCCCACCGAAGCACCCCGGTGGGAGGCCGGCTGACGAACTTCGTCGGCGTGTGGAAGTCCATCTCCACCGACCGTTGGGTGCTGGATACCCTGGCAAGAGGACACTATCGAATTCCTGAAGAAGTGCCCTCACGTTCCACCTGTGGCCAGGAAAGAAAATCACATCCCGCAACTGCTGTTGGAAGTACGGGGAAGTAGGAAGAAGACGGGCGGCTGGCGCCCCATCCTGGACCTTCGTCGTTTGAACAAATACATCAGATCACAAAAGTTCAGGATGGTCACCCTCCAGCACGTACTGGGACAGCTGGAGGAAGGCGACTTTCTATCGTCGTTGGACCTGGAGGATGCATACTTCCACGTTCCCATCCTCAAAAGTCACCGAAAGTTCCTCAGGTTCGTCGTCCAGGGACGCCGCTACCAATTCAGAGCACTGCCGTTCGGATTGAAGTCGGCCCCCAGGGTCTTTACCAAGTGCCTAGCACCAGTGGCGGCGCGGCTGCGCCTGCAGGGGATTCACGTCTACCCCTACCTGGACGACTGGCTCATCCGCTCAAGGACGAGGGAACTCGCCGTCGAACACACTGCGAGGACCGTCCAGCTACTCACAGACCTGGGATTCGCCATAAACTACCCAAAGTCCCGCCTGGTGCCATCGCACGTGGCCCTGTTTCTGGGAGCGAAGCTCGATACAGTGAGGCGCCTGGCGGCCCCGTCGGAAGAACGGACGAAGACCATTCTAGGCAAAGTGCAGCGTCTGCTAGCTTCGGACGTGGCCAGGGTGAGGTCCATCAAGTCCCTCCTGGGGATGATGTCCTCTTGCATCTACCTGGTGCGCCTCTGCAGACTACGGATGCGCCCTCTTCAAGAATTTCTCGATGCCCGTTGGATGCAGGCGACGGGCACCTTCGAAGACAGGGTCCCCCTCAACGAGGTGTTCCGGCGGGCGATTCAGTGGTGGGGCGTTCGAGCGCACCTCACGGCGATCAAGGACTTTCAGATGCCGGCGTACCAGGAGACGGTGACGACGGACGCCTCCCTGGAAGGTTGGGGCGCCCACACCAGAGATCTCCACGCAAGAGGCCTCTGGCTCCCGGAGGAGAAGCTCCTGCACATCAACGTCCTGGAACTCCGAGCCGTGTTCTGGGCTCTCAAATCGTTCCTCCCGTCGCTCAAGGGCAAGGTGGTGCGGATCTTCACGGACAACACCACGACAATGTTTTACATACGGAAGCAGGGAGGCACCAGATCCCCAGCCCTATCCAAGGAGGCACAGGATCTGTGGCACTGGGCTGTCGCCCAGGGGATGTTCCTGGTTCCCTTCCACCTGGCAGGAGAAAGAAACACCATCGCCGACTCGCTCAGCAGGGAACTGCGCGCGTGTCACGAGTGGGAACTGCGCCAGGATCAGGTGGATCAACTCTTCCAACTATGGGGCAAACCCCAAATGGACCTGTTCGCAACAGCGACGAACTCGAAGTGCAAGAGGTTCGCCAGCAGGTTTCCCCAGCCGAGAAGCATGGGCGATGCGTTCTCGTTCCCCTGGGACGGCCTATACCTGTATGCGTTCCCTCCGTTGCCGTTGCTGCTTCGACTCATCAGCCAGCTCAAGAGGTCCCGGTGCAGGATGATCCTCGTCGCACCGGCGTGGCCGAGGCAGACCTGGTTTCCGGGCCTTCTGGACTTGTCAACGTCCCCTCCCATCAAGCTGTCGGCGGACGCGGACCTTCTCTCCAGAGAAGGAGGCGCCATCTTCCACCACGACCTGGCGTCGCTGAAACTGCAGGCTTGGCTCCTGCAGCGCTAGAGTTTGGAGGCTACGATATACCGGCCGATTGCAGAGAGGTTCTTGCAAAGGCCAGGGCGTCCTCGACTCTCAAATGCTACGGTCATAAGTGGAAGAGGTTCTCTATCTGGTGTCGAGCACAGAAGATCAACCCCCTACGGATTACGGCCCCTCAAGTGCTGCCGTACCTGCTATCGCTGGCAAAGGCTGGGCTAGCCCATGCCTCCATTAAGATGCATCTGGCGGCGATCTCCAGATATACCAGAACCACAGGACGGACGTCCCTGTGGTCCCATCGGCTGGTAAGAGTTTATGAAAGGACTGTTCTGGTCGTTCCCGCCGGTGAAGGCCCCGGCGTGGGAACTTAACGTGGTGCTGACCAGGCTCATGGGGGCCCCATTCGAGCCGATGCACTCCGCACCGATGAAGTTTGTGTCGTGGAAGTCTGCGTTCCTGGTGGCCATTACCTCCGCACGACGAGTGGGAGAGATCCAGGCCCTATCCTGCAAAGCACCGTACTTGACTTTCCATGCCTCGAGGGTGGTGCTTAGGACGCACCCCTCCTTTATGCCCAAGGTGCCGTCGGACTTCCATCTTAACGAGCCCTTGGTGTTACCCGTTTTCTTCCCGTCTCCTTTGTCGCCGGCCGAGAGGACTTTGCACTCGCTGGATGTGGCTAGAGCGCTGAAGTTCTACGTGGACCACACGAAGAGTTTCCGGAAGACATCACAGCTGTTTGTGAACTTTGGACTTGTGAATCAAGGGAAGGCTCTCTCGAAGTCTTCTATTTCCAGATGGCTCTCCGGCTGCATCATGCACTATCACCGGTTGGCTAACCGACCGCTGCCAGGCCGTCCGAGAGCCCATTCGACCAGAGCGATCGCTGCTACTACGGCGTTCTTATCTGGTGTGCCCCTGCTGGACATCTGCAGGGCTGCTACGTGGAGGTCGACGCACACCTTCACGAGATTCTACTGCGTCGATCGGGATTCCAGGGAGGAGTCCAGGGTCGGGCAAGCAGTGCTGCGCAACCTGTTCGCTTAAGGTGAGCAGGTAAGAGATGATTAATGTTGAGTTTTTTTGTATTGCTTAATGTTGAGCCTTTTGCCACCCCCCGTGGTTGTGCATGTGTGTACTGCTATTTATTCTTATATTCATAAGCATGTGAATCCATGCCAGACGCCATGCTGGAGAAGGAACAAGTTACTTACCTGTAACTGTTGTTCTCCAGCATGGGTCTGGCATGGATTCACATGCGAACCCTCCCGCCTACCCCTCTGCCGCTCTTCACTTGGTCATACTGCCACTTCACGTGCTACCAAATCTGAAGATGACTGCCAGAGGCGGGGCTTAGGTAGAGGGCAGTCATTGGCTGTGGTCAGTATGACACAGAGATCAGTGATTGGTTACTACTACGAAAGACAGATCAGAAACGAAACTGATACTTATTATTTTTTCTTTACCGAGGATTCCCAGCCTGACGGGGAATATTCATGAGCATGTGAATCCATGCCAGACCCATGCTGGAGAACAACAGTTACAGGTAAGTAACTTGTTCCTTTCCAAGTCCACTGCAATCAAAGAATCGGCATATAAGTTATGCTATCGATGGTATCTGCCCCCAAGTAGAATACATAAAATGAACCCTACGTACCCGTCAGACTGTTGGCGCCAGTGCGGTGAAAGAGGCGACCTATTCCATATGTGGTGGACATGTCCAAAGATAAAGATATATTGGAAAGAAGTTCTGAGTCTAATTAAAGACATAACGGGTGCAGACCTACCTCATTCCCCCAAGGTTATCCTGTTGGGGGTAGTGGCGGAAGGGACATACGCAGCTTCAGGGAACAGAGCGGCCCTCATCACCCACCTACTAGTGGCAGCAAGGATGACAGTCGCCCAACGTTGGAAAACAGTGGAAGGCCCAACAGCCCCATGGTGGTGGATGAAAGTGTGGGGAGTGATGGCGATGGAGAACATTTGCGCCACAATCGGGGACATACCTGAAATTCCTAGCCATATGGGATCCTCTTCAGGACTATGTGGGGGAGAGGGAGGCCCAATTCTTTAAACCCAGGACCTTAAGAAATGAATAAAAATATAGTTGGTTAAACACATGGTTGCATTGTGCCTTTCCGGCTTTTTTTACGTTGTGGATGTTTTTTTATTTCTTGGTTTTTTTTATGCCATACCTTTGCTGTCTTTGAATGGCAATGATGAGTATGTGTGAATCTAGCTGAAATGCATGCCAATGGATTTTATCGCCTTGCATACCAATTGGGTAAGCTGTTTTGATTGTAAATCTGGTGGCCGCATATATATCTGTATAATCCCGTGAAATCAGCTCTTACCACAAATTTAGTAGAGGACATTTTAGGTGGGCTGGGTACCATTTTCATGGTGCAGGACTCTGCAATGGTGTCCCTTCTGAAACATTTTCTGTACTAATTGCACTTCATAGCAGTCCTCTAAAATGGCAGAAGTGCACCAGGTTAATCTGTTAACTGCAATTAATCTTTTGGAACTCTACGCCTGTTTGTGAAGGTAGCTTGAAGTGGTTTGGGGGGCCTCTGGAGCAGCTCCTAGGTGGATATATACTGAGAAGTAAGTCGGCCTTCCAGGGGATTTTGGGGGGCAACATTTCCTGCTTTCTCAAGCGATCCCAAAGGAGCGGTTACAGAGACATGTAAGTAGGTACCACAGGAACATGTATCCATGTGAGCTAGAACTAGTGTGATAGATTAAAGATCATACATTATACTAGCTGGTATGTCAAGATACTGTACATGGGGCTCACCTCCCTCAATATCCACTTTCTAATTTGCTGGATTAAGATTTTGGGATTGATTCGATATTGTAAATAGCTTGTTATAGCATTGATGGACAAAATTATTTAATGTATTTTTTGAGTTTACAAGCTTTAACCCAAGTGTGCGCAGGCTTGGCAGCCCATGCTCTGGTGTTGAGGAAAAGAAGCATTCCCAAGGGTTTTAAAATGTTTACTTTGTCCGTACCAGAGCTGCTTAAAGTCCTTCTGATGGTGGGTCATGGATATGAGAAGGGCCACAGCTCATGATGGGGCATTGGCGATTATGCTGGATGTGTCCATGGAAGGCAAAACATTGCTGGATGCACCAGTAACCCAGGTGGTACCCGCCAGACTGAGTGAGGCAGAGTGGCAATCTCGCCTCCCTGTGCTCCAAATTCAAATGCTTCAGCAGCAAGCATCCAAACGTCCAGTGCCAAAAATTGATTAGCAGATTTTGCTAATTAAAATTTTTGATTTGAAAATTAACTAATTTGATTAGCAATTTTGTAGTAACATTGAATGTCGCCAGAAATAGTTGTACCCCAAGATATGATTAGCAAGAATGCAAAAATGATTTCTATGTACCTCTGAAGTATAACATCAGTGCAATGTTTGTAAAATGTAAAGGTTTGCTGCATGAATGGCCAAACAAATAAAGCTCTAAAAAACATTTTTCAGTTCAAGGATGTGTGGCTGGGTCATGCAGTCAGTGTTGCAGTAAAGTGATGCGTCCTTCATATTGTTAAGACATGAGTGAAAGACTCAATAGTGTGTGCATGCAATTTTTATTTTATTATATTGTTGGTGTCACAGGGTAGGGCAGTCATGAACAGAACGTTCACATATGCATGATATGATAATGATATTATAGGTTATTTATAATGCGTTTAATACCTAGAGGTTTCTAAGTGCAGACCCAGGTATCAAACCTGTGGTGCTGCGTGTCGTCCATCTCTGGCCTATGGGTGCCTGGCAGTAAACGGCCTGATAGGCAGCAGGAATATTTCCTTAGTGTTAGGGGGCCAGGTGGCAGGGTAATCCCAGAGGTCCACATGTAGCGCCTACTATTTGGGGTGAAATCCAATACTAGCCAGAAGTAGTACAAAGGAGGAGAGCAAATGCTTCTTTCCATGTGAAAATGTCCAAATGTGTACCTCAGATCAGTATCAACACCTTCACATGTATATTGGCAGCAGAGGCTGAGGCAGGTTGCACTTTTCAGAGTTGTGGATCAGCAATGCAAGCTTCCAAAGATTAGTGCCTTGAGGGCCAAAATAAAAGGGACTGTTCTAGCAAGGCTCTAGTACTCTATAAACACAGAATCGATACACAACACTAATAACCCATTGTTTCAGGGAACAAGAACATAGTGGCTGAATATACACAACAGACTGGTAAACTTGGAATTGTACTTCAGAGACGATGGCAAATGGATTAAGGAATATAAGCATTGGCAAAGCCAACAGTTTGCTGTAGTATTAACTAGTCATTGATGGTGCAGGGCCAGGATATCTAATAGCAGTGCCTGGGAAATGGCCATTACTTTCAAGCCCAAAAATTGTTGCTTTGCCAATGCTTTTAACAGGACTTCAGGGAAGGTCACATGCATAGTGCTTATAAATCGAGTGGTGGAAGGCAGGCCTAGTTAAAGCCACCAACTGGCTCAAATAATCAAAAGCAGCAGTCAATTACGGCGGGTGCTAGGTGTTAGAGAGCAGCCACTCTCTAACACCCAGCACCTGCCGTAAAAACGCAGCCTGCTGATCATAGAAGGCCTCTTCTACAAGGAGCAGGCTGCGTTATTACGGCGGGTGCTGGGTGTTAGCAAGTGGCTGAGGATAATATTTCGCCCGCCCGAACCGGCGGGAGAAATATTATCGTCAGATACTTATACCAATACATTTCAAATCTAAAGGGCCCGGCTTCCCCACCCAAACCTCCCCTAGCACTCAGTGACTCCCTCGGCCTCGTTACGTCAAGTTGAAGCCAGAGTGTGAGAGGGGGGCTGAGATCCTCCTCTTACGTTGTGATGACTCTGCATCCGGGCTGGGCTCATAACATTGATGCAATGTTTTGAGCCCAGCCAGGGTGCTTCTGCCTCGCCTGCAGTGCACACTGTGCACAGAGGCAGAACTTTAAAGGCACCTATTTTTTTTGCTGTCAATCATATTGCATTTGGTGCGACATGATTGTTAAAATTTACAGCAAAAGAGCATTATTATATCGCAAATTGGAATGCGATACCGCTTATTTTATGGCTTGCTGCTGCAGGTTCATTGTGGTAAGGACATTGGAATGTCAACGTAGACTTGAGACATTTTTCTTTTTACATTTTATACATCCCAGAAGACGGGCCTTCAGTCTTCTCCTAGACTCTGGAACCTTCTGCCCATCAACGCCAGACTCGCTCCCTTGCTTTTACAATTCAGGAAGGAGCTAAAGATCCTTTCAAAGAATGGCTCCTCCATTAAACCCAGGTTAACACACCCTCCACTTCCCACCAAAACGGATACTGGGCGACCTGCTCCCCTGCTTCCTTCCCTGGTTGCTTGTAGATACCTTGCTTCCGAATTGCCCTTCCCATATTGACCCCTTGCATTATGCTTCCCTCGCTGTGTACTTCCATCTTTGATTTGTGAAGCACTCCATTGTTTCCTGTAGGTAGGGCCACATTCAATAAATACCGTAATAAATCCTGAAGGGGCAGATCATGGATGAGGGGCTTTGTTGGAAGGGCAGCTTCATTGGAACTCTCTGCCTCTGGTATCTTTGACTGTTGAGGCCATAACACTCCAACTCCCCTCCTGGGGTGGGGGCAGATTAGTTACTTAATGTTGAACCTGAAACTGTCGCTTGTCCCTTCAAGTATGGTTAACATGAAGGCAGCCGGCTCACAGGCTCCTTTATATTCTTGAATGGCTCTGCCCATCCATTTTTATAAGTGTACATTGAGCCAATAGTAGGCAGTGTACTGTTGTGCTGTTTTGCAATAAGACGAAGATCATTGGTGAACGTCCGCAATGTGTGTGAGATCAAAGGATTGTCTCTTTAAATAAACACATGCTATGTTACTTATATTTGTCGGTCAGTTTGCAGCCCACCTATTTGGGTAACATCTGAAGGCACTCTCCTAAACGCTCACACCAGAAAAAATACAACCTGCTGGGGAAAAAGGCCCACAAAACTCTTGCAGGGAATATAAAAAAAACTAGGTGTGCTAGCAAAGGTCTTTGCTGCCCAGGAACGTTCTGAGAAAAAGGGTACAAGCAGAAGCTTAAAATGGGGCACAGCGTCGGCAGCAACATACGTATGGTAAAAATCTGCACGGCTGGTTGGTGCGACCCTATACATGGGCGGCCTGCTCCATATGGAATGCCAGGCCATTGGTCTCAGCCCAGTCTGTCCGTCTTCTATCACGTGGGGTCTCCTGGGAACCAAGGCTGAAGGAGCAATTGGCTACACTTGAAAAATAGTGCTACTCCATCATTATACAGTGCACCTGGCATGCTCAAGACTGGCACTGGGGCAGTCTCGGTCACACTAACCCACATACACACACATTTCACTCATCCCGATCGTGTCTCTGGGCTTCGAAGGCTTCCACCGTACCTCACATTACAAATCATGTCCATATGAAGAAAAGGTGGGATGACCGTGTTCTTAGATTTTTTTTATGGTTGCTTTTTGTGGTCTGAGGTCAAATGTTAGAATTCAGGGGTCTTAGGACTGGGGCAGGGCAAGGGGCTGTAACTCGTGGATGGTTAGTTGGGGGCTGGGGCAGGAAGGGGTTAAGAGGCCTGCTTTGGCCTGTTTGTTAACACGTACACCAAGGCCACGACACAGTCCTGGGTGCACATTCTTTCTTGTAACAAACATATTGGCAACAATTTCAGAACAAAGGTGGGTTTCAGTAGGAGCTAGCAGCACAGTGGGCCTCTTTTCAGCATGTGGGCAGATTCAGATTTCCTCGTCGGGTTTGCGGTCTGTGTTTAATACTCAGAGTACTTCATGGCCATGCAGGCCCCATGCTTCAGTCATAGCTACAAAATGGCGTCTGCTTATATGCGCGCACTACGTTCAAGCGTCTATATAGCTTTTAATATTGTGATATCGTGTGGGGGACCCGTAGGCCGCCCCCTCCCCCCCCCCCAGGCTATTAGAGGTCTCCCAATGGGGCTTGCCTTAAGTGCCTAAGGGGGGGGTGGGGATAGGTTCATTCCATTCCCAACACATACTGCACTAGTTGTTCCTTTTTGTTTTCGAAGTCCAAACACTAATTGACACTCTAACGCTATCCTAGGCCTCAGTTGATGATCCATTGTGCATGGGTCCATTTAGCCTAACTCAAACCTTAAATTTCAGATGTATTCTATTCCTAACTCGAAACCGACATGCAATTTCTAACTCCAAGCCAATCGCCCAAATGTATTATAACCGTATACTAGCCTTGCCTAATAGTACTTCACATGTATGAAATCTTTTATTAGTAAATTGTGGTCCAGTGCATGCAAGAGGAGGAGAATTTTGAAAAAGCATGTTAACATTACTGGTAATGTTACTTCAAATGTCAATATGGTTTTCCAATATAACAACATATTATGCCATGTTCATTGGTAGAGTTAATTTCTCTTGGGTGCAGTAGATAAAATGAGTTACTCGACCTGCTGGTCTAGCAGGATTGTACAGATTTTTCGAGGCCTGAGTATATATGTGGGAGACAATGGGCGAGAGCTGGCTCCTGGCTGGCACAGGAACCAGAATTATTTGCTGAAATATCCTGGTACTTACCAGAAGGAGTCAACCTTGCACACACATCAGAGCTGCCTCCCTAAAGATTGAAGAGGCATGAAAGGGGCGCTAGGAGAACATTGCTGCACTGTGTAGCTGATTTGCAACTTGGACCCAGTCACACCCCTGCCACCCCCCTTCTGTCTGTGTCTATGATGCACACATTTTTTATGTGTGTGTATATATGTATATATATTTGAGGCTTGTGGATCTGCTTAGATCCAATGCTCTGTATAGTCCGACATCTAGTGGTAGTCGCGGAGTATTACAAGATTTGTTTTCGAAACTCAAACTGACGTTGACAGGGTGTTAGTGATCTCATCCCTAGTGTGACGTGTACTGTACCCATGGTCCTTCACGCGCCCACGTCCCTCAGTTTCTTTCCACCATCGTAGTCGGTCACACGTTGCTGAGTTCCTTTCCAGGCTGATGCCTTTGACTAGCTAAAGTGTTCTTTCTCTTACTGTTCGCTTATTGCCGCAGCTTCATCAGACTGCTCGACTGCCCTCTGCAAGCAGCTCCATCGTCAACAACGCCGGACTCGATAACCAGGCACAGCCTTTACAGGGCTTTTCGGTCCTCACCCTTACAGTAGGTGGAGCGGAGGGGGGGAATTGTGGGGGGGGGGCGGCCTCCATATAGTTACTCCTTTTAGAGAATGCATATTCTGCCACCCCTTTTTCCCTTTTGTTGCCAAACTGCCCTTTCCATTTATTATGGAAAAAAACACCTTTTACATGTTGCCCTATCTGCCATAGGAGGTTTCTGTGGAAGGGCACGCACAGAGTGCAATTACTGTCTCCCTAGGGACCACCCAGAAAAGCTTTGCAAGTCCTGCAAACTTTTCCGGCCGAAGACTCTTAAAGACCGCCAGACTAAGTGCTTGGCCGTCCACACCATGCAGTCCGAAGTCTCCATCGACGTGACGGTGGAATCCAGCGAGGCCAGTATCGGTGTCCCTAGTGATGTCAAAGACGACCGAGGTTCGTTGGAACCCCCATGTGTGGGCCCCTGACTCCACTAAACAGGCCTGCGGCTCTGTGACTGAGATGTCAGCCATAGCGCACACACTTCCAATAACACCAACCACATAGCCCAGGGCCGACCTTCGACAAAATGGTTGACCATTGAAGCCCAAGCAGTGTCCACAGAAAAAAGCCTTTAGATATTACTTGCCCTATGGGCCGTCGCTTAGGCCTTCGACACATGACGGGCTTCTGAAACTGGCCTTGAAAGTCGGTTCGGACAGCGCGTATGAAAAAGCTCGCCTTTCGCGTGCCGAAAAACGGGCATTGAAAGGCGTTCCCCAACATAGGCCGAAAATGCAGGAATGTATTAATCTTGTCCGTGCTACCCTTTTAAAGACCAGGTCACAGAGAAAGCAATATCCTTGACGCCTTTGTCTCTCCTGACCTCTGGCTCCCTGAATATGGGTTCCTCCACCCCTGCAGATACTCGCAGGGGCTATGCATCGCAGCACGGACACTCTCCCAAACCACTTCTACCCCTTCAGGTTTTCTACCCTCCTATGAGTGGAGCCCTGAAAAATTCAACAAGATTATGAAAAGGCTGTCATGCTTTGTTGACTTCATGGCTAAGCACCCAGATAAACTTGCTTCCCGTAGACGCCTCCCAGTCAGGGACTGCAAAAAATCAAGCCCCTGACAAAAAAAATCACATCTTGACACACAGCCAAGCACTTTTGCCCTAGGCCCCCAGCTTCCATTTATCAAGACCCCTTACAGGACATGTATGCTATCGATCCCTCAGGGTTGCAAGACCCCGGATCTCTAGGAGAACAATACAGTCAGGACCAGTACTATGATGATAACATCCGTCATCCAGTCGCCTGACCACCAAGATCAGCCTGTAGAAGAGGTTCACCTGTAGATAATCCTCTTCAATACAATTAACTGCTGCTGAAGGCTGCCCAACATTTCAATATTGACACCCAAGAGGCACAAGGAGACAGACTTTGTGGAGGACATTGTTGGAGGCAAAGAATCCGCCACTCCGTTTATTCCGCTGGTACAGTCCATACGAAGTCGTATACAGCCCTCCTTACTGACGCCTAACCTCACAAGGGTGGTTATCTCTAGAATCGAAAAAATCATTCAGGCCAGTGCCCACAGACCCCGTGTACATTAGGGGGGGGTGCAACTCAAACCTGGCTCACTTGTCACCGCTACTAGGAAAAGGGCTGGTACTCCTTTGGTGTCGGCTGAAGCCCTGCCAAAGTAAAAAGATCTATACTTTCAGAAGGAAGGTCGCATCCTCAGCAGCAATCAGGCTAGAATGGCAAATAATTCTCCACTCTTAGTTACGGCTGTCATAAATGGGATGAGTTAGAACAGGTTGAAGCAGTTCCAGAACCCCTGAAATCAGAACTACTAAGCACCATCCCGGAAGGCAAGCAGTTATCTAAATGCATCCTTAAAAACAACCTTGATGCGGGCAGCATCATTGCAGAGGGCACACCAAGCGCCATGTTTGGCTTAGACAGTCTGGTTTTAACTTGGAGACACACGCCACCCTCCTTAACATGCTGGTGGAACCGAACGTCCTCTTTGGCAAGGGGCATCTGCCCTCAAAAGCGCGAAGGAGTATGATGCTCTCAAATCTCTCGGCCAACTAACCAATAAACCCTATGTCCACTGGTGTTTTTCAAACTCCAGAAGGTTTTCAAACTTCTACATCAGGGGTCAATTAAAATCAGACTCATTGGTGGTTACCACCACGAGGAAAAGAGCGGGGAACACCTCTTGCTTCATCGGAGGCACCCCGCCGACAAGGAAAGCAGAAAGACCTACACTTTCGGTAGGAAAGTCGCCACCTCTGCAGAATACCAGGCAAGGATTGCCAACACCGCCACCACCTTGCTGGCCAGCTACAACTTCCACAAGTGGGACAAAGTAGCCGAAATAATGATCTCCGCTCCAGAACCCTTCAAATCCCAACTCTCCGTCGCCATAGCAGAATGGAAAGCTGTTTTGAACTGCATTCTGAAGAATAATTTAGATGCAGTGGATAATGCGGGGAGAAATATTGCTGAGGGCACACTTATCAAGCACCACGCATAGCTTCGCCAGTCAGGCTTTAAGCTGGAGACCCAAGCGACTCTTCTCAACATGCGGATATAGCCAAATGTTCTGTTCAGCAAGGCAATAGAGGATGCACACAAGTGCTAAAGAAGAGTGCGACACTCTGGGCCACCTTATCAACAAACACTCGGGTGAAAGGGGATGCTATGGTTTTCGTCACTTTAGGGGACAATTCTTAAATGGGGTCTGGATACAACCAGGGTCAGAGTTCGTCCTGGGGTTCAACACAAGGCCAATCTTCCCAAGGGTTTCAGAGAGGCCAGAGAAGATCTCGCAGCAGGGGCAGATCCTCCTCTTCCAGAGGTGGATCCACACACCCAATGGCCTGCTGAATGTAACCTCCCATGCCACTCCAGTAGGACGACGCATAACACACTTTACCCACACATGGGAGGCAATTGCCTCTGACAAGTGGGCGCTTTCAACCATGGTGGGCGGTTATTGTATAGAGCTGCTACAACAACCCTCCTACCATCCTCTGAGACAAAGAACCACCACAAAGGAAGAACAGTGCATACGTCTGGAAGAGGTGAAAGCGCTGCTATTAAATAATGCTGTCGAAATCGTCCCAGCGAACCAGGTAAACAACGTACTTCTTGTGCCCAAAAATCTAACTATGTGCCCTGTATTAGATCTGCACCCTGCAAACACCTATGTCGAGCCACAGAAATTCTGCATGACAACCCTACAGGAAGTAATCCCACTGCTAAAGCAATGGGACCACATAGCAACCTTGGATATGAAAGATGCCTATTTTCATATTTCAATGTTCCCAGGGCACAAAGTTCTTGCGTTTCAAGATGGCAAACCAGCACTACCAATTCAAGGTGCTACCTTTCGGCATAGCATCCGCTCCAAGGGTATTTACCAAGGTACTGGATGTGGTGGCAGCGCATCTGCACAGGGAGGCTATTCCAGTATACCCTTACCTGGACGACTGGCTGATCACAGGGAGACACCCCAAATTTGCAAACAAAATACCTCCCAAAGAACGATCCACCTCGATCAACGAGAAAAAGTTAAGTCTTTTACCAAACAATACCAAACCGTTCTTAGGAGCTGTCATAAAAACAGAGGAAGGTCTAGTCTTTCCATCAAAGGAAAGAAGACAAAACATACTGCTGCAAATAGCTCAGTATCAAGCCGGCCACCAGATAACCGTATGCAAAGCTGAGCTTGCTCAGCATGATGACATCTTGCATTTATTTGGTCCCACACGCACGATTGCGCATGCGCCCGAGTGGTTGGTGAAACAGTGGTCTCGGGCAAGCGGTCATTGGGATGATTCAGTGGTTGTTTTGCCAACACTCATACAAGCTCTACACTGGTGGTCAAAAGAGAATCTGTTGAAAGGAAAACCCTTCTTCGACCCGGCGGTGAAAGCGACTGTTACAACAAGACTATTCACTCTCTGGAAGGGGGGGCCCCCCCCATCACATTCATCTCGCAGCACATGGTCTGTGGACTCAAATCACAGCACAGAACCACATCAACTTGCTGGAACTTCTAGCAATATTGAAAGCGCTCCAAGCCTTCGAAGCACAACTGGCAAATCAGTCCATACAAATACTCGGCACCATTGCAATGTAGTATCTCAACAAACCGGGGGGCACACATGCTCCAAATTTGTCCAGGCTAGCACAGAAAATATGGAAAATGGGCACTGAAACGGGGGATGTTCCTGACTTTCCAACATGTTCCAGGGGTACTCAACACCCTAGCAGACTCGCTAAGCAGAGATCATCTACCAGAACACCACGAGTGGCAACTCAACAGAAATGTCGTAGATCACATTTTCTCAGTGGGGCTACCCCATGTTAGACATTTTCGCTACAAGAGAAAACAAGCCATGCCCAGATTTCAGGTGCCTGTTTCCCCAACCAGACTCCAAGGGGAACGCCCTATGGATGAGCTGGTCAGGGAAATGTGCCTATGCTTTTCCACCGATGGAATTAATGAGCAGAGTGTTGAACAAAATTCACAGGGAACAGATGACGTTGATCCTAGTTGCTCCAATGTGGGTGAGACAACCTTTGTATCCACATCTGCGCAAACTGGCGATGTGCAATCCGATCAAGCTCCTGTGCCCGGCCAACTTGCTTTCCCAGCACAGGGGTGGGGGGGGGCAACATTACACTCTCAACCTCAGTCTGACATCTTAGATTACCTCAAAGGTGTATGGATATCCTGAGGGAGGCACATAAACCAAACACTGTTATAGTGACATGTGGAGAACAAATGTAATTTGGTGCAAGTCAAAACAAATAAACCCAATAGAATGTACTTCAACACATATTCTTCATTACATGCTCCACCTATTAGACTCTGGGTTAGTCTTTAACTCTATATGGCACCTCTATCTGCATACACCACCTCTCACAGTAAAGTATCATGGTGGAAGATCCCTGTCATTAAGGCATTCATGGAGGGCGTAAAGAGACTCCACCCTCCTATATCAAACCCACTGCCAGACTGGGACCTCAGGGTGTAGTACTTGCAAAACTCATGGGAACCCCTTTGAGCCTATGCATAAGTTCAGCCTTAAACACCTCTCGTATAAAATAGCTTTCTTGGTGGCTATCATCTCCATAAGGAGAGTCGGTGAACTTCAAGCATTGTTGGTGCAAGACACTTTCTTTCTTATCGACAAAGACAAATTGGTGTTGAACGCACCCTAAGTTTCCAACTAAGTTCATTACAAAATTCCACATAAACCATCCATCGAGCTACCGGCCGTCTTTCATAACTCTACAAGCTCAGCTGAGAAGAAACTCCATACACTAGATGTAAGGAGGGCAGTCCTTTACTATGTAAACAAGACCAGACCGCTCAGAAAAACAGACTATTTGTCTCCGTAGCACCAGGTAGAGAAGGAGACCGCATTTCCAAGAATGCCATCTCCAGATGGATAGTCGTATGCATACAGCTCTGCTACTCTTTATCAAACAAAACACTGCCTTCCACACCAAGAGCTCATTCCACTAGGGGTACAGGAGCTACTGTGGCTTTTATCGCAAACGTCCCCCTGGACGCCATTTGCAGGGCAGCTACATGGAGTTCAGTACATACTTTCACTCAGCGCTACTTCCTTGACACACACTCTAAAGCAGATTCTCAGGTGGCACAAGTGGTTCTAAAAGGTCTTTTTGCCGCTGGACCTTCTCACAAGCCACCACCTTCTTCAAACACTGCTCGCTAATCTATGCATAGCATGTGATCGAAGCAGATTCCACAAGCCTCAGAAGGGATACGTTACTCACCGTAATCGTATTTCTGATGCTTGTATCTGCTTAGATTCATATGCGCTCACCTTTCCTCCCCTTGGAGTAGAAGGTGCATAGATGTGTTTTCCTGGGCTTTATCTGATACATATCTGCTTTACTACACCTGTACTCGCGCTACGCTTCATGCAACCTCATGTCAGAAATGAAACTATTTGAGGGACCTCGATGCGTGATGGACCATGGGTACAGTAGATGTCGCACTAGGGATAATATCACTGCACGCCCTGTTGACGTCCCTTTTCGAGCTTTGAAAACTGTAATACTCTGCATGTTCCACTAGATGTCGCCCTATGCATAGCATGTGAATCTAAGCAGATCCAAGCATCAGAAAAACGAATCCCTTCGGGGGCGTGACTTGAGGCGCAGGCAATGCGGATGCCTCGTAAGGAGCTCCGTGGAACACTCGGGTTTTAGCCTTTAGATGCCTGCTTTGCACTTCTGATTCCGGCACGGAGACATCCCAACGGGAGGCGGAACCTCTCCTGATGCAGCCATCCAAAAGCCGAATGAAATCGGAGAGGGTTACCCCCGAAATCTGAACTTCGCAGACAGCAGCGGGGGCCGAGTCCCCAGAGCCAAAATGGCGGCCTCGTGACAGCGCCGGGCCGGGGGTGGAGGAACTGGTCCCTGCATTGCGCCCTTGATGCGATCACTCCCCCCGTCCCCGTCCTCGGCAGCGTGCAGCCCCTGTGCTTGCGCCCGGCTGCCGGAAAGACCCTTCAGTGACTGGCAACTGCAAGCCCGCCTGGTAATCGGCCTGGGCAGCACCGCATAACCCCTAGGTACAGAGGCATGCGGCAACAGCAGATCACGAGCGGGGGCCTCGAAAAGGCAGAAGGCCCCCACCACACCAGCCCGATCTTGGCCTCCCCCCCCATCCCCCGTGTGAGACTGGAGCGGAGGGGTTGAGGGGGGCCACTTGGCATATGTCAAGGGAGCTGCAGGCCCCTGTAACGGCTGTACTTTGGAGGCAGGAAAGGTGGCTGCCCTCTCGCCCGCAGACGCCGGCCCGACTGAGCTGCGTTGGGGGCGCCTGGGCCTGCCTATTCCACTACGCGGGTCCGCTCTGGAGGAATCCTCCCCCTGTTAGTTGGGGGCGGCCCGTGGCAGCACTGGCCCCCCCCCCCCCCCAGGGCACAGCATCAGTAGAGGGGCAGCCCGGACACCCGCTCCATCCCGCGGTGGACGTCTCTGGAGCGACGCCAGCGAGGGGTTGACTAGGTACCGCACACCCCCCAGGTTCTGGAGCAGCAGGGAGCCGCAGGGGTGTCCCCACCACCCACCTTCAGCCCCAACAACACTCTGCCGCGGGCAGTGTTGGCCCCCCCCTCACAAGCACGATCCTCCCAGCGGTCCCTCCAGGCTGGGCCTGAGGAGGGTGAGAAGGCTTGCGGCCCATACGCCCATACGCCCATCAGCACAGGCCCAGCTGGGGCCCTCATCGCCAGTGCAGCACCGCACCTCTTGGCCTGGGGCAGTCCCCCGAATCCGGACATCGGCCTGGGGCGGCCCAGGGCTGCCTCCCCCTGACCTCCACCTGCCCCATTTAACGCCCCCCGGTGCCCCTCCGCCTCAGTCCCTGTGGACCCAACGGGCTGCCTTGGGGGCTTCCTCTTTACACAACATCAGAGGGCCATAGGGACACAGCGCCAGCCTGCTATCCCCGCAACACATTTAAAGCCAGCGGACCCCCGCCACTACAGGCAATGCTGAGGGATCCGCCTGAGTAGTCCCCCCTGCACTAATAGGGAAGCCTGAAGATCAGCAAGGAACCAGCAGCCCGAACGGGTTTGGCAGAACTGCGGCACAGACCCCGCCCTCTGTAGTGAACCTCAGCAAACACTAGCCTGTAGAGCGCGGGAGAGGGCTGCGGAGCTGGCCTGGAACACCTACCAGCGATAACTCGGCAGGCGGCATTGTCTAGGCAGTGCCTCCCCCCGAGATGCCCTGGGAAGATCTACACATCCAATTGGAGCAAAAAAGGGGGCCTCACCTGAAACTGCCCCTCCCCTCTCAACAACAGCATGCGGACACATCTCACCCAGGCGGTCAGCGACCCAGGCACCAGCATGTCTAAGCAGAAGGGCCCAAAGACAGCAGACATGGCCAACTTGCTCCACCTGAAGGAGAAATCTAAACAGCCTGACCCCCCCCCCCCCCACCGACCCAGCCTACCTCACCACCGAGGACCCAAGGACAATGGGCTACAAAAGAGGACATTCAGGGCCTCCTCACCGACATCAAAACAGAATTCCGCAACTGCATGGCAGAAGTCACAACCAAGATGGACGACCTGGACAACCGCATTGAGGAGGTGGAACATGGGGTTGGGGACACAGAAGACCAGGTCCTGGAACACTCAGCTAAGATTGCAGAGCTACGACAGAAAATTCAGTCTGATTAGGATAACGCGGAAACTATGCATCGCAAACAGGAGGATCTGTAAAACAGGACCCGCAGAAACAACATCTGTATCAAAGGGTCCCTGCCTCGATCCCGGACCAGGCCCTCCCTGCCTACATCGGAGATCTCTTCCAGACTCTCCTCCCAGACTGCTATAAGTCACTACTTCTACTCGGTCGCACTCATAGACTGCGAGGCCGCAGGAGCTCCCCATGGGCGGCTAGCCATGAAGTAATCACCAGAGTACATTTTCTCTCGCTGAAACAGGTGATCATGACAGCGAGCAGCTCACAAGGCGACCTGACATACCAGGGAGCCGTCATACAGCTGTTCCAGGACCTAGCCGCTCCCAAAGTCCAACAGCGGAGAGCACTTTGACCGCTAACAACCTTTCTGCAGGAGTGGAAAATCAAATATCGTTGGTTCTACCCGGCCTCGCTTCAGTTCACACTTGAGGGTAATCCATGCCTTGCAGGAGGCAGGCATCATCATGGGATGCGAGCCCTCGACACCCGAGGAAGACACATCTACCTTCCCGACAGATAAACCACGCAGCTCAACACCGAAGCCCCAGCATAGCCGCTGGAAGTTCCAAAAGGAGGAAAAACTCCTGCTGCACACTATCAGTAACCAACCTTCAGCATTCCATGCTGGAACCTGCACTCTTGGCACCCAGGCGTCTCATGCAATGCCCCAGCCGAGTGGATGGACAGTCACTTGAGCCCGTTTGGGCCAGGTTGGTTAATCTTTGTTCCTTCCTTTCTTTTAGTTGGGTTGGGTCCTCCCCCAACCCCTTTATTGGGGCCCGGTAGGCCCCAAGTTGGACAAAGTTAAGACTCGGTTGCAGCTGAATCGTGCCGACACCGGTCCGCCGGTGGACCTCCCTGAGCACAGATTACCCACCTGAATCCTAATGGCGCCCCACTGGCCTCCCCTCCAACGCATACCAAACTCTGCTACATCTCACTAAACGTCGGAGGCCTGATCTCTCCCACAAAACCTAACTCCATCCTCTGACACCTGCAGGACCTTCAGGCCTCGGTGGGGTTCCTCCAGGAGACCAACATCTTAGCAGAGGACTTCACCAGACTGCGATGCCGAGCATACCCAACACAATACCTGGCTGCTGGCCCCAGCAAGAAAGGCGGTACATCGATTCTGTTAGCGAAAGGTATCCCTTTTAAAGGGAAGGAGACCCTGCGCAGCCCAGATGGCAGATTCATAGCGGTTAAGGGGTATCTCTATGGGCAGCTCCACATGCTGAAGCGGTCTACTCACCAAACGACCGCCAGGCGGCCTTCTACGCTACCCTGGAATCCACTCTTCTCCCCTTCCTCGAAGGACAGGTGGTCCTGGGTGGGGACTTCAGGTTGGCTTTGGGCCTCTGCCACTTGTTCAAGACACTGGGCGTGGTAGACACCTGGAGGGTCCTCCACCCGGACACCATGGACTACTCTTTCTTCTCCCACGTCCACTGCTCCTCATCCCGAATTGACCCCAATTTAGCTAGCCTGCAGCTCTTGCAGTTCACAGATGTGGAAATCGGCTCAAGGGTACTGTCGGCCCACGCCCCAATCCTCCTTACTGCAAGGGTCTTTGACCCGGATCCCCCAGAGCGGCGTGGATGGTCCCTATATGAACCAATGCTGCATGATATGGCGGTGCATGATGCCAAGGCGACCAGCAATGACTTTAAAGAAAACCGCCCCAGACCCCACCTCTACAGCAACAAGACGGGAAGCCATGCAGGCCGTAATCAGAGGGGAACTGATAGCTCAGGCTGCCGCATATACGAGGAGTCGAACCATGAACAGAAACCAACTAGAGAAGGACATGAGGGAGGCAGATACGGCCCTAAAAAGGAAGCGGTCGCCCAGGGCCGCCAAGATGGTCAGACTAGCTCGTACGAAGCTGGAAGCCCACTACGCCGACTCCATCTGCTGAAAATAAAACTAATCTCCTGTCTGTCTCCTCCCTTTACAAAAAGGAGATCATCCGCACTAAGAAGGAAGCCTACAACGTCAGAATAAACAATGCAGGATCCTGTGTTAAAGAACTCTTCACCATTCTAAAGGAGCTAGAAAATCCCAACCCACCGACAGACACGTGTGAAAGGCAAACCCTGGTGCACTAGCATCCAAAATGCCCTTGCCAACAAAATCACCGGCCTCCAAATAAAAATTGAGGCCAAGCGACTACAACTTTCCAACACTAACTCCTTCACCTCTAGCATATCTACTCCCACTAATACCACCACTGGCTTCACGTTCAAAAAGGTGACTATACTAGAAGTCCAAAAAATTATAACATCCCTCAAACCTTCAAATTGCAAACTGGACAGCTGCCCCGCCCAGATCATTAAAGATGCAGCAAGAGACCTATCCCCCTTCATCTCCAAGCTAAAAAAACCTATCCTTCTCCAACTCAGTACCCAATAACCTGAAACACTCATGGGTTCTCCCTCTTCTAAAAAAACAATCTCTAGACCCAGCCATTCCCACTCATTACAGGCCCATCACAACAGTTGCTTTCTTGCTAAAGATCCTCGATAGAGTTGCCTACCTGCAAATTCAGGATTACTTAGAGACCAACCAACTGCTAGGATTGCGTCAATCTGGCTTTCGACCTCAACATGGAACAGAAACTGCCCTTGTTGACCTCAAAAGTCAGATTGATGACATTAAAGACCAAGGTAAGGCCGTCATCCTGCTCCTTCTAGACCTCTCAGCAGCCTTCGACCTGGTCAACCATAAAATACTCTGTAACCACCTCTCATCTGCTGCCCATTTCTCCTCTTCTGCTGTCACGTGGATACAAAATTTCTTGGCCAACAGAACCATGAGGGTTTTTTCATCCGCGGCAGCAGCAGACCCCATCACCTGTGGTGTCTCACAAGGATCTTGTGTTTCCCTCACCCTATATAACATCTTTACAAAGCCTCTCTTTGACAAACTGGACCATCTGGGTGTCACCTACACAAATTACGCGGATGACACCCAGATACTCCTCACCATCTCTGGCAACTACAGTGTTGAAATCACCAGGATTAACGAAATCTTTGTTTAGTAATATAAGGGGGTAAAGTAGTCCTCTTTTTTTGGTAAGCGGGGGGCCTAAATTATGAGGGAGTGAAATATAATAGTGACAGGGACTTAGGCTACCCCACCTATCTGGCTCTGGCCCGGTATGGATTCAACACACTTATACAGACCCCTACGGGTGATCTGTAATCGGAGAACACCCTGGTTGCTTATCATACAAAAACAATTTTAATTCATGTACT
Source organism: Ambystoma mexicanum (assembly GCF_040938575.1). Taxonomy (NCBI): domain Eukaryota; kingdom Metazoa; phylum Chordata; class Amphibia; order Caudata; family Ambystomatidae; genus Ambystoma; species Ambystoma mexicanum. The sequence continues at coordinate 1,219,765,356 of NC_090929.1, read as the reverse complement.
TCATAAAACAGAATAAAAATAGCTTTACAGAGCTATCATCCAAATGCCTTTTGTTGTCCGTGATCACTGGGTAATAGTGTACTGTTCTAGGCATCTCATCTTAGCCTAACACAAATACAATTGGCATACAGTTTATGCAGTGTGAGTTAGTACATCTGGTGACTTTCAAATGTGGAATGACTGTCTACACATTTATCTAGTCGACACTCAGTGGTGTTTCTGGCAGCCTGTGGGTTGCTAGTCTTCAGATGCTGTCTTCAGGACGAGTGTGGAGGACTTGGTCGAGTCTGTGATGTATCACAGTGGAGGGACATCTAAAGGTAAGGACGTACAAATTAGAAACTGGGTGTATCTCTGCAGGGACCATAGTTCCTGGAATGTGTGTTGTGCTGTATCCTACCTGCAGGATTTCTTTAGAGTCGCAGGTGGCTGTATGAGTATTATGCTTCATGCGCTTTCTGTGTGCTTTAGATGAATGCAATCCTGTGGGTCTCCTCCTCACCACTGAGAGTAACCAATTCGTCTCCCACAAGTGACTGCCCACACGGAAATCGTGCCGTTCTGTTAATAAGTTAAATTTGATCCACCTTTCAAAGCTTGCCTTCACGCCGTCTGCACTGACCGTAAGACAGTCACAGAGCACAGGGTTCACGTTATGCGACTCCCTACCGCTCACTGGGCAATTAAGGATTTTGGCAACTGTATATTATAGGACAGGAGCTCTGCACCATAGCCCACAAACTAGACACATATCACAGCTAACATTGGTGGCTATAACTTAGCAAGTACCAGTTCAAGTTATTTGTTCGCTACTAAACACTTTACCTGATATTCATTATCTTGTCCCATAATCAGCAAGAAGCGGACCGGATCCTAGACACACTCGTCCTGAAGACGGCACCTGAAGACTAGCAACCCACAGGCTGCCAGAAACACCACTGAGTGTCGACTAGATAAATGTGTAGACAGTCATTCCACATTTGAAAGTCACCAGATGTACTAACTCGCACTGCATAAACTGTATGCCAATTGTATTGGTTAGGCTAAGATGAGATGCCTAGAACAGTACACTATTACCCAGTGATCACGGACAACAAAAGGCATTTGGATGATAGCTCTGTAAAGCTATTTTTATTATGTTTTATGAAGTACATGAATAAAATTATTTTTGTATGATAAGCAACCAGGGTGTTCTCTGATTACAGATCACCCGTAGGGGGCTGTATAAGTGTGTTGAATCCATACCGGGCCAGAGCCAGATAGGTGAGCTTAACGAAATCTTCTCCATCATTCGTGCATGGATGGCCACACATTGCCTCTTCTTGAATGATGAGAAGACTCAGCTTCTCCTTGTCGGATCACCCAGTAATTTACAAAAACTCAGCCCTGACTACACAAACGTAGTGATCGACGGTAACACAATCCTCGTCGCTAAAAATGTGAAAACCCTCGGCTTTTATCTCGACGCCAATACCAACCTCTCTAAACAAGTTAACATGACTGCTTCAGCCACCGCCTATACCGGGAAACTAATTGGGGCCTGCAGACCTTTTTTATCCACCAATGGCTGCCTCACGCTGGCCAGGGCTCTCATACAATCTAAGCTAGACTATTGCAATAGTCTTTACCTAGGTGCCAACCAATCTATAATCAATAAACTACAGGTTCTCCAAAACAATGCGCTGCTAGTAGCACTAAACATTCCTAGGCGAGAGCACATATCCACCACCAGAATAACTTGCAAATGGCTCTCCATACAACAAAAAATTGACCTAAAAACCCTTTGCCTCACCTATAAAGCCCTAAACCACCTAGCCCCTCCCTATCTCACTAACAAATTCACCATGAAGCCGGCCACTAGAATTACCAGATTCTACAACACTCTATATGCCTCACAGTACCCAGATTCACCTCTTAAAGAGCCGGTGGCTCGAGCTTCACGGTCCTCGCCTCTCAACTCTGGAATACCCTGCCTCTGAACATCAAATTGATGAAATCATTCCAATTTTTCAGGAAACTAGTCATTGGATGGCTACTGGAAAAAAAACTAATCCTAAACTAGACTAAGTCCATTACAAATTGTATGTACTATACATGCCTCACACATGTGTTAACCGTAAGTTCTAACTACCTTTGACTGTATATACTGTATATCATTTTACAAATGTACAACTGCAAATTCTCCAGCATGGGGTCTGGCATGGATTCACATGCTCATGAATATTCCCCGTCAGGCCAGGAATCCTCAGTATAGAAAAAATCAGTATCAGTTTCGTTTCTGATCTGTCTTTCTTAGTAGTAACCAATCACTGGTCTCTGGGTCATACTGCCCCCAGCCAATGACTGCCCTCTCCCTAAAGCCCTGCCCCTGGCAGCCATCCTCAGATTTTTACCGCACGTTCAAGTGTTGGGAGTCCTCGTGCTGTAGCTCTCGATCTTTTGCTGAGTTTTTGCGCTTTCAGGAGATTTTTTTCATTTTTCGGTTAAATAGAGCCTCAAGCTCCACCGTTTCTACATCAGATCAACTGGGATCCATTTCAGAGTTTCTGCGCCTCTCAAGGGTGAAGATTTCGTCGAGTTATGCTTTTGGAGGATTCCAGAAGTTCCGAGGCCTACCCCGGACATGGCCCAGGAGAAAGGAAGCTCGACAGCCGGGCAGCTGTTCAGGACCTGCCCTGGATGCCAGCTTCAGAACGTTTTCAAGGAGGACGAGCATTCGTTATGCCTCTACTGTCTCCATGAGGACAAGACGCACAAGGAGAAGGACTGCGCGTTTTGTGGGAACATGTCAGAGCGGACCATGAAGGATCGCCACCTCCATCTCGCCAACTGGCTGGAAGGCAAGAGCCCGCCAGGCGAGAAAAAGAAGTCAGAGCGGTCTTCTAAGTCCTGTGAGGGTGTCCCGGCTAAGGCTAAGCACCGCGAGTCTGCGGGCACCGGGAGCGCCGAACGGTCGGGCTCCTTGGCTGCCAGGCAGGGCGCATCCTCCCCGGCACCATCAACCACGAGCCAACGCTCTGGCTCGGGTAAGAGGTCCGAGAACCCGGCGAAGCTTCTGGAGAGGCCCCGGTCGATCTCGAAGATTCGGGCAGAGGGGGAGAGAGGCTCAGACCCTCCCCCCAAGGTGAAGGCCCCAGGCGTCCAGAAGGTGACGATGGCCTTAATTCACCCTGCTAAGACCTTGATTGAGGATGTCGCCGCGGCCCAGGCTCAGCCTGTGGAGGCTACACCAGTGGAGGCACCCTCAGGACCCAGAGTCTCCCTGCCACCGCGGAGGGAGTCGTCTTTCAGGCCCATTGAGAAGACCCCCACAAAGTCCTCGTTGGAAAAGGTGGGGGAGGGGCTGGTGGCCATCGTGGATACGGACACGACCTCTGAAGAGGAGCTCATCGAAGTCGTGGAAGAGGCCCAGCCCATCGGGAGGGATCCCGACGAGGGCGACGGCGTCGCAGGCAAGGCTCCTCAAGAGCCCTCGCTCCCGTCGTTTCCGGCGCCGCAGGACACCTCGGCGGCCATTTTGTCAGCGATTCAGTCCTAATGCTCGGAGATAAGGACAAGGTTGCCCCTTCCCCCGACTGAGGTACCTGAACCAGACCCGACGGGGGTACCGGAGCCAGGACCTTTGGAGAGTCCACCGCATAAGAGGACGACGACGCATCCTACGCCACCTCTCCCACCTCTGCGGCCTTCTCTGCCTTCCCCCCGGTCTACTACCCATGGGGATGAGACAGGCATGGACACGGCTACGACAGGTACAGATGACGACGGAGGCGATGACGGGACGTGTCCCTCGTCGCCCCCTGCTCGGGCGTCCCCGCCCGACGAGATTGGATCCTTCCATGCCATGATCTCCAGGGCATCCGAGCTCTTCCAGCTCTGCCCCGAAGAAAAGAAGGAAGGGTTCCTTTACCAACGGCGCGAGGCTAAAAGGAAGACGGTCCTCGCCGTACCGCTTCTGGATGACATCTGAGATGAGGGGCTCGCCCTCCTCAAGAACCCTGCCATGGCGCCTGCAAAGAGGGACCGGTACGAGAAGAAGTACCGGGTCCCCAACGCTGCCCCCTTGTGCCTTAGGGCGCAACCTACCCCGGATTCGGTCGTTTCGGCGGCGGCCAAGAAGAAAGCGGGGGGGGGGTTTCGGCCTGGACTTCAACCTCCCCGCCGGACGGCGAGGGTAGGAAGCTAGATGCGATGGGACGACGGGTCATCTCATCTGCAGCGACGACCATCAAGGCGGCCAACGCTCTGGCCATCGTAGCCCGCTACGACGGAGTTGGGGTTCAAGATCGCCCCTCTGTTGGACTTCCTTCCGGACGCCAAGAGGGCTGAGGCCCTGGAAATCTTACAGGAAGGTGAGATTGCTTCGGACCACGCCATTACGGTGGTTACGGACATCGCCGACACCGGTTTCCGTCAGTTGGGCAACGGCGTTTGCCTGAGACGACGAGGATGGCTCAAGGCGACTGATTTCCGCCAGGACGTACAGTCAAGGTTTTGGACATGCCCTTCGATGGGAACAACCTGTTTGGCAAGGCGGTTGATGAGTCGTCCTTCAGGCGATCAAGACGGACACAGAGACGGCCCGTGCACTGGGTGTGCTCCAACAGCGACGGCCGTCCCTTCGGAGCTCCGGTGGCAGACAGGGTGCCTCCAAGGGAGCCGGCATTAGCTCCTCTACGTACCGTCAAGCGGCAAGATCTTTGTCGCAGGAGGCCTACAGGGGACGCGGCAAGTCGGGTGGATCCCGCCGTCGTCGACAAGGTGGTCAAGGAGGCAAGACGGCCTCCAAGCAAGATTGAACCGACCGTCGGGTCGGGCCCCCGTTGAAGAACCCCGGTGGGAGGCTGGCTGACTAGGTTCGTCGGCGTGTGGGAGTCCATCTCCGCCGACGGTTGGGTGCTGGACGCCCTGGCCCTGGGGCACGCCCTCTAGTTCCAGAAGAGGTGCCCCCGCGTTCCTCCTGTGGCCAGGAAGGAAAATCACGTCCCTCAACTGCTGTTGGAAGTAAGGGCGATGCTCAGAAAAGGTGCCATCGAGCTCGTTCCAAAGAGGCTTAGGGGCTCCGGAGTTTACTCAAGGTACTTCCTCGTAAAGAAGACGACAGGAGGATGGACCTGCGACGACTGAACAAGTACATCAAGGCACAGAAGTTCCAGATGGTCACCCTCCAGCACGTGCTGGGACAGCTGGAGGAGGGAGATTTCCTGTCGTCGTACTTGGAGGATGCGTACTTCCACATCCCTATTCTAAAGAGACACCGAAAGTTCCTCAGGTTCGTGGTCCAAGGGCGGCACTACCAGTTCAAGGCCCTCTCGTTCGGATTAAAATCGGCGCCCAGGGTGTTCACCAAGTGCCTAGCACCGGTGGCGGCGCGGCTGCGCCTACAGGGGATCCACGTCTACCCCTACCTGGACGACTGGCTCATAATGGCAAGGACAAGGGAGCTCGCCGTAGAACATACTGCGAAGACCGTCCAGCTGCTCACGGACCTGGGGTTCTCCAGCATCTTTCCAAAATCCCACCTGGTCCCGTCGCAAGTCGCCCTGTTTCTGGGAGCACAGCTCGACAGTGGCGCGGCTGGCCTCACCGTCGGAGGAAAGGATCAGGACCATCCTGGGAAAGGTGCAATGTCTGCTGGCCACGGACGTGGTCAGAGTGAGGTCTATCAAGTCCCTCCTCGGAATGATGTCCTCCTGCATTTATTTGGTGCTCCACTGCAGACTTCGTATGCGGCCCTTGCAAGAATTCCTCGACGCCCACTGGATCCAGTCGACGGGCATCTTCGAGGACAGGATCCCGCTCGACGAAGCGTTCCGTCAGGCGATACTATGGTGGTGTACCCGCTCTCATCTGACGGCGGGAACAGGTTTCCTAGCCCTGGCCCACCAGGTGACGGTGACGACGGATGCCTCCCTGGAAGGTTGGGGAGCGCACACCGGGGATCTCCGCGTGAGAGGCCTTTGGCTCCCGGGGGAGAAGACACTCCACATCAACATCTTGGAGCTCCGTGCAGTGTTCTGGGCCCTCAGGTCTTTCCTTCCGTCCCTCAAGGGCAAGGTGGTGAGGATCTTCACCGACAACACCACTGCGATGTTTTACATTCGGAAGCAGGGCGAAACCAGATCCCCTGCCCTATCCAAGGAAGCCCAGGATCTGTGGCATTGGGCCATCGCCCAAGGGATGTTCCTGGTACCCTTTCATCTGACAGGGATAAAAAACACCATCGCCGACTCACTCAGCAGAGAGCTGCGCTCGTGCCATGAGTGGGAACTGCGCCAGGATCAAGTGGATCGGCTCTTCCGACGATGGGGCGAACCCCAGATCGATCTCTTCGCGACGGCGGCGAACTCCAAGTGCCGGAGGTTCGCCAGCAGGTTTCCCCAGCCGAGGAGCATGGGCGATGCTTTCTCGTTCCCCTGGGAAGGCCTATTCCTTTATGCGTTCCTGCCGTTGCTACTCCGGCTCGTAAACCAGCTCAAGAGGTCCCGGTGCAGGATGATCCTCGTCGCACCGGCGTGGCCGAGACAGATCTGGTTCCCGGACCTTCTGGACTTGTCAGCGTCCACACCAGTCAAACTGCCGACGGATTAGGATCTTCTCTCCAGAGAAGGAGGCGCCATTCTTCATCACGAACCAGGGTTGCTGAACTTGCAGGCCTGGCTCCTGCAGCACTAGAGTTTGGAGGATACGACATCCCGGCCGACTGCAGAGAGGTTCTTGCAAAGGCCAGGGCATCCTCAACTCTCGTGCTACGGACATAAATGGAAGAGGTTCTCTGTCTGGTGCCGTGCACAGAAGATTAATCCTCTGCGGATTAAGGCCCCTCAAGTATTGCTGTACCTACTGTCCTTGGCCAAGGCTGGCCTATCTCACGCTTCCATCAAGGTGCATCTGGCTGCCGTCTCACGTTACACCAGAACTACAGGACGGGCGTCCTTGTGGTCTCATCGACTGGTGAAGGAATTTATGAAAGCACTGTTCCGATCGTTCCCGTCGGTGAAGGCCCCTTCCCCGGCGTGGGAGCTCAACGTGGTGCTGACAAGGCTCATCGGGGGGGCCCCCATTCGAGCCTATGCATTCAGTGCCGTTGAAGTTTGTCGTGAAAGACAGCATTCCTCGTGGCCATCACCTCTGCACGACGAGTGGGAGAGATCCAGGCCCTATCTTGCAAGCCTCCATACTTGACTTTTCACGATACGAGGGTGGTGCTGAGGACGCACCCCTCCTTCATGCCCAAGGTGCCGTCGGACTTCCAGCTCAACGAGCCCTTGGTGCTGCTAGCTTTCTTCCCGTCGCCTTCGTCGCCGGCTGAGAGGACTCTGCACTCGCTAGATGTAGCTAGAGCACTGAATTTCTACGTGGACCGCGCGAAGAGTTTTCGGAAGACATCATAGCTGTTTGTGAACTTTGGACCTGTGAATCAAGGGAAGGCTATCTCGAAGACTTCCATTTCCAGATGGCTCTCTGGCTGCATCATGCACTGTCACCGGTTGGCTAACCAACCGTTGCCAGGCCGTCCGAGAGCCCATTCGATCAGAGCAATCGCTGCTACTACGGTGTTCCTGTCTGGTGTGCCCCTGCTCGACATCTGCAGGGCTGCTACGTGGAGGTCGACGCACACCTTCACGAGATTCTACTGCGTCGATCGGGATTCCAGGGAGGAGTCCAGAGTCGGCCAGGCAGTGCTGCGCAACCTGTTCGCCTAAGGTGAGCCTGGTGAGGAGGTAAGAGTTACTTAATGTTGAGTTGTATTGCTTGATATTGAGCCTTTTGCCACCTCCCGTGGTTGTGCATGTGTATACTGCTATGTATTCTTATATTCATGAGCATGTGAAACCATGCCAGACCCCATGGTGGAGAAGGAACAAGTTACTTACCTGTAACTGTTGTTCTCCAGCATGGGTCTGGCATGGATTCACATGCAAACCCTCCCGCCTACCCCTCTGCGGCTCTTCACTTGGTCATACTGCCACTTTACGTGCTACCAAATCTGAGGATGGCTGCCACGGGTGGGGATTAGGGCAGTCATTGGCTGAGGGCAGTATGACCCAGAGACCAGTGATTGGTTACTACTAAGAAAGACAGATCAGAAACGAAACTGATACTGATTTTTTTTCTATACCGAGGATTCCCGGCCTGACGGGGAATATTCATGAGCATGTGAATCCATGCCAGGCCCATGCTGGAGAACAACACTTACAGGTAAGTAACTTGTTCCATCTATATATTGTGCTTTTGTAACCTGTCCTTAAGCGCCCTTTTACTCCTGTGTCTGGAGCGCTATATAAATAAAACAAACAAACGCAGCCCAGACCTTGCTCCGGACCAAACAGAGCTACTATGCGAATGGCAATAAAGCTAATAAATACCTGGTGAACAAACTAGACAAAACCCGCCGACGGAACCACATTACCGCACTGAGGGACCCGAAAGGTAGAACCATATACGAAGAACGGGCGAAACTACAGGTGGCGGCAGCCCATCTAACCGATACCCTGACCTCAGCCCCCCGCCCACAGACCCTTCAGGAGCAATATATAGCAGACGCCCGGCTCCCACACATCTCAGAAGCGAACAGAGCTGCCCTGGAAGCCCCAATTACATCTGAAGAGGTGGAGGAAGTACTCAAAAATCTGAAACCCAGGACCCAAGGCCCAGACGGCTTCCCACCAAAGTTCTACAAACTCTTTCGCCCCATGTTGCTACACCCAATGACAGAGCTATTTAACTCTTTTCGGAACTCTGGCATGATCGCGCCCTCTCGAGTCTACCACAATTCTGCTATTGAAACCCGGCAAGGACCCAAAGGAGTGCTTTTTGTATAGGCCGATATCTCTGCTCAATGTGGACGCTAAAACATATTCAAAGGTACTGGCGAACAGGTTGGCGCAAATCCTCCCAACTATCATAGACCAGGACCAGGCAGGGTTTATCAGAGGGAGAAGCACCACGGACAACATCCGTCGAGTGCTCAATCTCATCGAAATCGCAACCCAAGAACGTCTGGGCCTGGCGGTCTTGACTTTGGACGCCACCAAAGCATTCGACAGGGTGGACTGGAACTTCATGCGCCTCTCCATGGAGGCGTTCCGTTGGGCCCGATATTCCAGAAAATGGTGCTAGCAAATTACAAAGCCCCGAGAACATCACTCCGCCTGAATCAGAAGACCTCACCCCCGTTCTGGCTTTCGTGCGGGACGAGACAAGGCTGTCCGCTCTCCCCGCTGATCTTCGCTATGGAAATGGAGCCTTTCGCCCAAAGGACGCGAGAACATCACTGGGCTAGAAATAAACGGCGAACAATTCAAGATCTCCCTATACGCTGACGATGTGGTGCTCTCCATCACCAACTGTCAATCCTTCTTGCCCTCTACCCTAACGGAGCTAGAGGCGTTCGAAGGAGTGGCTGTATTCCAGGTGAACTACTCCAAATCAGAGGCACTGAGCGTCAACCTGAGCGCTCCCCCCGTAGCCAACCTGTAGGCACTTTGCCCGCTAGCATGGAGCTCCTACCCAACGGCCTACCTGGGAGCACACCTCACAGCAGATCTGAAACGGCTCTACACTGCCAACTTTCCCCCGCTCCTCAAGGAATTGGAGGAAGACCTCTGACGATGGGACAACCAAGAGATCTTGCTACTTGGACGGGTCCCAGTGTGCAAAATGAACCTCCTCCCTAGACTGCTGTACCTTTTCTCCGCTCTCCCGGTCCCCTCCCAAAACAGGACTTGGAACAACTACAGAGGAAGCTAGCGAAATTCGTGTGGAGGGGACGCAGAGCCAGGATACCTATGAAGGTCAGGACTGGGGCCGCAAAATGGGGCGGCTTCGGACTCCCCAACCTGATGAACTATTTCTTGGTGGCCCAATGAGCGAGTGCAGCGGCCTGGGCGAACCCGGAGGCCCCCCCAAAATGGTCCCACATAGAGCAATCCAGATGCCAGCCACAACTACACTCCCTGCTACATATCCTGGGGCCTCACTGGAGCCATGGACCGCAGATGCTATCAGCTACCAAAGCGACCCTTGGGGCATGGGCCCGGGCCCGACGGAGGAGGAAGGTGCCCAGGGACCCGAGCCCGCTCTGTCCGGTCATCTGGAACCTGACTTCAGGCCAGGAACAGAGGCAGCCTGCTTCAGCCGATGGCTCAAAGGAGGCCTTCGAACCCTCTCACAACTCTACGAGGCCAACAACCCACTCAGTATTGAGGAATGCAAAGCCCACTTTCAGCTGACAGAAGGAGAGAGGTTTGCATACATCCAACTCCGCCACTGGATCTCGCAGCCCGCGGTCCGTTGGGGAGCCACCCAGGACCTCCACCGTCTTGAACTGGCGACAGAGGAAATCACAGGCCGAGGTCAGATTACCAAACTGTACCGCCTCCTCCAGGAGGACATGCTAAAAGTTAGGCCGCCATACATGTCCGTATGTGAAACGAACCTGGGACACGCCATAGAAGACGAGACATGGCTGGAGAGATGGTCCAGGATCAACTCGACATCCAGATGAGTTACAAACCAGGAATACGCCCTGGAGCTCCTTCACCGCTGATATTATTCCCCAGTTCGCCTGCATCATTGCAACGCTGACATTGACCCGAGCTGCTGGAGACGCTGCAGTGAGCGGGGATCCTTTCTCCACATGTGGTGGGGATGCCCTACAGTACAGACCTTCTGAAGGGAAGTCCTGCAGATCGCAGAAGACATCACCCAACGCAAACTGCCGATGGACCCGGAGGTGGTCCTGCTCAGGGTGGCGAGCCTGGACTGCTATCCCAAAACGGGCCTATCTGCCAAACTGCTCGCACACCTACTGCTAGCAGCTAAGATTACAGTGGCGCGGAAGTGGAAAGCTCAGGAGCGTCCTCTTCTGGCCCTCTGGCGGATAAAAGTTTGGGAGATCCTGCTGGCAGAGAAAGTCACAACAGCGAAGGAAGGGGCTTTCCACCGCTTCACTGACTGCTGGGCACCAGTATTGGACTACCACTCCCGATTCCCGGCGCTAACATTTCAATCCCGCCTGGTATTAAACTTTCTGGGCCCCCAACCCATCAGAGCACACAGACTAAAGGGGTGGCGGAGGAGGGACCAATGGGAGGGGGTGAAGGGCAAGCTGCATACATATTAACTGTAATGGGAGTCACAATGACTCGGGTAATGCATAGATAACGATGTAACTGAAATAAATAAAGTTGTTAAAAAAAATACTTCAAATTCAGCGGGTGTGGGAAGTGATCATAACTCTGCGTCCCCCCGCCCCGTTGATGACTATTAAGATCTAATTGCATTATTTATATAGCGCTTATGTCTAATCACTTTACATAGAACACATACATCTACAATCTCGCCCAACTGCAGTTGGTACTCATTTATCGACTTAGAAAGGATGAAAGGCTGAGCTGCCTTTGCCAGGATTGGAACCTGCTGCCTGCAGATCGCGCACAGATCGCCGCAGCGAGGGCACAACCCACTGAGCTATTTTGCCGGCTTCTAATTCTGTGTGTCCTGAATACCATCGGTTATGTTAGCGCTCATGGGCTTTGCAACAGCGTGGGACGCTGAGTTAAGATAATCACTTCCCACTTATGCTGAATTTCAAGGGTTTTGTTGCGTTAAATATGATCAGCTTAAATGTCCCTTAAAGTGACTGAATTTCAAGGGTTTTGTTATATAGTTTAAGGGCCAATGCCTTTGACCAATCTGCTACTTTTGGACCCACCCAATGCATTTAGCCGTGGCCATTGAGCATCGTCTACATATAGCTTTCCTTGGGGCTTTTTCAAACACTTGGTTTCGTTCGAGCCCTCCAGTCATGGTCTTAGGCCACAGCCTTTGGCAGTGGCCACTAAACATATTGCATCAATAGGTTTCCTTGGGGTTCATTAGCCACGGCCTTCACTTGTGGCCACTGCACATGTTGCGTTCAATGCAGAAAGCAAAAATCTCATTCTTTTAATTCAAAAGTAGAGAAGCATCGGAAATGCATTCCAAAAAATGACAGTATGTGCATACAAAAGCTGAATCAAAATTGAAACAATTGTAATGCCAAATATGTCCAAGTAATACCGCAAAGGAAACACTAGACAAAAACCTACTCTAAAATGATAAATAGAAACGCAAGTGCACATAAATGTAACAGTCAGTGGAGAGCAAATAACACAAGTATTATGAAAACGAGAGGGGAGGCTGAGTCTTCATGATTTCCCTCTTCAGGCCAAGGCAGTGACCGACCATTTTCAACGTGGGAAAAAGGAACATTCTTCCAGTGGACCTGTTCAGAGACCCGGAGCTGGCCTGCAAATGCCCACTGCGATCACTCGATACCGTTAACGCACACTACAATATCGCATGTAATGAAGTGCAGGGCTGCTAGTTAATATCCAGCGCATGCCTCACAATTTTGTAAGAATGGGGTTCAGTCCCGCCGGCAGTGGGAGACGTTACCTTGTCTCCCATGTCCCGAGTGTAAACTGCAAATGCTGCACCAATAGGTTTCTTTTTGGCCACTGTCACCAATATCCATTTCCCCCTGTCTAGTAGATGTGATCACAACAGATGCCCCTCCCATTGTTCCATTTTCCTCAGTTTCTATTCCCCCGATCATTTTTTGAAAATATATTTTTATTGATTTTCTTTAACATATACAACCAAAACAAGACAAACCATAACACTAATAAATGTAACAAATATCACACCCACACCACTACCCCACTACTGCTGTGATATACAACTGAATTTGCTGCAATCTCCCATTTCTAGAGACTTTCTTATGATACCTCTGGGCCCGCACCCATAACCCGTCCCCATAGGTTCTCCAGCTTCTTCTTCCCAGTCCCTCCTCAACCAGGTCACCTCCTTCCCAACTTTAGACATTAACAGTTCATACATCTGGGAGACCTCATGACCCCCCCCCCCGACCTGTCATAAATAGTTTCTATGGCTGCATCTGGCAGACTCTCCAGTACCCCCTCCTCCCTCGTACCTTTTATCATCCGAATAAGCCTAGCATAAGCAATATATTGTCCCCGACCGGTGCTTTCAACTAACGTGTCGCATTCCAAAACTTTCCCGTCCTGCCACACATCTCCCAACGTCACAATACCATTCAGTTCCAAGTGTCTTCGAATCACCTTTTGCAACTGGTCATCCACCTCGGAAACTTCAACCAATGGTATCTGCAAGGAACACTGGGCCGGGATCCCCAAGGCCTGGCACGCCCTCTGCCAAACCCTCCTTCCCAATCCCAACATACTCTTGCATTTCCCCTGCCTTGATTTCGGCAGCCAGATCCATTCCTTCTGAAAAAACGGGGTGCATTCCGCTTTCAATAACCTAGACTCCGGTGTTGAGTCATCTGATAACCACCTAGCTACATACTGTAACTGACTAGTGAGGAAATAGATCTCGTAGTTAGGCAATTTAATGCCCCCCCCCCCTTATTGTATGCTTTTTGCAATTTCCACTGTGCTATCCTATTTCTTGCGTTGTGCCATATAAACCCCCTGCACAGACTTTGGAGCTTAAGAAACTCTTGGGTATCATGTAGGGTATGTTCCCGAAGAAGTGCAAGAACCTGGGCAACACCACCATTTTCAACAATGCCACCCTTCCCATCATAGTCAAGGGGAGCTTGGCCCAAAACTTCATACTGTGTTCAATATTTGTCATCGACTGCACAGTGTTATGTGTATACTCGACCTCGATCGTGTGGTAGACGTCTATCCCAAGGTACCTAAAGGTCACTCCCATGGTATTTGGAGTACCGGCAACTTCTCTCGCTATATCCCTCTATACCTACCAAGAGGAAATATACAAGACTTCTTGGGGTTCACAGTTATCCCAGAAAATGCAGCGTTCTGTCTATCACTTCCAATACATATTCTAAGTTCTCTTGCATATCATCCGCATACAGTGATATTAAATGCTGCCCTCTCGTGTGCATCCCTACCGCCCCGTATTGTTTCCTCAGATAAATCGCCAGGGGCTCCAGGGAAAGGATAAACCGCATCGGGGACCACAGGCATCCCTGTCTGGTGCCCCTACCAAGCTGCCAACGGTCAGATTATCGTGCATGTCTTGACCCAAGCCAGTGGCGCACTGTATAACAGATGCACCCATCTCAAATACACTGGGCCCATCCTGTAGCTTTTTAGGGCCGCTATTAGCCAAGGCCACTTGACTGAATCAAAGGCCTTTACTGCATCTAACAAAATGATCGAAACCTCCTGTGGATCCTCTTCCGCCTGTTCCATAATGTAATGGAGCCTCTGAAGGTTCATGGATGTGTTCCTCTGTGGGACATACCCAGTCTGATCGGGATGGACAAGTCCATCTATGACTGGCTTCAGCCTGTTTGCCAACACTGCAGTCTGGATCTTGCTATCTTGGTTAAGCATGGTTAGTGGTCTGTATGACCCGCAATCCATGCTTGGTTTGCCAGGCTTAAGGAGCGGAATAATAATCGCTTCTCTCTCTCAGGGATTCCGGCAAAACCCCATTCTCGAGTGTCTCATTCAACATTGCCAGCATCGGAGGAAGGAGTTCCACCCTGTATGCTTTGTAAAACTCACCAGGGAGTCTGTCCGCCCCTGGTGTCTTATTGGTGGGAAGGAGGTTAATCACTGCCTCCAATTCCTCTGTCGTAATTGGGGCTTCTAGTATCTCTGTCTGAAGCCTCTATCTGGGGAAGGCCAGTTTCCTCCAGTGTGTCGATGATATCCGTATCTGAAACCCTCCCCCCCCCCACCCCGCCCCACCGGCACATAACTGCTGGTAGAACTCTAGAAAACCATCATTCACCCCTATTTGGGTATCCAGCCCATGTCCATCCCATATCGCTCTAATAGGCTGCCTGGGCATTCCACATTTGTATAACCAATCCAACAGCCTGCCTGGCTTATTTCTTCCTGCATGCTCTCGATCAACATATTTTTTATAATTTAGGTTACACCGTCTCCCCAATGAGTCTCACATTCCTGTTGCAAACGTCTGACAGTTCCAAATCTCCAGTGAGTGCCCGCCCTTGTGCATAATCTCCAGTTTTTCATCCGCCTTGCATAGCTCTCTAGTGATCTCACCCCTCAACCCCTTGGATTTCGATATTGCCGCCCCTCTCACTACCACCTTAAATGCTTCCCACAACGTGCCTGCCGACGCCACACTCCCTGTGTTGTTCTCAAAATCTTCAACTATCTCTTTTTCAAGTCCTCCCTGAACATCACATCCTTCAAGGCCTCCGCTCCAAGTTTCCATGTCGGAATCCTCGCCCTGGGCGAAGAATACTGCCATTCCATGATCCATGCCGAGTGAAACTAAAGGACTCTAGCTTTATACCCTGAATGCACTACTTCTCGCAACAAATCCTCTGAGACAAACATATAATCCAGCCGCATATGTAGGTCTTGTGGCGCTGCATAGTGAGAGTATTGCCTGTCCTATGAGTGATGTAACCTCCATATGTCTCAAGTGAAAGTCCTCCAACGAGGTCCGGAGGGCCTTAGCTGCTGGGCTTGGGTGCATTACCTTTCTATCTGACCTATCAATTTGGGGGTCTAACGTCCAATTCAAGTCCCCTCCCCCCGTATAACTGCTCCCCCACATACAGGCTGAATTTGCCATATAAGGTACTGAAATAGCCCACTGTGTCCTGGTTCGGGGAATACATGTTTATGATTCTCTGTTCTCCACCAGGCCCTTTATCAACACCATCCTCTCGCTCTATGGTAGACTGCAGTAGCTGAAAGGGGACGTGGTGCTATCCAGGTGATGACTCCCCTTGCATATGCCGAGTATGTTGCTCCTATAGTGGTTCCTCTCGACTTCCTCCCCACCGTTTCTTGCTTCTCCTTCGTTAAGTGCGTTTCCTGCAATAGGGCGATATCAATCCTTTGTCGTTTCAAATACATCATGACCTTATTTCTCGAAGTCACCGTTGAGCCCCCTGACATTCCAGGTAACTATCTTAAGGGCTCCCATCTCAACCATATCCCACCCCACCCTCACTTGCAATCCTCCTCCGCTGCATTGGCATGCAGACATAAGCTCAGTCCCCGACTAACCCTACCACACTAAACTTCTCAACTTCCTTCCCACCCTCCACCCACCCCCTTCCCAACTACTAGCCCTCTCCCATCCTTCCCCCAGTCAAACTGATGCCCAGCTTCATCCCTGGATCTCAGGCCACCCCGCATCTAGCCCTTTTCCCGGCAAATGCCAGTACTTGGCGATTCAACTACTTTAACCACTGGGGGTAAGTCGTGCTCCTCCTGTGCCTACTGTCTTGGTGCCATTGTGCACTCCCAGCGCATGTCTAAGGTTGCACACATCTATATTCCAGTCCAACAAGTCCACATGATGAGTGTGCCAAATAGTCTATATCTACACCCTGCTGCCATGCCCCCCGCACCACCTCTAGTTAACACTGCCACATTAACCCTCAATTTTAGCGATCAGCAATATGGCACCGGTTCACTTATCCTGTCATCCGTGCTCCGGGCGATCTGCATCTTCTGGGCAGCCTTGGGCGTCCAGCCAACTCGTCACATCCTCCGGCTCTTTGAAGAAGTGTGCCTTGCCCTTGTGTAGAACTTTGAGCTTTGCAGGATACAAAAGCATATATTTGAAACCACCTGCTCTCAAACGTCGCTTCACTGGCACGTAGCGGAAGCACCGTCAACCAGCATGGTGCAATCCGGGTACACAGTGTCATTTGCCGATGCTCGGTTTATCGTTCCGCCCTTACGAAAGTACTCCAGGATCTTTTCCCTATCTCTGTAGTTCAAAATCTTGGCAATAACTGTGCAGGGCAGAGCCCCAGGCTGGGGCCTCCTCGTCTGGGCGCTAAGTGCCCGTTCAACTGCAAACCCTTGAGAGAGCTTTCCAGCCCCTATTTCTTGGATGAAAATATTCTCCACGTAGTCCGTAGGGTCCGGACCCTCTTCTCCTTCAGGCAGCCCCACCACGCTGATATTTTTGCGTCTAGCTCGCCCTTCCTCCGCTCGGTTCTCCAAGTGGCGCACCTCGCACCTGTTTTAATATGTGGACCTCCTTTGCATTGGCAGTGCTGGTCTCCGTATTGGTTTTCACTGCGCTTTCTAGGTAACTTGTGTGTTCGGCCAGCGCTCTCACATCTCGTCTCAGGAGGTTGACGTCCACGTCACCGCATCGATCTTGGATTCCAGTGCTGCTTTCAGATCCGCTGTCGTAGTCCCCCCACGAGGATTTCTGCTCTGTAATGGCGTCCAGGATCAGGTGGTCATCCCGTGGCGAGGCAACTGTATCCTGTGCATTACCTTTGGCCTCTGCAGGCACGGTCGGGGACTGCGGCGGTTTGGTGAATATGTCCATCGTTGGCTGTTTACTTTTGCCTTTGCCACTCTTAAGTGCCATTGCTCCATCCGTCGCCGGCCGGCTTAACTTCTGTACCCTGTCATGAGGCACCAATGTAATATCAGTTCTTATGCTGGATGACCGCCCTCTCGCAAGGAGTGCCTGAGGCCCCCTGCAACCCAGTCTCGCACGCACTACTTCTGTGTAACGGGCGGGTCCACCGTGTGTGAGATCCGCGTCACGCGCCTGCTGGTTCACTGGGCCTGTGCAATCACTGAGACCACAGTAGGGGGTCCTCAGCCCTTCCTCAGTCTCCAGTCTGTACACTGTCTTGTTACCGACCGGGCACTACCCCTGTGCGCCTTCATGCCCCAAATGATCCTCCCGGGGGCACAGGGTATTCAGCGCCTCTACAGTCTGCTTACGGATCCTTTGTCCCCTATGGGCCGGGCGCCCTCTCTTTTGTGCATCCCAGACCAGACTTTAATCTTTATCGCCCGGTGTTCACTGGTGCCTGCTAGCTGCTGCAGCAGCGTTACCCCCAAATGTTCACTGCTGCAAGGCCTCAGCACGTCTAACATGGGGCTTGGTTAATTGTATTGTTAATGCGGAGGGCCACTGCAGGCGTTAAGCGGTGGCCTTGGGGCGTTCACCTCCCACTCACACGGTCTGCCCTTCAGTGGGCGTCATCAGAGTACCGTAGCCCCCTCAACCTCCTTGTTGGTTGACATTAAGGCGTTCCTCGCGTAATTATCACCTGTGTGCTACTCCACTGCAGCCATTCTCGCGCTCAATGTGGCCCAATATGTGCTCTTATGCAGGTGTGCTCCTGCACTCTCCAAGATCACCACCAACCAGAGGGGGCATCCCCTGTATGGTGTGCACTCGAACATTGCACAAGCAATGTTATTCTAGCTTCCTCTCCTGCTGGTCCTCCTCCTGAGGCTTAGGTCAATTATGTCGTATCACACGTTTCCCTTACAAGCACTGTCCACCAGACTGCTATGGCAGTGATGTTCCACGACCACAGGGGTTAAGTCACGCAGGGCCATAGGTGTCTTGCACATGCGTCCTATTGTGGCCTGTGGATGCGGATCAATGCCCGATATATGGGCTCACGTGCAACAATGTAGCGCGCACCGGAGCACTTGCCTGTCATCCAGACTTTACGATCCCTGCCATGCGATTGAGTTCCCTGTCCCCACGGCCTCACGGGGAGGCTTATTGCTGTTCTTTCGGCTGACGAGTGGCCGCAGCTGGTCGCGGCCTCACATGAGCAACACTGTTTGTAGCGGGGACAAAAGGGAAAGGGCTCCCGCTCGCGTGTTATACGCGTCCAATTTCCCTCCGCTCTGGGATGCCGTTTCCAAAGCATTAAATTAATATTGCAGGGCTTGCACAAAAGTATGTGAGGATGTTATTATAGCATTGCGGGAGATCCTCACCGCGTCAATATTGGGGCCCGGCACAGCAGTTTTCGCATTATCACGAAGGGGCTACCTTTGCACACCCTCGATCTGCTTCAGCATTGGGGCCCAGCACACGATCAGCCTTCCGTTCTTCTCGGTTACCTTCGCTCCTCTGCCCATATCATTGCAGATCTCGCAGCCCCTTGCCAATACCGAATGACCGCAGCGTGCCCCAGCCTAAGTCCGCCTCGGGCACGCTCCAGCTTCGCTCGAGGAGTTCCTTTGTCCTTTGATGCTATACAGGCGCCATCTTGTATGCCTCGGACTGGAGCTTCCTCTGAACAAATTCTTCTATAATTACAGTTTTGCCTCGCCGTTCTGCAGCTGAGTGATCAGTCTGTGCACCTCATGTTCCCATACCAGCAGCTAGGTTTATAGTTCAAAGGCAACAGATTCCATGAGTGCCGATGCAGGATGAATGTCAGCTCTTAAGGAGCAGCACGGATACACGACTCAGTCCATGGCTCCCAAGCCACGCCCCCCCCCCCAGGCCCATAAACGACTCAGTCCATGGCTCCCAAGCCACCCCCCCCCACAATTAATGCATTCATTGCACACCATTTATTGCAATACGCTGCTGTGATGCATTTTTGTTTCCACACACGTCTTGGGTTATTACTGCTTTAAACTCGCGAGATTCCCCTGATTGCGAAAAAGTCCAAAGTGTAACTAGCTCCCCACACAAACTCCCCGACTTGACAAAATGTCCTCTTTCCCCCAACCCACCTTTAGCCTGATGTGGTTTCAACCTTTTTTCCTTCTCCAAATAGCGTTTGTTTTTGCATTTCCCTGATATTACTGCACTAAAAGCTTGCATGTAGCAAAAAAAAGGCAACTATTAATTTCTGAAAAGCCTCTCTGCTGCAAAGCACCATAGGAGATAATGCTGTAATTTTGGGAGAAGGGAGCACATTCTTCCCCGTCAACTATTTTAAAAACTACTGGTCGGAATGACCCCAGATCCCTCCTGGAATATAGTCCATCCTTCGTGCCCAAGTTGTTTGTTATATTTCGTGCAGCAATTTTTGCCCTCTGCTGCGTAGAAATGTTGACTTTTTCTCGATGGGGAAAATGAATGGGAGTAGGACAAAAAGCTTTTTTTGTGCTTTTTTAAATTGCCTTTTCATTTTTTTATGAATTGTTCCCATAAAGGGGGCCCGGGAAAAAACATTTTGTTTGCTTGATGTCGGCCAAATCCATGCTGCAAGTGATTAGCAATTCAGTTTTCATGTTTCCTATGCACATCTCAACTAGTGCAGTGACTGCTGCACTCTAATATATAATAAAAATAAATGTATGCTTACAGAAATCTAGGGCAGAATTGGTACTTTATCCTAATGTGCCCATCTCCACCGTCCAGCCATTCACCTATATCCACGCACTGCTTACACCCATTAAAAATGAACCGATATTATGGAGGACATAAACAGAAAATGTCTCACCTCTGTATTGAGCTGTAGTGGAGTGAAAGAATAACGTCTAAACTGCATGTGGAATGGTACAGATGTCTCCTGCCATACGTGTGGTGGTGGCAATTGGATACAAGCCTGGGGTCTGTCTCGTATTGCTTGGTGTGAGAATTAGAGTTCAGGAATGCAGCCTTCATAAAACATGATGGAGGAGAGGAAGCCAAAAGGGGGCAGAGGGGGGTATGTTTTCTGCAAAAAAGCAGCCAGTTACACTTCATAAGGAAAAGGACAGAGAAATCATAGGGAATATGTGCAAGCATAAAAGGAATTGTAAGGTGAATAAAACAAAGAATAATGGGTGTAGCCTCGGGACAGACAGGATTGCACAACAATATGAAGAAAAAGGAAGTGAACGAAATGAGAAATAAAATGGTTGAAAGAATGAGTCTGGTAAAAGGATGAAATGTGAGGGCTCAATAACAGATTGAGACCATTTAATTTGAAATAGACAATTAATATTTAAAAAGCAAAAGGTCTGATCTAGGGAGGTGTGGCCAGGGGGTGGGAAGGTTTGTGTGTGCAGATAGCCAAGGCTGGTATGGGAGTAGGCTTGCTGTACAAGATTGTTTAACAGTACTTGGATGGATTGCGAGAGTTAAAGCAAATCAGGGTTGCCACTGACCCTCTCACGGTCCCACCGATATGCAACATCCATGCTCTGCCGTGAACTTTTAGTAGTTTGGTGTCACTAGGTAGAAAGACTGGGTATACAACCATAATTCTGTAAGGACGTAGAAGACCACTGACATAGGTGGCATGGTTTTGAGGAAAGACTTTACTCCAAAGTAAGGAGAAAATCCTATCTTTCCCTAACTCTAAGAGGGGATCTCCCTGCCTCAACTAAATACTAAGGAATCTTTCAGGATTTTGGTCTAACACGAAGTCCATTGTCCTGTGTCAAAACCTATTTCCAACCCTTAAACTTGAAAAGAAACTAAAGTGGTTTACTGTTGTCTTGGTTCTAAAGAATTATTCCCTTCCCTTCCTTTGGACACGTACAGTTCGATATAGTAGGCAATTTCACAAAGTAGGGGGAATGCCTCCCTTCCCCATACCCTTTCTCAGGCTCTGGGCTGTACACAGCGCGAGGAGGAATGGGTGCTTGCCCTGCCCCTTCCCAGCTTTCTTTACTCGCAATGCAAGGGTGGGGGTGGTTGCTTCCCCTGGCTTTGCTCATAGGCACAGTCCACCTGTTTCACTACCTTGCCAGGTGCTGTGACTAGGATGATCAACAGTGATGCTCGACTCTTTATGCATGTAGGAGTCCCACACTCACAATTCTTGCTTTATACTTTCTCTTGATAGCCCTGTGAAAACAAAAATATATCGAGGCTGAGTACCTCAAAAGGAAATACACCGAACACTGGTTACAAATGAACATAAAAATATCTTTATTTTATACTGAACACTTTCAAAGGACAAAGCAACAGATAGCTATCGGCCCTCAGTACAACCCAGCGAACTCCAGTGTGGTTCGGTATGCTCAGTGAGTGGGACTGTACATTAGAATAGTCGCACCTTATATGCCTTTGAAAACATGATGTCCAACACATTTCACAGTTAATATTTGTTAATACATTACGGATCTAGGGTTCGTGCTGAGTTAACACATCTGTACACTTAGGGCTTGCCTTTAATACATTTGCCAACAAGCCTCAATGGCAACAGTGTACTTTAGGATTTCTTATAGAGACCTTCTCAAACATCTATTCAATGTAGTCAAACAAGTGTTCACATTTCAGTATTTGAATACGTTGTGTTTAACATGTGCTTGCGGTTCAGCTTTGTTAGCGCAAGCAATCCTCTACACACAGGTCAGCGAAGGACAAGGTCTCAGTTCATGACCCCAATCATCAGTTTATACACACAGTTCACGACCGTTACATTTTCGGAATGACACTGTCCACCATTTTACCTCACAGGGTGACTTTGCAGAGAGAACCTAAAATGGCGGATTGACCTAAAATGGCGGTTTACATTGATTCTAAGGTCGGGACCTTGCAACACGGATTTCTTCGCAAGTGGCTTACAAGCAGCTTGGCGTAGGCCAATATACATATATTCATCACAATAGGAGGCACAATATAATTTCCTGTGTGACAAGTGAACCAAGGTTATCACCAGTTTTCCAATATGCAAATTTTCCTTGTCTTATGTCTGGGTGCCAGACCCTGTATTCTTGATTTCTTTCTGTTCTTTGGTCTCCCGACTATGTTCTACGGGCCTGGTGCCTCCCTGGCCACCTGCGTACCACTCTTCACGGTCCGCAGCAGTCCCGGGTCGTCCAGGACGCATAGAATCGGCCTTGGGGCTTCCGTGATTCTCTGCGACTCTCCTTCCTCTGCAGCGGAAGCCTTTCTCTGACTGGCGTGGCTCCTGCTTCCCACGCATGTAGGCCTTTAGTGTGCCAGGAGCTTCTTCCTCCACATGGGACCCACTCTGCAGCGGCTTGCTACCGCGTAGGCGTCCCAGTCTGCCTTGTTCCTTCTTTAGGCCACAGGACCTCTCGCGGCTCCTCCAGGGCAGGCTCAACAACACTTAGTTGGATTACCATCTTCCATGAGGGTATATGCAGTTGTAAAATACATCGTTGTGAAGCAGGGGGGAAGGGCATTAATACATTGCGCTAAGGCTAAGACCTCCAGTACCTCTGCTATTGTTTTCCTTCCCAACCACTGCATAAGGTGTTCTGGACCCATCCTAACTAGGAGAGTTTCGTTATATAAAAGATTGATCTCTTAGAACTTTAACCAATAAACACTCGTTTTGTCCCACCTACTCTAATAGGGCACTATTTCCTGAAGCTGGGTGGTCCCCAAGGGGTGGTTAATCTGTTAAGAGACTAGTCTGTCCCCCTTTAACAGTGGGAGGGGGGCAAATAACACGTCTTCACTTCCTCATCCCAGTGAAATTTGGTAGCAAGTATCTCAAAATTGATAAAGAAAGCTCTCTGAGCTTCTCCTTTTTGGTAAGGCTGTAAGATACCTTGGGGTATTGTGCAGTTGTGGGCCAGCCCTTATTTGTTCCAATCCTTCCTGGAGGTTTTGATATGCCTGTGTCTGATGGGCTACTATGTGCTCCAGAAGGGTCTAAAGTGTCCATGTGGTGAGGTCAAGGTAGGGTTGGACTCTGAGGTGTCGCGATCTTCGCTTCCAGCTTCCTCCCATCTGTCTGAATTCTCACTAACTTCTGGTGTACTTTCTAACCCTACCTCCTTATCAGATTCATATGGTAACCTTGCGGTCAGGGGGAGTAGGTATCGCACCCTTAACTGAACCCGGTTTTATTTGCTTCCATAAGGTAGGTTTTATGCCTTATAATCCAATAGGTGGGGAGTTCATCAATAGGTCTGGCTTTATATCTCCAGAAAGTCGTGGGTTGATTGTGTTGGGATTTGACATCCCACTTCCATCGCCATTTGTGGCAGGCCAGAAAAGAGACCGACTATTTGATCAGTTTCAGGATGGTTTATTAAAATAAGACTTAAAAGGCCTAACTTTCCCCTTCACTATCGGTGTTTCCAACCTATCTCACCAACTAAGGTGCATCTCAGTTACTACTGGAAGTCAAAATAATGGAGTCTGCTTTCCACTACCTTAGCTGACCCTACCACTACTAACTTGGGTTTGGAAAATGACTCCCTTCTCCTTGGGATACTTCTAGTATCTGTTTATAAATAAACAGGGGATCCTTAAATATCCTCTCATTACTTCTTTGATCTCTGTAATTCTTCAATTGAGCTTTTGAATAATCTCCTTTCTTTCAAATTTTCTTATGCTTTTCTTACACCAATTAGCCTCCTGTTTGGGTTTCTCTGTGCTTTCTATGATTCCTTAATGGTCTGTGCTGTCAACCCCTATTGGAATTTTTAAGTCTATCCGACCTTGTATCTCTTGTACTGCTTGTTCCCTTTTCTAGGGTGTTATTACAGGCTTCCAAGTCGTATTATTTAGCTTTTCAATGTTCATTCCTGTCAGCAGGATTTATGGGTAATTGAAACTTTTTTCTCCCCTTCGCCCAGAGGACCGCGATCACTGGACTTGCGGTTCCTTTCTTCATGCTCCAAATAGCTTGTTCTTTCGGGTTATCAGAGTTTAACTCAATTAGTTTTAACATTAACCTCCTTTCAAGATTAGTACTGAGAGGAGTTGGCGGTGCGACATACTGATTACCCTCTCAAGGCCGCCCGCGACTCCTGTACAGCCAACTCAGCCTTTCATCCTTCTGAGGTCTATAAAGTGGGTACCAATTTCAGTTTGGTGGTAATGATGCAAAAAATGTAGCAGGCGCTCCTCTCCAGAAAGAACATGGCATGATAACCTGTTCTGAGATGAGTTTGCAGCACACACTTTTTGCTCACTGTACCTTTCACAGAATTGAAATATCCATTTGCTTATCAGTCTTTGTCCCGCCCACATGGGCAGTCCAGCACTGAAATGCTATGGCAATTCCTCTCTGAACAAGAGTACCAACAGCAACCCCATACACGTGTTTCAGCCTTGTTGGGCCTCATCAGTGAGGTGAAGCTGCGCCTCTCAATGTATGTAAATGTTTGTATTTATTAAATTTATAGAGCGCTCTAATCCAAAGCGCTTTACATTACAACTGGATACATATGTGGATACAATATGTGCTATGTAAAGTGCTTTGTAGCAAAGTGCTATACATTTCAAATTATTACTAATCCCCGTTACCTTCTTGTCGGACTGGGTGCATCTTCCGGAGTCTGGTACCTCAGAATTCTTCTTGCTTAGCTTTGGTTGCAGATGCATTTCGTTCACTCGCATTGGCTTTCTTGTGACATCTCATCTCTGCCTCGTTTCTCGTATCTGCTCCCCATTACTCGTTAGAACTCTGGTTCCTGGGATTTCACATGTGCTATGGTATCTGCGAACTTGGTCAGACCAGTGGGCCACCACAGGTCATCGTCCATGGTCTCGTGCCCACCTATTCCTGGGCCTTTGCCAGTCTGGTTTCTCAAGCTGCAGTTAGGCTGTTGCTTTGCTGTTAGTTTGAAACTTGCAGGCTTTCTGATCCCTGCCTCCTGCAGGTGTTTTGCGTCTCGGGAACTCGCTTTGCTGATGTCTATTCCTCTCTCTCTCTCTTCTGACTGTTGGTTTTTGCAGCTACGTTAATCAACATACTCACCTCAGTGGATTGGTAAACTTTATTTAAGGGGACCTATTCCTTTTCAATAACCTGATGGCATCTCTGGAGAGTTTCTTCGTCCCAGTTTTGCTCTAAAATGGTTTCAGATATATGAGCATCCCATGTAAGCAGTCATGTGTACACGTTTAGGGAATTCCTTTTAGGAACGTGAGTCCTTGACCCCTAAAGGGGTGGGGGGGGGAAATCTCCCAGTGAGGTCCCACTTGCCTCTACCACTAGGGAGGGTATTGCGCAGGTGTCTCACCCCCCCCAGCCTCACAGGGGGGTTTGGGAGTTCCCTTCTACTTGGAGAGAAGGGACGAATTCCCTTGATTAGTCAGGTTATAACTTTGTCAGCTGGTCAATAAATGGTGTGGTCTTTAAATCTCTTGTTTAGTGTGAAGTGAATGTTTTGTGTAACGGTACCATTTACCTTTGTGCTAAATCATTCCTACCTGTTGAGATGGATTTCTAGAAGCTGCCTGGTGGACAGATTTTAGGAGTTCATCCTAGTTACAGTGAACATGCTCTCCTCATTCCCTAGGCCATCACGTCGCCCCTTTCATCACTTGACTCGCTAGAGTCTGCCCGCCATTCCCTGCCACCCGTTACAGCTGTACCCCCTCCTCTTCCCCCTCTGTGTCTTAACCCCCTACTGTGTATCTGTTCTGTTAACACTGAGTGCTCAGTTATGCATCTTTAATGTTGTACACCTCCTGTAAAGCGCTCAGTTAAGTATCTGTATTGGTGTATATCTCTGTAAATTGCTCCGCTGCTTCCAAAAAGCTAGGTCTGTGCTCAATAAATATAATAATAATAGTACTCTGTGAGGTTAGCCAAATCCCAATCAAGGTAAACATGGAAAGCAGTCAAGGCTGTTCTCGAGTGGCGTCAGGGTTGATGCGGGGGGGTCCACTACCAGTTCACACAGTGAAGCACACAATTCAGTTTTAGACAGGAATGTATACAAATTGTTATTCTAGGCCTTAAACACAGAGTAAAATAATTAAATAAGATGATGGCATCCTTGCACATGAGGTTTTCAAAGTTTGAAAAAACTGACGTTGACTGGGCGCGTTTGTGATTCTATTCCTAGTGTGATGTCAACTTTACCCATGATCCCTCGTGTCAAGCTCGCTCAGATTGTTTCTTTCCGCCATCATGGTTAAATGAGTTTCTCGCAGAGTCCTGTAGCCATGCTACTTTTCAGTTAATATCTATTACTACGACAGTTACCACTCGCTGCTACATCACGAGGGAACACCTGTCGACGACCGACAGACGATCCTCCCGGCCTAGTAGTAGCGAGAGTGGTAGGCCTGATAATTTTCACATATAGAATGCCTACCTCCATTTTTATTTCCAACATGACCACCATACAGCTCAATAAACCATTGTAAATATTGGCTCTTACATACAGTTACATGTTGCATTTTATTTCACCCACCCAGCCTAAAGCACCTCACGATGTCCCCTGTCCATTCCTGTCACCCTTCCCGTCCGCTACCCCTTCACCCCCCTTGATGGGCTGTCAGATCGGGTCAGCCCCGGAGAAGACACCGAGTTTTCTCCAGGTAACCTTCGTTTCTGCTTCTACCTCCACACCGCTACTTGCTGCTTCGTACCATAACGTAATTTCACCATTGGCCCATTTCTTTAAATCTTGCCACCAGACCTGTGCCAGTGGTTTCCTACTCGCTTTTCAGCTCATTGCTGTTCTTCTTTCGCTAGAATATGTACCAAGTTTTTGTTTGCTCCCGTGTTTAGCTATTCGAGGCCTGGGAAACCCCCTCAACAGGCACGCCCAAGAGGAGCTCACGTCCAGGTTTATCTCTTTTCCCGCCATGAAGTGGGTCACCTCCCTCCAATTCTTTTATTTCGGGGCATGACCAAAACATATGTACCATTCTCGCATCTACATCCACACATTTCAGACATTTCTGTGCACCTGTGTGTTTAAACTGAGCTATTTTCTTAGGGGTCATGTATGCCCTGTGGGTGACGTATAACTGAATCTGTTGCAACCTCGCATTTCTCAATACATTTTTATGGTATCTCTGCACTCTGAGCCACAGTCCGTCTTCCATTCCTTCTCACATCCTCCTCCCAGTTCTCTCGTCTGGACCACTTCTTTCCCATCCCCAGACATCAGCAACTCGTATATCCGGGAGACCTCATGGCCCCCATCAGATACGTCATAAAATGTTTCTATGCCTGTCGGGCCAACACTACTTCGGGCCACATACCTATGTAATATGCTGTCCCTGATGCAACCCTGTCTCTTCCACCATTGCCTTGAAATCCACGACCATCCTGTCTCGCCACACATCCCCCATTTTCACTATGCCTGCCGGTTCCCACTTCCTTCTGATGTACAGCCTCATTTGCTAGTCTATTCCTTCTAGTGCCACTAGCGGAATTTGCAGGGAACACAGGGATGGGTTCCCCAATAATTGACAAGCCCTACGCCACATCTTCCCTCCCAGGCTTAACAGTCTGCCCTCTCCCACCCTCTGTTTAGGAAAACGCATCCTCTCGTTCAAGAAATGGGGGGTACATTCAGCACGCAACAGTTTGTGCTAGTGTTTGATCTTCTGATAGCCACCTTGCTACATATTGGAGTTGACTGGCCAGATACTTCAAAGTTTACTCACTCAGGCATTGGTTGACCAGCAGTCACTGAGACACCCGGCGACCATTTTATGTGCCCCATGTTTAACTTACAGAATTGGGCTGCACCTGTCTGGCCAAGCGAATTATAGCGCAGGTCGTGTATCACTGGTATTACCCATGACGTGAGGCACAAAAAGCAGGAGCATACACGCCAGGATCCACTCCAGCCCCTGGTACTCCAGAGGAGAATTGAGGCTCTCTAGCCATCCCCACTCAACACTTTTTGTGTTTTGAAGAGGCAACGCGGAATTGGCGATTGTTCTCTGTCCTGAAGATGGTTGACCTAAATCACTGGATAAGGGGACCACCACCCTTATTGAGAGAACTCAACCGAAACATATGTCGACAAGTTTTCTAAACCCTTGAATGTAGACAGAGGGTCACATTGTAAAATAACAAAGTGCTAAATTGACATTTGTTTGATTCCTTTTCTGTGATTTCAATGATCAACAGTTTGTCCCAACATATTTGAACATGATAAATGTGTGCGAAAGTTGTGAATGAATTAATGACTGGTACATGGAGGGATGTGGGTTTTTGGTATATTGAGCTGAATTTGTCAAAATGTTCTTTATATTTTTGTGACTATTTATACAAATAAATATGATGCTATTATGATTTAAACAATATATAGCAGTCATCTCTGTTCAAGTCAGCCCACCCTTCTATTTTGTTACCTAGAGTCTAGCCTTTAACACCCATGTGTCCTCTGCTTTGTATTAAAAAAATGTCTTCTCAAAAAAGTTAGATAAATAGGACCCAAGGGTGCGATTTGTTGTTATGGAGTTGCAGATCCCTAAATACAGGATATGGGATATGGTAAGAATTTAAAAAAAAATGTGAAAGAGAAGAGTTAATAGAAGGTTGATTTGGATTTACCAAAGACATTTTTATCGTAAGCCGCCAAATGCTGGGAAAGGATATAGTAGAGGGATGAAGTCCATCAATTAGGTGTTAAAAAATCCGGATGCCCGTAGTCTGTCAAATACTGGCTGATTAAAAAAAACAAGGTTGAAGTCCTAAACAAGAAGGAAATCCCCATGATGAGGTAAAGCAGTAGAAAGAAGTTCTATAATGCCAAGACTAAACCCGGTTAAAACTTACTTGATTCCGAAATTAGAAAAGGATAATCACAGTGGGACTGCACCATCACCTCCAGGATCCGCTTCCTGGACAATGATGTAGCAGGAAATGGCTGCCTTAAATACCTTATTTGTGATGTTATCACGTTCCTCGGTGTGCGACGTCGGTGTAACGTCACAGTGTAAACACTGACGTCACCGCCCGCATGCGCGACGTGACGTAGGATGACTATGCGCTTGCGAGAAGTGCAGATCAATCGGATACGTTTTTGGTATAGTTAATATGGAAATGACGCACTAGTACAGGGTGCGGAACATAAAAAAAAGTGAAATTTCGAGTAACAGACCTGGATTCAAAAATAGAGAATTTCAGGACGTCAATAAAAACAGTTTATCCCTCACTTGAACTATTTTTGTAGTTGACAGTGTGATGAAGCCTTAAAATTTGTAAGTAAATGGAATAGATACTCTATATTCAAGTACAATTACGGATCTGTGAAGGACAAGTTGGCAACATATACAAAAGTTTGCCAAAAGTCAAAAAGTCCTAAATGCACATCTGGTGTCAGTAGCTAAGGTACCCCACATTTCATGATTAAACAACTAGTCAATGACTTATTGCATTTATAAGCCGAAAAAAGGTTAATTCATACATTGAATAATGGTCTGTCTCAAAGAGACTTCACATTCTGGTCTTGCAGTAGCATTATAGAAGAATATGCAATTACATAAATAAGGTAGACCCTAGACTGTCGCATGGCAAAACACAATTAGATTTTTCAGTGATATCTACCAATTTCCTCTGTGTATTCTGATGTGAGTTATTTAATTTGGTCCTAACACTCACAATCTGAACTATAAACCATACGCTGTGTGGTGTAATATCATAGCTGTTTTAAGGTTAAACCACGTTAAACAATCTTCAAGATTTTAGGAATCATAATCCTGCCTGGTTCTTAATCAATGCAGGTATTTACAAAAAAGGACCCAATTAAGTCCTCATTGAATCCAAATGGTGCAATGTGTCCAATTTGTGGATCCATAATCATTCTTTCTGTCCGAGACGTTTAGGAAGATCACCGCCTGTGGGTAGTTGGTTAATAACTTACAAGACAACCCATCTCAATTGAGAGATATTGTGTCTATTTTCATATAATAGTAAAGTGATCATTAAGGTGATGTTTAGACAATGTTTTCTTTTGGGTATTTCGAATTTGGCAATCATTTCTTGGCACAATAAGGTATCTTACAAATATGTTGACATTGGTCACTTGTTTAAGTATACAAGATGAAGTAGCCTAAAATAATGAAGTGATCATTGTGGTTATGTTTAGACCATGTTTTCTTTAGGGCATTTTGAATTTGGCAACTTATTTCACACAATAAGTTATCTTGCAAATATGCTGATATTGGTCATTTGTTTAAGTATACAAGATGAAGCACCCGATATATGAATAATGCATAAAATGTATTGTCTTTTGACCAAAACTGTAAATTGCATCAACACAATTTGTGCTAATGTAGATTATTTAAATATTTTTTCTAGATAGAATTGTTGAAATCTGTTCATTTGCCCCTGAAGAAGTGATTATTCACGAAACGTGTTGGGCCACAAATCAACCAAGTTTGACAAAGAAATCCGATTCAGTTTTTCGGATATGTATTGAATTTCGTACATATAATTGCTCATCTGATGTTTTAAACTAAATGTGATTTCAGAAAAGAAACCTAAAATAATACATTCTTTCAAATTACCAGGACTCCTTTTGAGCCATTAATAGAGTGCAGAGCACGGGAGTTTCCACATTTGGGAACTTTATTTTGTTTCATATGTCACAACCTATATGCCAGGGTTGTTTATTATCTCCTCCGCACCTTAAGTCAATTTAACATTCTTTGCAAATTTCATATAATTAAATTTTAAGGTAATTACACAGGAGTGCAGGTCTATTTCATTCTTTTGATTACAAATGAGTTTCCTGCAACAATGCTATATTTACTTTCAGTCTCTTCAAATACATCATAACCCTGTTTCGTTTAATGTAGTTATTGAGCCCCCGCACATTCCAGATAACTTCAATTCACCCATTTTATCCATTTTCCATTCCTCCCTTCTCCGCCCCCACCCTCTTCGTCTCATTTTGTGGCTTGTCTGTAGGCTCGTCCCTTCCTAACTTTCACTCCTCCACCTTGCCCCTACCTCCTAGTTACCCCAACTGTTGCCCTGCTCCATCCCTGGATCTCAGGCTACCTCGCATCTAGTCCCTTTCCAGGCTACTTGCCGATACTCTGGGCTCAGCAGGAGGATAGCAAACTACCGGTGTCCTGACTACACCAACTACTGGGGGTGATGGTGTGTTTCTTGGTTCTGCATTCTCCGTGGCAGCATCTCTGTTTCCTGCGTTCGGTCACCAGTGTATTGCACAGTTTGCACATTTGACCCAACATTTCATAGCACTCTCAACTTACTCTACAGTATTCTCTAGTTTCATATCCCCTCTCTTGCTTAGTCATTACCACAATGCATCAGCTCTGTCCAAAAGTTTGTCTCAGAGAAAACAGGTTCACTTCCCCAAACTGCTGTCTGGTCGTCTGAACTCGCTGTGTAGTTAATTCTGTCCATCCATGTGGTTACGTCCTTTAAAGTATCTAAGAAAATTGCTTTGTCTTTATGCAGGACCTTCAGTTTTGCAGGGTACAGCAACACGTGTTTAAGGTCAAACCTTCGCATCCTTCTTTTGACTGACAATTAGCTCGGGCGTTGTTTTTGTACCAATAAAGTGTAGTCTGGATACACTGTGATAGTATCAGATGCTCTGCTTATTGTGCCTCCTTTGCGAAAATGCTCCTCGATCTTCTCTCTATCTTTATAGTTCAATATCTCGGCAATGATCGGCCGGAGAGGAGCTCCTGACAGTGGCTTCCTTGTCTGAGCCCTGTGTGCGGTTTCCACTGTGAACCCCTGGGTGAGTGAGCAGCGTCCATCTCTTGCAGCAGCATGTTTTCGATATAGTTGGTCCGGGCTCTCTGTCTTCTGGAAGTCCTACAATGCGTACATTGTTCCTGCGCGCCCGTCCTTTGGCTTATTCTGCTCTGCACTCAAGGTTGCGCACTTGTAAAATGGAGATGTTTCTGGCGTTGGTCGTGCAAATATTCGTGTTTGCTTGGACCTACTTTTCTATTCCTCCTGTGCGTTCGGCTAATGCCAGAACATCTCTTCTAAGAAGGCCTACATCCACACTCACTGCGTCAATCTTGAACTCGAGGGAATATTTAAACCTTGCAATGGCAGAGTCGATCTTGGACTCACATGACGACTTCAACTCAACAATTGCTGCCAGGATCTGATGGTCATCTCGTAGAGGGGTCCCCTCCCCTTGTGTATTCTTCTATGCCGTTTTCGCAGCCTCCCCTGCTTGGGTTGATTTGGCAAATATGCATTGATGCCTGCCTCCCTTTGAGTTTGTTCGGTTTTGATGCCATGTGTATTCTCGTGACTCGATGGGAGCCCACTTCCTTACAGCATCCAATATTGTTCTCCTTCCGCCCAAATCTCTGATGTGGGGTGATGTGTTGCCTCTGTTGGCAACAGTCCTGCGTCGAATTAACCAGTGTTCACTTATGTTCCAGGGCTTACCCCTCACAATTGGGCAGTACAGTTCCACCCTTGTTACCACCAATGTCCACTTGTTTACTGTGCCGGTAAGGCCTCTGTACACCCCTCACACTGCAACGCTCTGCAGTATTATCAGCAGTGGCATCCCCTGCTCACCTCCTTTAAGGTGTCTAGTTGTGGTGTGCAGCTATTCAGTATCCAGTCTTGGGAGCATCACTGGGTGGCTCTAACATGTCAGCTCTCCCTAGTCTTGTGTTTTTAGGCCCCATTTCCATCTGAGACTGCGGCGTGTGCCTCCTGCTTGGCCTTAAATTCGGTTGCGCTGCCAGAGATGTTCTCCGGGCCAGCCAGCTCATGTAGATTCCACCTCCCTGGGCCCCTCCTGTGATCCTTTCTATATTGCCTCAGCATGCCCTATCCCGCAGTGTCTCCCACTTTTAGGGACATCCGCATGTGCTTCTCACTGTTTGAGTCCCAGCCTGACTGTATTATGGGTCTCACCGGCCTTACACCGCCCTCTGTCTCTTCCAGCCGGCAGTCACTGCGCGCCCGTTGGTGTGACTCTGCACCATGTGCCGCCTGTACATTGGGCTACCCCCCCCCCCCCCCCACCCCCCCCTTTTTTTTTTTTGTTTTTTTGCCAGTGTTGATATTGCTGGGGATGTGCAGTTGGCCCAGGTTCCTGGTCTTGGGACTTCTGCTCAATTCGTTTATTTTTTTTTAGCAGGCGCAGGTTCCCGTTTCCAGGGACCCCCTCTTGATTAGTATCTCATAGTGTTATATACTGGAATGCTCCCAATTTCTCTGCCAGTCCCTGCAATCTTGTAGCCACATTTATTGCCTTGGGCGCCTGCCCAAAGTCATACACTAGATGTAGCTCCTTATATTTACCAGCAGGGGAGTACCCCGTTGTGACATACAATCGTCCTGCAGTGATTCTTGGGTCTGTCTTTCGCCTCTGTCCGGTGTTGTATAATTACAGAATGCCCGTGTGTTGCAGATACCCTTGGATTCGTGACTGACGGTATCTGTATTTCTCGAGGCTCCGGTACTGTTCTCTCGCACTGGATACTGTTGCTCAGTGGTGTTTGTGTCACAGCCGTGCAATCAGAGTCTACTGCTACCTTGGTCTCTGGTCTATGGAAGTGCAGGCTATGTTATTACGCTTGATCTCTATTGTATTGTAATTCTTCTGCCCCATTTACATGTGTTGAGCTTGATATGCCTTGGCTCCACCCCTGTCTGTCTATCAAACTACACAGGTTCCCTGTGTTTTCCAAGTCATATTGCCGTTGTAACGTTCGTCGCCTTCGTATACTGAAGCAAATCGCTTTTGTTTTATTCTCACGGTCCATTTCACTAATCTTACATTGCCCGGACAGCCCCCTAGACACCATGCACACTTCAGCGCCTCTTCACTGTCCAGACCCCCGCTGGGGTTTGTTTGTCTCAGAGTTGCGGTCTTCCGATACCTTGCGATCCTTGATTGGGGCCGTATTTCGCTTCTGCTGTAGCGCGTTTGCTATAGCGGTACGCTCGTCTGGGTTTTCATTGTCTCCCAGTCAGCAGCTCACCTGTAAACTGGAGCGAAGCACGGGATGTGCCGGTTCTTCCTTGCTTCGGTGCGACACTTCCAGCCAACTGTGATGTTTGTACCCAACATTCACGCGGTTGCAGTAATTCTCATATGTGGCTCGCCGGTGTTATCCTTTGTTCGAGAATGTCAGCCATCTTATTCCCCACTCTGTGAAACTTTGCTGGATTTCTTTTTGTTGTAACAACGGATCCACACCTTGGTTCTGTTTCAGACTTCGCTCACTGCATACCAGGCACCTTCTCACAGCTGTTTGTTTATAAGTTGCGTGCATCCATCTTATCTTGTGTGCACACTAGGATCTTGCAGGATCGGCAGGAGCAACAGTGAAACAAAACGTATCCCATGGCTAGTTAGCCACTCCCCCAGAATGCCTACCTCCATTCCCTGTTTTTACTGCCCCAGTGGTGTTGCCCTTAAAGTACCTTTCCAACATGGAGCGTACTCAATTTAAATTCTGTCCAGTGTAACAGAAAAGAACTGTGGAAATACACCCACAGGGTGTGTAACCACTGCCTTCCATGTGATCACCAGGAGACCCGTTACTCAAGCTTTTTAGGCCCAAAACCCTAAAAGAGCATTGAAAAAAACGGTGGATGGCACATGCCATGATGGCAGAGTCGGAAACTGCTTCTGGTCTCTGTGTCTAATCAGGAAGGCCAGGGCAGCGAAGGCTCCTGTTCGGCCCGAATACACCACAAGGGATCCATCAGGCTCCTGCGCGTCAGTATTCAGCCGCGAAAGGCAGTCTCAACGCACTGCTATGGGGAAAGCCTCTGACGACAAGGATGCACGCACATGCACACCAAAGCCGCTCCAACGGTCGAAGGATGGGGGCATTGTGGCCTACTGACCCACCCCGAAAAAAGCCTGCTGCTGTTCCACATCTGTGTTTACCACAAGTCGATAAATACAAAGCGATGGCTATAGACTTGCATAAATCCCACCTGACAATATGAATCGGACACCGAAACATCTGTCGAAAAACAAAACTCACTTTTTGACAGAAGAGCACCATAAGAAGGCCCATAGCCATTGTATGAAGAAGCACATTCTCCTGTCCCGACCTCTTCAAATGAAAAGACCAAAGGAAGAACCACAAGCAGTTGTGTTCCCGTTGGCTGAAACACCGAAAGCAGGGACCTAGATGTGTGCTTTTAAGAGACTATAGACAAGGTTTCCTCCTTTTTCCACTTTGAGTAAGTATCCTATTCGCCAAAAGGGTTTAGCCCCTTGAGATGAGTTAGCCTCTGCATCCTTCGTCACCCACTCCTACCCCCACCCTTGCATACATGGATGCCTCCCATGACGCAACACGGGGACTATTCACCTCACGGGCCAGATCCTGACTATTTATATTTAGATGATCCAGATTTCATGATCATTGACACCCCAGATGTTACAGCCGCAGATAGTGGTCATACATCACCTATTGATAACCAGTTGTCAACAACCTGTTTAAAAAAAAAAGCTGCTCACCATTTCAACATAGACACTGAGGACAGTCCCTGATAGTACTGATTTTGTGAAGGACATTCTTAATGAGAGGAAGCCTATCAGCCAAGCAATTCCCTTGGTCCGGTCTATAAAAAAGAGAATTACTCTTTCCACACCGTCGCTCATAAGCGCAGTGAACCAGAGCGTTGCAAAATCTTCAAACCCTCGCCTTTTAACCTTTTATACTTCAGGGGACGTGTGAAACCTGACGCCCTTGTAGTCGCCACTACCAGAAAGACAGCTGGAGGTCCACTCTCTACCTCGGAAGCACCCCTAAGGAGTGCAAGCATCCATACACTTTAGACAAGCGCATTACCACCTCAGGGCCTATTTGACCAGGATTGCAAACACAACACTGCTGGCGATCTACAACACCTAATGGGATGAAGTGCTCAAGACCCTAGACTCTGCAAGAACCTGCTAGGTCTTGCCTGATTACAATCTCTACAGAGGGCAAGCAAGTGGTGCACAACAAAAATGTCCTGGACTCAGTCGACACCTCGGGCAGAGTCCTGAAGGTACTCTTACAAAGAGACACTTGTGGCTCTGATTACGGGTTTAAACCCAAGACTGAAGCGGCACTGATCAACATGCCGATTTGAAGAGGCAGTCCTGTTTGGGAAGGCAGTTGATGAACATCTCGAAACGGCCAAGAAGGAGCAAGCGACCATATAGACTCTGGGACAAATTACAAACAGGCCATATGCCCAGAGGGGTGTCTTTAACACAAGGTACACTTTTTGTGGCCAAGCCTTCAATCAAACCAACCAGGATCTGGGGCATCTGGCTCATCATTTTAGAGTCCCCAGTCTCAATCTACCTCCTATCGGTCCTATCGGCAGAGGGGGTTTTGCAGAGGAAAACGGCTAGGCAGGGTTGCAGCCTCTAGAGGCCCTGCAACCCCTGCCAACAAATGACGGACCAGTCCACGTTCCCTCCCATGCATCTCCAGTCAGGGGTTGCATATGACACTTCAACCAAAAATGGGAGGGAATGACGTCCGATCGCTGGGTGGCAAAAGGGTACTTCATAGAGTTCATCCAAATACTACTCCACCACACTCACCGCCCAAAACAGATGTCTGCAGAAAATGTTCTAATCTTACAAGAGGCTATCCAGACACTACTAGAACAAGGAGCAATAGGGCTGGTGCCACCTCTAGACAAAGATCCTGGTATTTATTCAGTGTACTTTGAAAGCGCTTTGAAACACATTGTGTATGGCCGCTACATAAATAAACTACCATATCATACTTCCTTGTTTCAAAGAAAGATCTAAAAATGCACCTGGTGCTAGACCTGCAAACATGTATGTCAAGCCTAAAAAATTCAGGTTCACTACATTACAAGAGGTAATCCCCTCTGGTACAAAACAAGGGGATTACATGCAACATTGGAAATGAAAGATGCGTACTTTCATATTTAAATATTACCAGAACACACAAAATACCTGAGATTCAAAGTGGGGCACAAGCACTACCAATTCAAGGTGACATGCCCTCAGCCCCCAGGGTGTTTACAAAGGTCCTAACAGTGGCCGCCCACTTGCGAAAGTAGTCTATTCCAGTGTACCTTTACTTCCACTAATAGGAGACACACCTCAAAGGTGTGTACAGAGCACACAGTTCAGTCGACCTACTGTTCCAATTAGGATTCTCCATATATGAGAAAGTCAAGTCTAGTGCCCAGCCAAGTAAGACTATTTCTGGGAGCACTAATCAAAACAAACGACTAGACTTTCCTCCAACGAGAGGGTCTAAAACATGCTGTTTCAAATGCCTCAGTATGTAGCCGGTTTTCAAGTAACAGTGTGAAAGGCAATGTACCTTCTATGAATGATGGCTTCCTGCATTGATCTACTGCCACATGCCCGACTACGCATGCATCCAATGCAAGAGTGGTTAGCGAAACAATGGGGGAAAGCAAGTGGTATGTGGGACGATCTAGTAGGTGGTTTCGCAACCTCTAGTCCAATCGCTGCAGTGGTGGTCCAAAGACCACCTGTTGCGGGTGGGAAAGCCTTTCAACTCGCCACCAATCCACTCTTAAAACCGACTCATTCCTGACAGGTTGATGAACCCACTTTCTCCATCACACTGTACATTGGGGTGTGTTCACAGGCATTAACCAAAAAGCATATCAACCTTCTGTAATGGCTCGCAGTCTTCAAAGCACGCCAAGCATTCAAGACTCAGTTGGTACACAAGACAGTCCTCATCATAACAGACAGCCCCACAGCCAGGTTGGGGACACATTCTCCAGGGCTGTCCAAACTAGCCCGGAACATTTGGCTGTGGGCACTAAAACACAACCTGTTTCTCTTGGCACACCATGTTCCAGGGGAATTCTCTTCACTGGCAGATGTACTAAGCAGAAGTGTGGTGCTACCCTCAGAACAAAAGTGACATCTAAACTCAGACGTGCTACACAACGTCTTCTCAGACTGCAGGTTTATTTATTGGTCACTTGTTAGGTGCTTGTACCATTAGCAGGTTCACAGAAATTGACCTCTTTGCCACTCAGGTGAACTCACAATGAATAGATTACGTTTTCTGGTTTCCCCCAGAAAGGTTCCAAATGGAACGCCCTACTATTTAAAAGGTCAGGGAAATGTGCGTAATTTGCGTATGCTTTTCCCCCACAACACCTCAACAAGATAGCCCACAAGCTACACTGGGAACATGTAACTCTTATCCTGATAGCTCCTATGTGGGCACAACAAACATGGTTCTCACACCTGCAGATGATGTCCCTGTGTCCTCCCATGAAACTACTGTGTCCAACCAAATGCTGACACATGTTGACACAGGATCAAGGAAACCACTCCACCCATGCCCTCAGACATTGAACTTAGCAGCCTGGCTCCTGCGGTCATGGAATTTGGTACTTAAACTTGGGCCTATGATGTATGGAAATTGTTAAAGGCATGCAAACCCAACACAACTATTTTAACAAATGCAAGTGTTTTGTGCTGCGCTGTAAAACAAGCTCCCTCAATCTGATTGAATGCTCACCATCAAATATAGCTCACTGTCTACTCTATCAGACCCAGGCTTGGTCTTTTAACTCACTAAAAGCACACCTACCTGCTCTCAGCAGACACCAATTCACAGAGCAAAGTTGGAAAGTGACAGTAGTTAAAGCTTTCATGGAAGGTGTTAAGAAATGATACGCTTCAATTTATAAGCCTATTCCAGGTTGGGACATTAACATTTTACTTACAAGGCTCATGAGTGCCCCCTTCAAGCCCATGCACAAAGCCAGTCTTAAACATCTTGCATAGAAGACCGCTTTTCTTACAGCTATTTCTTCGATCGGAAGGGTCAGTGAACTGCAAGCACGAGCAGTACAGGACCCCTTTGTTATCCACAAAGGCACAGTAGTACTAAGCACTCGCCCACAGTTTTCAGCGAAATGTATATCTAAATTTCATGTGAACTAGTCCATAGAGCTTGCTGTGTTTTTCCAACAAGACAAGCTGAAAAAAGGCTTCATACAGTAGATGTACGAAGTCCTGTCATGTAAACCAACCTTTTTTGTATCCATAGCCACAAGAAGAGAAGGTGATCTGATCTCTAAATCAGCAATTTCAAAACTCATTGTCAACTGCATCTTACTTTGCTATTGTCTTGCTAAGAGAATGTTGCCATTCAAGCCTAAAGCACACTCGACTCGAGGCACTGGGGCAATTTTAGCTTTCGTTGCAAATGTGCCCTTAGATGCCATTTGCCAAGCTGCCATTTGGAGTTCTGTGCACACTTTCACCCAGCATTACTGTCTAGACACACGTTCCATGGATGATATGCAGGTGTGACAAGCAGTGTTAAAACCTCTTTGCAGCGCTACGTTCAACCAATCCACCTCCTGCTCCAAGTATTGCTCGCTAATCTATTCAAAGCATGTGATTCTAAGCAGATCCACAAGCCTCAGAATACATACATTACTTACTGTCATCAAATTTCTGATGCTTGTATTTGCTTAGTTTCACATGCGCCTCACCCATCCTTCCCCCTTTCAGTTGAAGGTTCTTGGGGGGGGGGGGCGGGCGACTTAGATTTGTTTCCCCCTCATGATCTCTAACTACACTCTGCACTTAAACTTTAGATGCAAACGAATAATCTGATGGACCTTGAATCGTGAGGTATCATAGACACAGTCAACGTCACACTAGGGATAGAATTACAAACCTGCCCAGTAAACACCCCTTTTCGAACTTGGAAAACTTCATGTGCAATGCAACGCAGCTACCACTAGATTTCGACCTATGCAAAATATGTGAATACAAGCCAATACAAGCCTAAGAAATACGATTACGGTAAGTAATGTATGCCATGTACTTTCACCATAGGTTAAACTGCATTCAATGACTTCAATCAGCAAAGGGGGTAAGTAAAGTGATGCAGTGAAGATAGAACCAAGTCGCAAATAATATTCCCTAACTTCAGCAGTCAATCCCCAAGAATAATGGGGATTTGTGCCCAAAAGTGACAGGAGCCACAAGGGTTCTACCTAGAATGTTTCTAACGGGTAAGTTCCTTGTGTTGGTGATTGGTCAAAAGAAAAGATGCAACAAAGGTACTAGGTAAGTAAAAAGTGTACTTATCTTTCAAATGGTACTACCCAGGTTTGACGACCAAGTCGGTGGAATGGAATGTGAGAATGAAAGACTTGCTCTGTGTTATCCTATGGTGGACAGGGAAGACAAGTGGTTTGCGTTTACTTTACCCCCGCACCCCACCCTGATTTTCCCAGATGACTTGATGGGTCGACTGGGGTTGCATTTCCCACGGGTTGTTTTGGTGAGAGGTGCACAAGAGCTGCGGATGCAAGGATACTTCTGGTTTGGTCCAGGAGCAGAGTGCAACCCTTGGCAATGGAGGAAGTGCAGGATTCACTGATTCGGCCCCCTTCTGGACACTTCACAGGACGGGGGAAGATGAGTTGGTGATGGCCACTGCACACAGATAGTGGGCGTCCTTCCAGTCTTGTTGCAGAAGTCTTTCCAGGACAGGATCCCTTGAGGCTGGGCTGCTGAAATTCAGCAGGAAGGTGACTTGAACCACACGCTGGCAACCACCAAAGGTCTGGGTGTAGACGCAGAATGGCGATGCTTCTGTCTGGGTAGGACACGAGAGAGCTAGTCAGTACACCGGGTGGTCCATGGACCCTTCCAAAGGCTCAGGATGGCTGGATCCTCGAAGGTCTTGAGACTGGTTGGTCCCACCAGTCCAGGGGTTGAAAAACTGCACAGGGCCTTTGCAGATCAGGTAGTCAAACAGGGCTTCACCAGGCCAGACGTAGGAAAGGACGTCGGGCCTCTTTTACGAACAGTATTCAGATCTTCAGTCAGCTGTTCGTCTATAGGGGATTCTTGGCACGAATGCTGATCTGACACATCCAAGCTCACCAATGGCAAGGAACTGCACTATTCAATCAGGGGCAACTATTGGTGGTTACCCCCTCATGTCCTGCACCCATACTCTGGCACCACAGACGTGGAGTGGAACTTGACAGTCCCATCCATTTCCTGGGCCACACGTGCACACTCCACGCAGCACTAGCTTGCAAAAGCAGCAGCTTTTGCAGTCAAGTGCATGACCTTATGTGGGATTTCCTGACATTGCAAGACAGGAAGGCCAACCGACGATGTGGCCAAAGAACAAGTCTCATGGTGTGGCCATTTTAGGGCACCAACCGCGTTTAGTAGCCATACTCTGTAAACAGGGAATGTGCACAATAGAAATGGCACAGAAATGGTCAAAATATTTCTGCTGCCACAAGCCTCTTTATGGTGCCCTTCCCGGCACATCCTCTGCTAATCGGAGGGAGGTGCCATACACTATGCTGCCTAATCATGGAAGGTATAAATCTGCACCCTGGATGAGATCCACCTTGGAGAAAGATAGGTTAGCTCTGATAAGGTCTATGGGGATCAGGCTAGGATAGGGGATTTAAGCCCTGAAGTTGCATCTCCCCTTGCGATATGCATCCTGATTCAGGCTGAAACTATTTATTTCTTTAATTTTTTACTTTGATATGAGCACACCACCTTATCCGAAAAGTC
This sequence comes from Ambystoma mexicanum, assembly GCF_040938575.1. NCBI lineage: Eukaryota > Metazoa > Chordata > Amphibia > Caudata > Ambystomatidae > Ambystoma > Ambystoma mexicanum. Next base: position 1,219,723,417 of record NC_090929.1, on the reverse strand, counting down.
TTGCTGTACTATCTGAAAAGAACTGTGGTCTTGTGAAGCTCATGTTTGTGGAGATTCAGAGTCAGCCTTGTGTTTGGAACAATCTGTGCTTTGAATTGAGCTCCCAACCAAGCCAGCAACTTAAAGAAAGACATGCTTACTCATTTTCTTGCTTCTGTAACTGTATCACAATGCCTTTATGCAATGTCTGATCCTCTGACCTAACCATCAGGCTTCAACAGTGCTGTAATGCAATCGGCCCATGATGGAGTGAGCCGGTGAGTTGAAAATCTACTGGTGTCCCGGTTTGGAAGATCTCCTGTGGTGGTGGCGGTCAGCATTTCTCTTCAATGGGGCCATTCCTCAGCCTGTGCATGATCTCATACCGCTCTGGTGAGCATTTACTTCTCTGGAGGACTAGGGGAGGTCTCCTGAAAGCTTTTTGAGTGAGTTTTCTCTAGCCTAGTAGATTGGTTGCCTGTTAAAGATTTATTTATTTCTTAGCGGTTTGGCTGAATGTGACCATTTTCCTTCAGTCCAACTGGAGGACCTATTTCCAGACCTTAGCCAACAATATAGCCTTGCTAGTTTGCTTCGGGGCCTTGGCGAAAGTAGTGTGCTGTTCACTCTCTAGTATGGAAGGAGAATGCATGCTTTGACTAGGCGGTACGCAGCCTCACACATGAGAATTGTCAAAAGGTTTTGTAGGAGTTATCTGCGTTCTATGGTGTTTCCAAATCCTATCCTTTTGATTTCCTTCAAATCCAGAGGTTTGGTTTCTGTTTGTTGCAGTGTTTCCAACTCCAGTGGCATTGTGAGTGCTCTGGTGATGGACCGAATGCTAGATTCCATCAGTGCATTATACTCCTCTGCTCATTTAATGGATTCAGTGCAGCTTCTAAGGTTTGTTAGGCAGAAACCTGTGCAGTTGCCTCTAGGACCACTGCAAAAGATATAGGACTATAGGTGTTTGGCAGTAAACCCACTTGTTAGCAGTCTGTACCACAGAGATTCACTTGGTAGCTGTGGCTGAGCACTCAGACTTCTCTCAAGAAGAGTTAGGCAGTATACAGAGTATTCACAATAGGTCAAGAGAACACAATAGAACAAGTAATACACTGACCATGGCTTGTTGTAAAAGAGATATAATTATTTATTTAAAACCACATCTAGAAAAACACACAGGCACTAATAGTAAGCAATTCAAAAACATAGTTACTAAAAGATATACACTCCCTTAAAAGAATATTAGACAAATCTTAAGTAAAGCCCCACTTATTTTCAGACAGCGGTGAGCGCTTAACGTAGATGGCACTCTAATAATTCGTTTTAAAAAGGGAGAGAAAAGCAGAGAATAAATTGAAACCGATCCCAACACTTTTTCACGAACACAACAAGAGAGGAAGGCAAAGTAACACTGTGAATTCAGAGTCAGTAGGCCGGATCCGCTTTAAGAGGATCAAAACGAAATGTGTACAAGGTCACATGGTTGCAGTGCACAAAAGTCTTGTAACGGTTCAAAAAGGAGTTGGACCAAAGAAAGGGACCAGTTAGAGGGTCAAGGTGGTCAGCCCAGTCCAGAAGGTTAAGGGGTTATTATTACCTTGTAGCAGCCTTTAGAAAGGGAGGCCTGGCGGACACAGTCCCTTATAGTGGTGAGAATACTCCAGCGGGGGCAGTTGTTCCTGGCAGCGGATGCAAGTCGGTGCTTCGTCCGGGGGAAGAGAGGATCTCGTCGGGAAGGAAGACAGGAGTCCGTTGCACTGCCAGGGAAGAAACCAGCCGCAGAGTTTCTCGGGTACAAGGAGCGGTCCGTTGATTCGCAGTCCAGTGGTAAGTGGCTATCCGGCTACCCGGGTGCTTGGCACGGGCAATTCGACCACAAACCGGTCTGGGGTGCGAAGAGAAGAAGGTAAACTGGTTGTGCCCACCAGTCAGGGGAAGAAGCCTCTCCAGCCGGGAGATCTTTTCTGTCGTCGGGAAGTGGTGAGTCAGTTCCGCAGGGCTCCACCGGTGGTGTCATCGTGGTTGGTCGACTCAGCTTCTCCCTCGTCGAATTCTCAGGTCCTGTGGCGACTTCTGAAGTTCCTGTCCCCAAAGCCCTGCTTTTATGCAGCATACCCCCATTCACCCAGCCTAGCTGTCAATCAAACATGCTAAGTGGTGAGCCGGCCGGCTCACCACTTGGGCTAATCACACAAGAGTGTGACTTGAGTTACCATGGTAACTCAGTCCAGGGTGCCTAAACCCCCTCCCACACCCTGTGGTACCCAGACAGAGTGGCACCACTTTTGGAGGCTTCTGTTTAGAAGCCCGCCAAAAAGTGGAACAAAGGGCTCGGCTTGGGTTGGAGTCGCAGAAGAGAACACAAATGCCATTTTAGAATCGAGTCTTGGCAAAAAATTCCAACCGGCGAATTAATATTAAATAAATAAACCGGCGGTATGTTCGAGGCTATTAGAATTAAATAATTAAAGTTGGTAGCCTCGAACAATGGGAAAATCCCATAGGGATATATTTGCGGTCGAATATAAAAAGTAGTATCCACTGCCACCAGCCAAAACTCGATCAGGGGGGGACCGAGACGTGCCCCCTCGACTAACAGACCCCAGGGCAATCGAATTTCCCCGACCAGTACGTCCACACTATGATGGTTTGTACCGGTTTCTGTTAATAATTTGGGACTAGTAAAGCCAATGGCGACTTTACATGCCCTGGGAGACAGGAGTCCGTCCCAGGGTATGGAGTCTATGGTGGGGTGTCACTATGACACCCCTGTGTCACTGCACAGAGAGTGCTGTGTAACACACATAGTAAAAACACATGAGGCCCTATGGAGTAAAGGACCCCATAGCCCATAAAACCCATTAACAGTCAAAGGAACCCCTCAATCATGTCCAAGAGTGGGAGAAAGAGTCTCACTCTTGGCAGGAGAAAAAAACAAACTCCAGAAATCCAGCAAAACTGCTGGGGGACTCACTAGGTTAGGAAATTCAGCCTAAAGAGAGAATTCTCCCTAACAAGGTTCTAGTCAACATTGATTCTGACAGTCGTAGGACATAATATGCAAACCTCCTAGATGTGCTGCCCCTGGAAGTTCCTTTTGAAGGTGAATCTGTTGTAGGCTTGTTACGTCCATAATATGAAACTTCATGCTGGCATGAAAGGCTGAGGTGCAGAGATTGGAACTTCTTTGGAGAAGTTCTGTTAATCATGCAGTGTGCTACATAACTAACTACAAAGATATTTGACTCTCATTGAAGAACGTGTTTGAAACCTTGATAAGTACCATGATCAGTTGTGCTCCATCTTTACTTTTTGATTATCCCATGCCAAGAGGGCTCATTTCTTCGTGTCGTCAAGGGCTACTTGGATGCTGATTTCAGTTCTTAAAAAGACCGCTAAGTAAGGTTCTTGTGTTACTGTTTCGACCCTTCGGCAGTTTTCTGTGGGTTTTGTCTTAAATCCTTTTCCCCCTCAAATCTTTTATTGTCCATTCCTGTGATCTGCATTTAACGTTCTTGAGGCTGCCTCCTTTGGTGTCCCTCCAATCCTGCTCCTCAGGTCATTTTGGCTGTTATTACATCCGCAAGATGTGAGTTGCAGGAAGTGTTGATGAAGCTGTCTTTTCTTGTGTGTTCAAAAGAGCAGGCTGCTCAGAGTTTGGATTTTTTTTGGTGTGGAACGTATTAATGCAATTTCATCTTAAAAAGGAGATTGTTTTTCTTCCTTTTGCATTCTTCCAATGTGACCTAATTATGCTTTAGGGTGATGGTCTTTTGTCCCAAAAATAGCAATACATGCAACTGTTCGCCCGCCCCCTCCCCCACCCCACACCCCCTGCTTAAACCTTTGTTAATCAATGTGCAAGTATATAGCCTGCCTTACAGGACGAAAACAGCATTGTAGAATTCCTGGAAGATGGCCACAGTCCAAATTGCAAGCTTCTAGCCCAGCATAAAGGGCAAATTCCTTTCTCCCCAAAGATCAGTCACTCACCAGTAGTGTGTAGCAAGTATAAATATTGTGGCCTTATCCATGGCTTCATGGGCATACAAATGAGATCTGGATGATTGCTTGAGCTGGTGTTGATCTGAGCAAAATGAGACGCTGCTGAGCAAAATGAGACGCTGCTGAGCAAAATGAGACGCTGCTGAGCAAAATGAGACGCTAATGAAATGGAAGCATTGTGAATAGTCTTAAATGACACAGCTACAACGAGCACCGGAAAAGTGATCTGACCCTGCAAATGCAAGAGGGTAAGACGTGTTAGTACCAATTAAGGTTTTACAAAAGTAAGTAACCTCCATTTTCAAACCCAGGCCTTTTGGGTTTGCCAATGCTGATTTATGTGTGAGGCAATTATTTCCATTTTGCCAAATAGGAGTTTAACCCCCCCCCCCTCATGTGACTGGGAACAGTAAGACAAAATTTGAAACTGTTAAAAAGGTGAGTAACTTTTAAACCTGATTTTGCACAGGATCCTGATTTGAAATAGTCAAAGAGGATCATCTTTGCAAGGCCTACATGTCTATGGGTTGTGAATGGTTGTTAGGTTGAGGTGGTCATGTTAGTAAGAAATGTCCCTATTAAATTCCAGGTTAATATTGTCCGTTACGGGTATGCACTACATAACCTGAACATGTGTACCTTCTGCTGTTCATTTGGATCCCCTATTCTTCACCATGTTTACAATTGTTTTCTCTTCTAGGATTGTGTGCAAATGGAAGACTCCACATGTGTCCTGGTCAAAGCACCCAGTAATTCATTGGCAATTCGGCTCAGTGACAAAGGCTACACGCAGATGATACAGAGATTCACATTTTCGCATGTAAGGAAAAGTTACTACACTTCAACTTGAGACATCTTGTAGGAACACAGACAGCCATAGTGCTTTATAAACTGACCTGAAATTGTAGTTTGTTTGTTCGTAATGTTCTTGTAGCTCCTTCATTCAATATGCTCTTGCGTCCTTCTGTTATGCTAACTAGATGAGTATGCTTCTTGTACCACTAATTTTGTCCTTGGATCACTTTGGGTAGAGAATGTCAGAACACTTTCTAAAAAAAAAAAAAAAAAGAAAAAAGTGAATTTGTAGTAGCCTGACAATTTGGGTGCTTTCCGTTTTCTCTCTCTCGCTCTGAGCTCTCTCTGGGCTCATGTTCTGTATCTCTCACACTCTCTCTCTGGGCTCTGTATCCGTCCTCCCGTAAGAAAAGTATAATTATGTGGGTTAGTGGTATGGACGACACAGGATCCAGTAGTATGTATGGTAGGCTTTGCTGTGAATATTCCCTGTCATCCGGCTGGGAATCCTCAGTAACATAGAGAAGTTTAAACTTAAACTGAAATTTCAATCACTTTCGTGCTCCATTGTCATTTTGGGTCATACTGCTCACAGCCAATAGAAACTCGTCACTTGCCTCCTCGTTTCGGCCTTCTTCCTATAAATTTATTTTTTTTACTGCATGTTAGTCCTCAAAAATCATCTCTTGAGCTTTTCTACAAATTAAGTTGGAATTGAACAACTTTTCTGGGAAAAATATTTCTGATGTTTGTTAATCTGCTTAGAATCACATGTTGTGCATAGTCCGACATCCAGTGGTCACTGCGGAGTATTGCATCTTGTTTTTCAGAAGTCGTAAAGGGGACGTCGACATAGGCGTATCTGTACTACTATCCCTATGGTGACGTGTAGTGTACCCACAATCCCTCATGTGTCGAGGTCCCTCAGATTGTTTTTTTCCGCCCAGAATACTGGTCGCCTTATGCGGAGCTCGTAAGAGACATTGCCATTTAACGTTTATTCGACCCTTGGTCGATTTATCAGTTACTGTTTAATTAACCCAACTCCAGCCCTCTTTCGACGGCCATTCAACTTCCCCGCTGAGTCAAGATCTTCGACGGAGGTGATCCTATCGGCGCTGCCTAACACGTGGCCCGGCATCGCCGGCCTACACAGTAGGGATAGTGGGGGTTGGTGTGGACATTTCTGTTTCTTCTAGAATGCCTTTCCCTTTCTCCCCCCTTTCCTTCCGGGTCGTTATCACTAATTACATCCTCAGCTATGGAGAGGACTCCTTTTAGATTTTGCCCACATTGTAACAGCAATCTTCCGTGGAAGGACCAGCATATAAGCGGTGTAACCACTGCTTACCTCTCAACCACAATGAGGCCGGGTGTGATGCCTGTAAACTCCTTCGTCCTAAAACTTTGAAGGAACAGAGGGTCAAGAGGTGGGCAGCCTACAGCACGTCGAAGGCTGATTCCTCACACGCGGCCGCCGCCGAGTGTGACGAGGGGGATAGTGATAATGCTACCTCTCTAACGGAGGTTGTTGACCTCTCAATGGAGCGCACCCGCTCCATCGCGTCTGTCCCCGGCCCCGAAAAGCTTGGCTCCGGCCCTACTTATGAGGATGTACACCCCGGCGACGCTGTCTCACACGAAAAAGTCACTAAACGCACAACCCACGGCCATTCGTCGAGTAAATCGAAGAAGGCCTAAGCGCCATCAGAGATGCCGAATTAACCGGCAGCCTCTGCCGACCGTAGGGGTCGCCAGCCCTCGCCGCATACGCGCCTTGCGACTGGGCCGTCTTCAACTAAGGGCGCTACCACCAAAATGTCAGTCGAAACGCCTCGTAAGAGGGCGTCCGTCGACGGTAAGGATCCGGCTCCGCCAAACTATTCACGACCAGCCCTCGACGGACAAACTAGTTGTGGAAAGGATAGCTAGAATAGTCTCCAAAGACGCGCAGGAATGGCTGGTGAAGGAGTCACCAAAGTCCGCTCAGGTCAGAGAGGTGCCGAAATCTACAGAGGGTACGCCGGAACCTTCCCCCACCCCCCCCTATGTCGAAGGGAAAACCCAGAGATACGTCCCCAGTGCCAGGCCCACGAGAAGGGTTCTCAGAGGGCGACGGGGGTATATCCTCCACGCTATGGGAGAGATCTCGACGCCTAGAGGCGGAGGAGCAAGCCTTTCCGCCACTAGACCGTTCAGGGTTATCCCAGTGGACTAGGGAAAGATTTGAATCCTGTATGGACAGGCAAGATAGGTTTGTGTCCACTTCTTAACACACTACACCCAAAAGGCCAATGGAGGTGCTCCCTGAAGACCCTTGGGCCAAATTCCCAAGACTTTTTGACCCACTTAACGAAGAAATTGATACATATGACCTCACTGAAGAGGATCCACATTTTCAGGAAGAGGAAGAATTCCTAAATACTGAGGATCTACAAAACACTGTAGGGGACTTTGAGGAAGATCCAGACATATGTGAACCACAGCCCTAGCAGTCACCAGGGGTGTCAACAGACCCTGATGTTTTAGATCTCCCCTCTCCTCAGACCACACCGGTTAGAGACCCTTTGCCTGTGGATGATCAACCCACTTTCAATGCAAGGCTACGCAAGGTGGCAGCACATTTTCAAATTGAGACGGAGGAAACTACCCCACAAGTAGATTTCGTTGAGAAAATAATTAAGGAAAAGCCGTCTGCTAGCCAAGCCATACCCCTTCTCGCCTCAATTAAGAGACGCCTTGTTCCCTCTTTATCTACACCTGCATTGGTTAGAGTCAATCCAAGGATCGAGAAGCTTTTTAACCCCTCACCTTCTGATCCCTTATATATTAGGGGTCATTCATACCGGATTCCCTGGTAGTAACCTCCACGAGGGAAAAGGCGGGGGTTCCGCTATCTACTAGCGAAGCACCCCCGGACAAAGAGGAGAAGAAGCTTTATGCCTTAGGGAAGAGGATTACATCATCTGCAGCTTTTGCATAGCGCATTGCGAACAATACAACTTTGTTGGCTAGCTACGCCGATGCCCAATGGGGACTGTTGCGCAAAGGCCTACAAGAAGCCCCTGAGACCTTGTGAACCTGCTTATTAGCCACTGTGACAGAAGGTACTTGGGTAAACCACAGCATCATCAAGAACACCTGAGGTGCTGCGGAAACAGCTGGCCGGTCACTAGTCCAGTGTGCACTTCTTAAGCGTCATGCTTGGCTCAGAAACTCAGGTTTCAAGCCAGAGACACAGACGTCCCTCATCAACAAACCCCTTGAAGACTCCAACTTGTTTGGCAAGGCTGTTGATGACGCAATGGAAACAGCTAAGAAGGACCACAAAACACTTAACAAGACCTCCTAATAAGCGAGGTTATGGCAACAGGCACTTTTTTCGTGGCCAACGACAAAATCAACAATAATACATCTCAGCCAGCAACTGGTCCTCCCCTCAGGGAACCAATGGACCGTATGCGCAAAGAGGACAATGTCGTGGCAAGGGAAGGAGTTGGGGGCCCCACTCCCAGAGGCTCCCCGGCTACCACCACCAAATGACCGGAAAGTTCGGGTCCCCTCCCATGCATCTCCGTTCGGGGGCCGGTTAACATCATTCCTGCAAGCATCACCGGAACACCTCTCCATCCTTCTTCAGGAAGTCGAACTGCTGCTGGAAAAAGGAGCCATAGGCAGTGCCTCTATCACAGGTAAAGGAGGGTATTTATTCAGTGTACTTCCTTGTACCCAAAAAGGATTTAACCATGCGCCCTGTATTAGATCTGCACCCAGCGAACAAATTCGTTAAACCTCAGAAATTTGGATGGTGACTTTGCAAGAAGTAATCCCCATGCTCACACAGGGGTATTATATGGCAACACTGGACATGAAAGATGCATACTTTCATATTTCAATGTTGCCAGCGCACAGGAAATACCTCAGGTTCATGATAGAAGGCAAACACTATCACTTCAAAGTGCTACCCTTCGGCATAGCCTCAGCGCCAAGGGTATTCACGAAGGTTACTGGCAGTGGCAGCGGCACACCAGCGCAGGTTGTCCATTCCGGTCTACCATTACCTCGACGACTGGCTCATAACAGGGGATTCTTACGAAACGTGCTTCTCAAATACCCAAAAGACTGTAGACCTTTTGTTCCACCTGGGCTTCTCCATCAACGAGAAGAAGTCCAGTCTAGACCCCCAGCCAAGTCAAGCAATTCCTAGGGGCTCTAATTTGAACAAAGGACGGCCTCGTCTTCCCCTCCAACGAGAGGGTCCAAAACATGCTGTTTCAGATCTCTCTATATGTGGCCGGTGGAGAGGTGATGGTACGCAAAGCCATGCGACAGCGAGGAAGGATGGCGTCATGTATTTATTTGGTACCTCACGCACGCCTGCGCCCAATGCAAGAGTGGCTCAACAGCCAGTGGTGTCGGGCCACCAGACAATGGGACGATCTAGTGGTGGTCTCAGGCCTTGGTTCTCTGGCTGCGCTGGTGGTCGAAGGAAAACCTCGTGTTGGGGAAACCAGTCGCCACCCCCGCAGTGGAAGCCACTCTAACCACAGACACATCCCTCACAGGATGGGGGGGCTCACCTATCCCATCAGACTGCACACAGAGTTTGGAAGAGTGTGGCGTCCAAACACAACAACTTGCTGGAACTGCTGGCGGTCTTCAAAGCACTGAAGGCTTTCCAGACACACCTACAAGGGAAAACAGTGCTGATCCTCACAGACAGCACCACGGCCATGTACTACCTGAACAAGCAAGGGGGCACTCACTCTCCAGGACTGTCCAAGCTGTCCCAGAAAATCTGGAAGTGGGCTCTCAAACACATGTTCCTGTTATCTCAACATGTACCAGGGGAACTCCATCTTCTGGCAGACGGACTCAGCAGAGACTTCCCTCTGCCCGCAGAGTACGAATGGCGACTACACAAAGACATTGTCTTCCCAGAGACCGACCTGTTCGTAACTCTGGAGAACATCCAATGCCAAGATTACGCCTCTAGGTACCCCCAGAACCGCTCCAAGGGGAACGATCTCTGGATAACATGGTCAGGGAAATTTGTCTATGCTCCACCCTCCCCCCTCCCCCAACTCCCCTTCTCAACAAGATAGTGCACAAGATGCACCAGGAACCAGTTACCATGATACTGGTGGCCCCCATGTGGGCCCGCCAACCCCGGTTCGCTCGTCTGATGGAGAGGTCATTGTCTCCTCCAGTGAAACTACCCTGCCCGTACAAGATGTTGTCACAGGACAGGGGCAAACGCTGCACCCATGCCCACAGACCCTGAACTTGGCAGCCTGGCTCCTGAGGTCATAGAATTTGGACATGTGCAGCTCCCACAGAGATGCATGGACCTGAGAATGTCCATGCATCTCTGTGGAAACCGAACACTTGTTACTGCTACTCTAGCAAGTGGAAACGGTTCGTCATCTGGTGTAAGTCAAAGAGCATCAACCCCGTTGACTGCTCTCCCACACAGATTGTTCTATACCTGACTCACTTGTTGGACTCAGGTTTAGTCGTTAATTCTATTAAAGTTCACCTAGCTGCATTCTCCGCCTACACTACGTCTCAACATAAGGTGTCATGGTGGAAAGTTCCAGTTATTAAAGCCTTCAAGGAGGGAGTGAAAAGAATTCACCCTCGTATATATCACCCAGCTCCCGGATGGGACCCCAACGTTGTACTAACCAGGCTAATGGGCTCCTCCTTCGAGCCCATGCATAAAGCAACCCTTAAGGATCTCACTCTTAAGACTGCTTTCTTGATAGCTATCACCTGCATTAGGAGAGTGAGTGAACTACAAGCGCTCTCTATATTAGATCCCTTTGTAACAATTCACAAAGATAAGGTTGTTCTACGCACACACCCTAGGTTTGCACCGAAGTTCATTTCAAAATTTCATGTCAACCAGTCTGTAGAACTACCAACGTTCTTTCAAAACCCATCTAACTTGTGAGAAAAGAGCCTGCACACACTTGATGTGTGCAGAGCGGTCATGTTTTATATGGAAAGAACTAGACCACTGAGAAAGACTAATCAGTTTTGTCTCAGTGGCGGCAGGAAGAGAAGGAGATGCAGTTTCCAAATCCACTATATCTAGATGGATTGTCCAGTGCATCACTCTGTTTCTCTCTTGCTAAGAGAGAAATGCCCTTCAAGCCTAGAGCACATTCTACTCGAGGCACTGGGGCATCCATAGCATTAATTGCAAATGTTCCCCTTGAGTCAATTTGCAAGGCGGCAACCTGGAGTTCTGTACACACCTTTACAAAACACTATTGTCTAGATGCCCATTCTAGATCTGATTCCCAGGTGGGACAAGCAGTACGAAGACATCTTTTCTCTACTGTTCCTTCTCACAACCCACCTCCAACTCCGGGTACTGCTCGCTAGTCTATGTACAACATGTGATTCTAAGCAGATCAACAAACATCAGAAGACCTGCATTACTTACCGTAAAATAATTTCTGATGGTTGTATCTGCTTAGATTCACATGCGCCTGCCTTTCCTCCCCGCTCGGATGGAAGGAACATAGACGTCTTATTACTTCTCTCTTTTCTGTACTCACTCACGTTAGTCATAAGGCTCCCTCATGACAGATAAAATACAAACAGAGGGACCTCGACGTGTGAGGGATTGTGGGTATACTACACGTCACTATAGGGATAGTATTACAGACACACCTATGTCGACGTCCCCTTTTCGACTTTCGAAAAACAAGGTGCAATACTCCGCAGTGACCACTGGATGTCGGACTGTGCACAGCATGTGAATCTAAGCAGATACAACCATCAGAAATTCTTTTACGGTAAGTAATGCATGTCATATTTTTCGACATCTACTCGACGACGGGCGTTGGCAAAAGTGCTACTTTCATGGACCGTTCCTGCTGCCGGTAATCTTCGACGAAGCTTTGTCTGCGCAGTTGGGCTTACCTCATGGCGGAATCCACAAGGAAAAGCCTGTGCAAGACCTGCTCCCGCTCTGGGCTGAAGAATGTCTACGTGAAGGATCACCACAACGACTGACTCTACTGCCTTCATCCACACCATGTTATCCAGGACCGCGAAATCTGCCAATAGGTCTCCCAACACGTTGAGGGATCGTCATTTATCTCATCGCGTGGCTCGAGGATCCTGGGGCTCGGCTTCAGTACAGAGTCCTGCCTCGTTAGGGCAGCCTAGCGAAGCAGGTCTAGGTCGCATGAAGTCCAGGCCACAAGCAAGAGGAGGCATAAAGACACCCCCGGTGACGAGCCCAGATCCTCGCACAAGGACCGGTCTTAACCAAAGTTCAGTGCCCAAGGGGTGTTAACAGAGGAAGAGAGCCAAGGCCTTTTCCATAGTCCACGTCAAAGTCTGGTGGCCACTCTTCGACTTCTATGTCGAAAACAGGCTTGTCGTGGAAATCTCTAAGCCATCATCGTCCGCTCCACTCCAGGTAATCTACCTCAAGGCCATCAACACTGTCCCGATGGCACATCAACAAAGTCCTTAACGACCACGACTACCGCGTCATCGAAAAATATCAACTGTCACGACCACAAGGATTTTGTCAACTGCATCTACGTCCACAGCTGTGATTCCCTCGTCGACGGGCAAAAGGGGTTCCTCCATACTATTGGTGCTGTTGTCACTGAAGTCTGACACCCACACTAGCACACTGCCAATGACGGCCCGTCCACAGGCATCATTCCCAAACCTTGGGGTGGCCTGTAACGCTCACCTGATTCCCGCAGAGGCGCCGGTCTTGACTGGGCGTATACCGTACCTTCAAAGGTGATGTGTAACACACGGCTGGCTCTTTGGGCTGGACCTCTGTGCACTGTATGTCTGACTCGAAGGGTAAGATGTCTGCAGATAGAAAATATGGGATTAAGGAACTGGGTTATTGAATGTCTCCCTCTTCTTCCCTTTCTCTTCTCCTGTAGAACCCCAAAGGTTAACGCTCTCACCTTAGGTAAGTGAACGCCGTGCTCTCCATCTGCCTCGGGGCAGGGTGCTGTAACCAGTTTCTTCACTGGATAAGGGGAGCAGGCCTCTTGACTTCAGAGGACTGCTGTCCGTCGTTTACTGCACGAACGGTACGTTTCGAGTAATTCTAATGTCTTTAAAGTCTTTAGTAATGATGTTTCTTGTTTTGCAGGGTTCCGGCGCTGGGGGATGACGGGCTGAAGTGAGTTGAAGATGGAGCCTGTGTGATGAATAGAAGCGCCTGGAAGCACGTAAGTAAGCGCTTGTTGCCTGCTTCACGATGCGCTCTAACTACAAGTTCAGAGCGGCTGCAGGGTGCCGGAATACCCACTGGGTTAGATGTGGAAAGGAGTAATGGCACGTGAGTATTAAAGTTCCCCAATGTCTTTAAACGCACCTTGTTTTGTCTTTCAGATGCGGGATGCAGCGCCGAAGGCCTCCGGAGCGTGCGAAGAGTTGGTAAGCTTTTGTCTTTCAGATGCCGGAATGCAGTGTGAAGACCTCCGGAGCGCACGAAGAGTAGGTAAGCCTTTGTCTTTCAGATGCCGGAATGCAGCGCGAGGCGTTGGTGACAGCCGATGGACCAGGTAAGTGAAGAGCTGTCACTGAAGACCGTAATGCTAACCTGTTCTTTCTTGTCTTTATAGGTGTTGCTGAAGACTGGATTCAGGATGGTAAGCCTTTTTCCTTAGGCCCAGGATCAGATGCAGAAGACACAATGAGCGTTCTGCTGCAGAGGATGCAGAATAACGCAAAGCAAGATTCATCCATCGGGTGTGGTTTAAATAGCCTCCTGTAGTGCTTAGGTGTCTCCTTCCACAGCCACGCCTAGGTAAGAAAAGAGTTCCTGCTTTCCAGAAGAGTTCCAGTGTTCTGAATCTAGGGAGTGGCTCCTGCCCCACCCAACAGGAAAAGTAGTTCCAAACAGAAGAGGATCAGAGGCTCAACTGGCAGGCAAGTAAGCAGCATGGTCTGCTGCAGGTAAGTCCACCCAAGCATTATGAGCCCGGCGCTTCCAGCGCTGGGACTGGGCATATTTATGAGCCTGGTGCCACTGGCGCCAGGACTGGATCCAAAAGGTCCCAATTGGGACTGGTTGGCACTCAGAACCTGGGTTATGGATCTGCTTCCAAGGGAGTTGGGAAAACCCTGACCTTTTGGAAGCAGAGATCATGACATGGCCTTGCTGCTGGGTGGTATTGTGGTGCCAGAGCCAAGTCCATCCCAATCGGATTTGGAGGAAGCAGGGGGGGGAGGAGGCCATTATATCACTGTCTTTGCCGAAATGCAGGCCATCACCTGCCAAAATGCAGGACATTACCTCCCTGAAGTTCACCGCCGGATGAGACCAGCCTGATCAGGATACCATGTTTACCCGCTCTAAATTCAGCTCAAGCCATCGATCTACCAGAGACATGTCAGTAGAAATTTTTCTACTTCAACCACTCTGGTGGCGATGTTGCAACAACAGCTGCCTGCTCCAGCCCCAGTTACTGAACCTATCAGGCGACCTCGCTCCGAGGCCCCCAGACCTTCCAGGGAAATGGATAACATTCCTTGTCACCCCAGGAGGGGTAAGCAACACCTCCCGCGCACTTGCGCTCATTCTCAAAATCTCTCTCACTGTGTCTCTCTGTGTCTCTGTGTCTCTTTGTCTCTCCTGATGAAGTAGGGGCCTTCCATGCTCTCATGTCTTTGTTTGGCCTTGCGTCGGAGCAGCAGCGAAAGGGGAGTGTGCTGTAACAGTGCAGGAAGTCTGTCATGTCTTTCCCACTGGGACGATGGCCTCATCACCTTGGTGCATCCCACAACTGCCGGCTGCCAGTAAAAGGTCGGCTAACCTTTCGTCATCCTGCTCTGTTCTCCCAGACAAAGGAGGCAAAGGCCTTTGGTAAGAGGATCATTACCAACGCAGCCACAACTATCAAGGTGGCTAATGCAATGGCCATGTTTGCACGTTACGATCACGAGCTGTGGTACAAGTTGTGTTACCTTGCTGGAGTTCCTGCCAGATGACAAAAAGCAAGAGGCCTTTAAGGTCTTAAATAGAGGCATGTTGGCATCAGACCATGCCGTTGTGGTCTCTGTGGACATTGCTGATACTGGTTTTCGCCAGCTAGGGAAATGGAGCAGTCCTACGTAGCAGGGTTGACTTAAGGCCAGATTTTCGACCCAATGTCCAGTCTAGGGAGGTGTGGGGGTGGTGGGGGCCCGAGGGTGGTGGGGGGGGGGGGGGGGGGAGAACCACCGTTTGAGCCCATGCACCAAGCATCTATTAAGCATCTTTACTGGAAAGTCGTTCTTGGTGGCTATAACTTAAGCCAGCCGATTGGGGGAGATCCAGGTGTTTTCCATAAAACTGCCCTATTTGACGTTTCACAAGGACAAGGCTGCCCTACGTACCAACCCAACATTTGTGCCAAAGGTGCCATCTGCCTTCCACCTAAATCAGCAGGTGGTTCTGCCTGTATTCTATGACACACCGTCTCCAGCGGAGAGAACATTGCACACGCTGGATGTGGTGCATGCTCTCAAGTATTATGTGGTGCGTACGAAGTCCTTCTGTACAGCAGATGAACTATTTGTTTCATTTGGACCTTGTGGGCCTGGGAATGCTCTCTCAAAGCCCTCCATTGCAAGGTGGATTGCTGCCTGCATTTCATTCTGCCATCAGCAAGCCGACAGTTGCTTCACGGCAGGCCCCAAGCTCACTCTACCAGAGCAGTAGCTTCAACCACTGCTTTTATCTCTGGAATTCCACAGCCTACCATCTGCCATGCAGCCACCTGGAGATCAGTGCATACGTCCACCAGGTTCTACTCTGCGGCAGAGCCTACAGTCAGCAAGTCGGTTCTCCAGGGCCTTTGTACGTCAGGTGGGTAAGTCTACGGTGGTCTGTTATGCTGGCAGCTTGCCTCCAAGCATGGGTGTTGTTGGTAATACGGCTTTGTAATCTATTCAAAGCATGCAAATCTATGAGCGATCCAATGCTGTAGAAGGAATAAGTTACTTAACTGCAACTATGGTTCTCCAGCATTGGTATCTTTTATAGATTCACATGCGACCCTCGCACTTACCCTGCATGGCTCGTCTTTTGCCTCTTACTGCCACTTACGTGCGCTGCCAAATCTGAAGATGGCTGACAGGGGAGGAGCTAAGGGAGGTGTTTCTATTGGCTGTAAGCAGTATGATCCAAAATGACTGATGGAGCACAAGTGACAAAGATTTCAGTTTAAGTTTAAACTGCTCTGTCACTGAGGATTGCCAGCTTGACGACCGAGAATTTTCACAGCATGTGAATCCATGAAAGATACCAATGCTGCAGAACCAGAGTTACAGGTAAGTAACGTATTCCTTGCAAGCAGCCCTAAAAATATTCTGTACCCCGCCCCCCCCCTCCCACCCCATAGTTAACAGGGGATATGTAAACACTTAGCACCTTTCCATGGTGTGGTACTCTATGACAGCTGCACTGCCCATCCTCACCTGGTCCCATTTCTACTGTGCAACAATTTAGGGACTCCCTGCCATTCCCAAAATGGTGCCTGCCACCTGGGGACACATCATACTGAGCTTAAATTCATGTACTCTTGTACGCAATTCATGAGCTGGGCATTAGTGGAGTAGACCTTTCAGCATTCAACTTGAAAAAGGCAGCAGCCATGCAAACTGGGTCCAAACCTGTGACGCCTTTTTTTAATTCAAACAAAATGGAACCTATAATGTCCTACAATAAAACGTTTAGTATAATTTTCCGTCTTGTACAAAGGGGTGTTCATTTTTTTAATTTTTTTAATTGATTTTATTGATTTTTAAAACGAGGACATTGTGGATATCGATACATTCGTAACAAGGCAATTAGAAACTGAAAAGAAAGAGGAAGGTGGAGGGGAGGAAGGGGATGGGGGAGAGAGAAGGGGAATGAGAGAGAAGGATTAAGAAAGTGAAGAAGTTGCATTACATTACTTTTGATGCCAAATATCCCCGATTTCACAGAGGGGGCTTACATCCTGAAACATTCTAGCTAGTCTAAGTGGGTCGTAATGCCATCTATATAATAGTTTGATGCTGTGCATTTTATACTGACATGAGATGGAGGTTGTCTATGTCCTCCTGCATATCTTAAGCCATGTCTTAGGGGAGAGTTGTCTGCCGAGATCAGTTTCCCACTTGTGTTTTAGTGTGGTTGAGGGGGTTATGTTTACTTCAACTAGTAATTATCTGCGCTCCCTGGTGGAGGGTCACTGGTGTATAGGTCCTCATAGAAGAAGGCGAATGCCTCCTTGTATTCCTTCTGGGGAAGATTCTATTGTGTCTATTAAAGTGCCATCTGTCCTTTCTATCGTGTCTACCCATCTTTCTGCCCTTTGCGCCCTAAGCCGTGCCACAAGGAGGGCATCAGGTTTATCTCCCTTTTCGTAATACTTTTGTTTCAAATATTGTAAGGTCTGGGTAACCTTGCCTACCTCAAGGGCTTTCAGCTTCGAGTTCCTTGGCTTCAGCAAGGTGTATGGATCGACCTTGTGGGGATGTTTGAGCTAGGTTCCCCGCTGTGTCCAATTTCTTTCTGAGGTTGGACTCTATTAAAGTGCGTTCTCTTTTTTTCCTGGCCCCTTCTCTAATCAGGATCCCTCGCCACGTGGCTTTAGCTGCTTCCCACACATTTGTTTTCGCGACCTGACCAGTATCATTAGTTATGCAAAATTGTTTAATTTCATTTTCCAGTTCCTCCCTAAAGGCCACGTCAGACCACAATGATTCATTGCATCTCCACTTCGAGTTGCGTGGGGCAAGACCGTCCCGGTCCAGGTCCACCACGACCATATTGTGATCCGACCATGCAATGTGGTGTATGTCTGCATTCTGGAGTATCTTCATTAAGGCTTCAGAGAGAAATACGTAATCTATTCTAGTGAGCGTGTAATGGGGGAGAGAGCGGAAGGTGAATCCTTTGTCCGCTGGGTGTAGGTGACGCCAGCTATCCAAAAGGCCATACAGGGCAAGGGTTGTGTAGATGTCTGCGTACTCATTTGCCTGGGAGGGGTGGGAGCTGTCGCATGAGGTTTGCCTGTCCATGGTGCTATTCATCCATGTATTAAAGTCCCCCCCAAGTATCGTGTGCCCTTGTGCTTTGTGAAACAACCATTCCGTCGTTAAGGAGGAATCTCTTCTGGCCCTGGTTAGGTGCATAAATTGTAGCTAGGGTTACAACAGTATTCTTAATGGATCCTACTACTACTAGGGCTCTACCCTCAGTGTCGGACCAGGAATTGAGGCTCTTCGTGCAGAGGTTCTTTCGGATCAGGATCCCAACGCCAGCTTTTTTCAGAACACCCGAACTCCAGAAGGAATGGCCCACGAAACCGCTGGGGATCGTTCTCTCGTCTCCCTTCTGATATTTCGTTTCCTGCAGGAACATGATCTCTATGTTGGTTCTCTTAAAGTCTCTCGCCACTAAAGAGCGTTTTGTGGGGGAATTCAGGCCTTTCACATTGAGTGTGCATATACGTAATTTATGGCTTCTAAGTGTCGTCGCCATTGTTATTTTCTTGTATAAGGTAGCCCAATATCTGCATCTGTCTCTCTATCTCAATATATGCTTCGAGCCGTGTGTCCGATTTTGTGCGAGAGCACCAAAAACTGAGCGGTCTTGATGGGACCGTTTCATATTCCGGATGCTCTGTAGACTGAAGTTTCATGGGTATTTCCATCTCCCCTCCCCTCGCATATTGTTCCGTCCCTTTGGGTTGTGTTTTCCCACCCTCCCCACCCCCCAAACCACACTGCATCCGGTTCGGCTGGGTTATATTCACCCAGACGTCCTCGGACCACCAGCGGGAACCGTACAACGAACGGTCCCAATTATATAGTGTTACAACATAACGATGAGCCCCCAACTTCCCCCCTGCAATTCAAACGTTTGTTAACAAGCTGAACCATTTTGCCAGTTTACATCACATTCCCACTTCTCATGTTTCCCTCTCTTCCAGGTGGCTCATGAACCCTTGTCCCCTCCCCCCGACCCAAGTGTCAACCAGAGCTCATTGGCTCCCGTCTCAGGAGTGGAACCTTACCCTCGGCCAACTTCTGGGTGGGATGTCCGCCTTGGTATGGGCAGGGTAAGGGGGGGTTGTAAGTCTCACCTTCATTTGTGGTTATTCGGTGCATGTTGATGCGTAGTTATCGGCAGACCTCAATGAGCTAAGTGTCCGTCTTAGGGTGCACCCGTGGAAAAGTAGCCCAACGATCTAGGCGACATCATTGTTCGGCATTCGGGGAATTGTTCATCTGCCTATATTTCCTAGCACCAAGCATCTTCTTTCTTCGTGGGCTCTTAGTGTGCCATTCCCTATCCTCAGATCTTTTCCCACTTTGAGATGGTTCTTCTTCATAGGTTCCTAGCAGGTCGGCAATGCAATTCTGGATGTCCTTTTCAGTGATTAGTTTTATGGCGTTGCCCTCCCATTCGAAGGCGAGTGAGAAGGGGTATCCCCAGCGATATCTCGCATCATTCTTTAACATTTTGGTGAGAGGGAGGCACTTTCTTATTGCCAAGGTGAGTGAGGAGAGGTCTTGGTAGAGGGAGACGTTTGCGGTGCCCAACCTCTCTTGTGGGGTGTGTCTGGTCTTTTCCAGGACCCTGGCTTTGTCTGGGTAATTATGGAATCGGGCGAGGACTGATCTAGGACCTCCTGGTTTTCCACCGGCTCTGTGGATTCGGTCAATTTTGGGCTCATCAACCGAGTCATCATTGAACAACGACTTCATTAAGGTGTGCAGAGTTCTCTTCAAATCCATCTCAGTTTCGCCTTCATTTTCTGGAATGCCAAAAATGCGTATGTTATTACGCCGTTCTGTATTTTCCAAATCGTCAATCTTTAGGCGGAATTCTTCCTCTCTGGCCTCGAGTTCCGTAATGCGTACATCCATTTGGGTCTCTAGGGTGTTCAGGGATGTCTGATTATGTTCTACCTCCTCTAGTCTATCCTCCCTCTTATCCATCCTCTGGGTGATTTTGTCAATCTTACCACCGATATCTGCTCTCATACTCTTCATCTCAGTGAGGATATCGGCAACATCCGCTTCAGATCTCTGTGATGCCATTGTAGCGGGTCGAAGGGGGCAGGGGTTATCCGACTGTGGTGAGAAGTGGTATGGTGCCAATCTCTCCCTGGCGTTCATGTGACAGTTTATGGGATGATTGTATTAATGGGCCCTTTCGGGATGCGCTGAAGGGTGGGTGGTGGGGCGGGGGTTCTGCTGTACTTTTGAGCTCATAAGGGACACACTCCGAGCCCCGCATATGAAATGGTAGAGTAAGTTGTATAGAACCTCTGTCGGCCTCATTTGGGCGCAAACATTACGATTCAGGGGAATGGCGGTCAAGGTAAACTGAATATTCATAGCCATAATTGGTTATTCAGTCCCCAGACATTCCATGATAACAAATCTACCACTTCACCCGGCATTTAGTTGTAAACAGCAACAATATTTATGCTTAGGTCTCATAAAGCCAATTTGTGCATGGTACATCCCACATTCAACCATCCTCCCAGCACGGTCTGCTTTTGAATTCCCATTTAATTCCTCCCAAATCCACATTTTCCCACCACACCCTACCTGTAGCCCTCCCCAATACGTCAATGTGCCCTCTTCCCACCTCCATCACCATCCTCCCTAACTCGGTTTCCCTTGAACAACCATGGAACTTTCCCAGGGTCTTCGGTGAGCAGTTGCTTACAACGCCCAGTCCTTCTGGCATGTGCCCCGGCTTTAATTAACAATTTCACATGCCAGTGTCAAATATTGTCGTGGGACCACGTGGGGGCTTCTTCAGTCTTCCTCACGGTTCCGGCCAGCTTCTGTCTTGGGACCATGATTTTGATCATTCCGATGGTCGCGAGGCAGGAGCAGGATAATCGCCTCAACAAAGGCTATGGCCGCTGAAGAAGTGCGCCTTGCCACTGTGTTGAATACCGTCATTTTGCTGGAAACATAACGCTGTATGGGACGCCCCTGGCTCTCAGTTATTTCCTCACAGGGTCCTACGACCGCCTCAAGACCTGTACTCCTGCTGCGAAATCAGGGTAGATGTTGTCTGATTCATATTGGAGTGTCCCTTGTTCCCTGGAGAGTTTCAGGATGAGGTCCATGTCTCTGTAATTGAGGAGCCACCCTATGATAGTGCACGGAGGGGCCCCTGGTCTAGGTATTGGGGCAAGAGTGCGGTGGGCCTGTTTAACCAAGAAGTGTGTGGAGAATTTGATTTATCCAAACATGGTTGTTAGTAGACTTTCCACAATGGGCCCCTTAGTAGACTTTCCACAATGGGCCCCTTGCTTGCCGCCTCTGGTATTCCGACATTGCGAACATTGCTCTGCCTTGAGCGCGACTCGCGGTCGTCACACTTGACATGTATTTTGACGATTTCGGTCCCAAGTTCCGCAATGTTACGATCGTGACGGCCCACCTTGTCCTTCACCTCGCCAATCCTGGTTTCTGCTTCATTAATACTTGCCGTCTGCTTCTCCAGTTTGGTTTTCAGGGACCCAATTGTTACCACAATGTCGTCCAGTTTAATATTAATGGACATAAAGCCACTCTGCATAGCCATCAGCAGCTTGTCTTCACGTGCCTCTCCGGATACATTGCTCAATCTCTCACTGTACCTGGTTTACGGGGCCACTATTTGGCCACTGGTGAACACCTACATTGGCCCTTTCTTCTTCCCAACCCCTTTGGTCGTTATGCCTCTCAGATCCCAGTCCCTGTCCGCTGCTTCATGAGTATAAATGCGCTAATGTGCTACATTTCTGATTCTAGCGGGGTTCTGTCCACTATGCTGCTGTCATGTACCAGTGGGTCTAGTCTTATTCGCACTAAGTTTGCGGCTTGCTGTGCCAGGATATTCCTCTCTCCGTCTGTGCTGCAGCCTGTCGTTGCCCCTATAGTTAATATGCTCAGGAGCTTTATGCCACTGGCTTATCGATATTTCTAATTACCCAATGGATTCTTCGTTTGGGGCACACTGTAGGGGATATAGCTTTTGGCAACTGGTGTGGAGGCTGTCGAATTTTGCCTTTTATCCTTTGATGGTCGGTACCATCTGGCACAACCTTACACCTACTACCGTGTGGGGGAGGACTGGATGTCGCATCAAGTGAGGTGAAATATTGGTTGCGCAGCTCACAATCTGGCCTCCCCTGCCTGGTCCTGGGGCTTTCCTATTGTTGCCTTATTGGGTGACGATCCTACGGCCAGCAGGGAGAGGGTTGGGTGCAGGATTTGTGTAACACATATGTCGGCAACTGCTGACGGAGAAGTAATCTCGTAAGCAGGAGCGCTTCACTCAGCATCCCTTGTCACTCCTCCACAGTGTCGCCGGGGTTCCCATTGGGGATCCCAGTGGGCTTCAAGGGACTATGGGTGAGCTGTGCCCACAGTAGCAGCCGCAGCTCATTGGGGACTGTTAAGTTTCCGCTCCACAAAGGATCATTGCACGGCGGGTTGCTGGCTTTCTCTGCTCCTCCCCCAATCAGGCCAGCAGTGCGGCGGTGTAGGATGGCCTCGCCGCCAGTTCTCCTGTAAGTCTTTGTCGGGCAGACGATCTATGAATAGTTTGTCCTCCCTTTCCAGTTAACGGATAGGGGCTAGCCTTGGATGGGGCACGCACCACAGTCTCTGCTGGCTTTTATGCAGTTGCAACTTTGGCATTGATAGGATATTACAGCCTTCAGGATATTGCCGGGGCCAGAGCTCTTTCTCAGACCTCCATTAACTTTGGCTGCTTAACAGCACCCTTCCTTCCCCCCTTAAATGTGTGTTTTTCTAAAAATGTTATGACCAATTACAGTTGATTTAAACCTAGTTTGCCCGATGTGGTGCTTTTTCTGTTTTTGTTGCTTTTTGTTATACCGTTTAAGAGTACTGCATCTGGTCTATGGGCGTCCCCTTAGGCAGCTTGACTTCTAATATATTACTGGCCTTGGTTCCCACTGAGGGTTTCTTATTTGGGGGGCCATCCACCCTACCTTGTTTTGCTCACCTCAAATAGTCATTTGCACCCGTCATCCCCTCAAGCGTTACCCACAAGTGCATGGCCCGCGTCCACCTTGATTTATTACAACTTTACTGATCAATAAATGAGATTTTCATAGCTATGACATTGAGGTAAGTGATTTGTCTCTGACTTTAACATCAAGGTCAAGAGAATGCCAAGTTCTCATAGGGGGTTCGACACTGATGCAACCTTCAAAGTTTTGGGATTTCTGACTGAACACATATATTACTGAGGGATACAGATGATGGTGATGATGGTGATGTTGGTTAGTTGGATCATTTTTAATAGTGATGCATGAAGTACTCCTACGTCCCGTCCCCTTTCCTCCATACTTATGGGACATCTCTCCGTCCTGTGGGACGGGACTGGAGCACTTTTGTAAAAAGCATCCAATTTTTTTTCAAAAATGTGTCCCTCCTTTCTTTCCTGCGCGGGGCACGGCACGCGGCCGTAACCCCGCCCACCTTGGCTCCGCCCCGCGCATCGCCCATCAGTCCTTTTCTCCGCACGATCGGGGCCGGACGCACGTGCATCCTCTGAAGATTTTCTTACCGTTTTGCCCCTCTCTGGCTCTCGCTAGCGTTCGTTTACTAGTCTGTTTATGGATTTTAAACTAGATTTTCCAGACTGTTCATCGTGTCACCGTCGCTTCGCGAGGGCGGATCCTCATCCTCTTTGTTTAGAATGTTTGGGTCCAGAACACCGTTGGGACTCCTGTTTTTACTCTGACTCCCTTTCGGTCCGGGCTCTTCAACGTCGGTTGGAGCGGTGGAAGGAGGTGTTCAGACGGACTCCTCCTTCGCATTTTCAGGCGTTCATCGACAAGAAGAAAAAACGCCCGGTAAGTTCTCTTTGATATTCAGAGCACCCCGGCCGGGGGATATCTTCCCGGGTTCCTCTCGAGCCGGGAGGGGTGTTGATCGCTCTGTTACCGGGGTTCGCCCTGAGGTGCCTGTCGGGCCTAATAATTCCACCAGAGTTTTCTGAGGGTCTCCGTAAGGGGCCTGTGATCCGAGGCCCCTCCTCTGGGGGCTGTGTAGACCCAGTTCTACTGAGTCGTGGGGTACCGGAGCTTGCTCTGAGGCAGTTCTTTCGGCTTCCCTCAAAAACAAAACCGGGGTACGCCCCGAGGTCTTGGCTGGGCTTGAGGTTACCGAACGCATGTTCGAGGCCCATGCCGACAAGGCTTCTACCGGGCCTATGTCCGAGGTCCCTTGTACAGAGGCTAAGGCTACCAACAGTTCTGAGGGGCCGGGCAAGGCCCTGTCGGTGACAGCGCACCGTTCCCGCTCTTGTGGTGACACCAGATCTGTTGAGGGGGCAAAGAAGAAAGTTTCTTCTTTTACCGGCAGTGCCGAGGCTCTTCCTTCGAAGGCTCAGTTGGCGGTTGGTATGTCGCAGAAACATTCCAGGCCTCATAGTACCGGCTCTGCCGAGGTTCCTTACGTTAAGGCTAAAATCAAGACCCCTGATCCATCGACGGGGACCCCTGCCTCACTTCCTCACGTGCCGCAGTTCCCCTCAAATGAGGACAAAATGGCGCTCATTCCCGCCACGACCACGGCAGCCATTTTAGGTACTACTCCTACAACTACGCCATCGGCCCCTGGTGTAGGGTTCGGTCCTTCGGGTGAATCTAAGGTCCCTTGTGCGCATCATTACCTGCCGGTTTATTATTGGAACGCCCGGATGCCTCTTCCGCACAATGTTTCGTTGCTCGCGGGGGCGGCTCCCTTGATTTATGTGGATACGTCGGCGGAGGGGCCTGTGTGGCGCCCTTCCCCGTTGCGTCCCTGGATTTGTCCACCTCATGAGAGGCCTCCTCAGGTTCTGAAACAATCTCCTGAGGACGCCTTTTTCGGTAAATTTCAAGCGCTTATGCGCATCGACCCCATGAGGGAATATTTCAAGGGGCTTTTCAAGGAGATATGTCCACCCGCGCCTCCGGCTCCACCCGTCCCATCGGTGGTTCCGCCGACTCCTCCCGTGGTGCCTCCCCCCCTGCGCTTCTGCCTGTGCCACCATTGTCCCCAGTGGACAAGGCAGTGCCTGACTCGGATCAGCAGGAGCCGAACTTGTCCGATGACCCTCAAGGGGATCAGGACAACGAGGACCTGCCCCGCTCTACCAGAGCTTTCCATGACCGGGTACTGGACATGATGAGCTTCTTAGATGTTCCGGTGCCCGAGGCACCTGCTCCGCAGGAGGGGGTGCTTTCTGGGGTGTTCACCTTGTCTCCTTTGGAGCGTACCGGCCTGTTCTTGCAGAAGGACGTTCTGGCTGGGGTCCGAGTTTGGGAAAGGCCACACTCGGGACTTTTTGTAAATAAAAAGATTGACGCGAGGTACAGGCTACATTCCTCGGAAGAAGTGGCCTTGTCGTCTTGTCTGCCTCCCTCCCTCCACAGCGGTGACTGCGGCCACGTTGTAATCTAGACCTGCAGCTTCCTCCTCCGCGACGGTGACTCAGGTCTTGGGGAAAGGAGGACAAGCTCCTGGACTCCCTAGGGAGGAAAATCTTTGCCAATTCGGCCTTGCAGCTCAGGCAGGCCAATGCAGAATTGATTTTGGCGGGAGCTAACATGCGGATGTGGAGAGGTCTGTCAGAGTTTGAGGAGCACATTCCGGTCGAGAAGCTGGAGGATTTCAGAGGAGGCCTTTACAATGCCACAGTCTTGGCCCAGGATCTCCTGGAGGCTGCCGCTCATCACGTAGACACCTCGGCTCGGGGTCTGATGCTAGGGGTTGATACCTCGAGGCAAGCATGGCTACTTGCCACCAAGTTCTCGAAGGAGGTGCAAGACAAGGTTCCATTTGATGGTAAGGAGCTTTTTCACTCTTCTACTGATGTAGAGCTCACCAAAACCAAAGACAGCACTCAGACGGCCTATCATTGTTTGTTCTGGTTAAACCTCCCTTCAAGACTCAAACGCCGTTGTCGCAAGGTCGACCTTCCTCTGGTTTTAGGGGCTTCCTCGACCGCAAAAATCGCAGAGTGGATACTCCTGCGGGGAATAACCGCCGTAGACAACAGCGTACGCGGTATTTCTCCCGCTCCTCAGCCTCATCAGGTTCAGGTGGCACCGCCCCCGATAAACCTGCCAAATGAGGGTTTCCGTGCTCGCACGAGACCCCGGTGGGAGGACGCATTTCGTCTCATTGGGAGGCGTGGCAGACCATCACAGAAGACAGATGGGTCTTGTCAGTCACTCGAGCGGCCTTCCGCTTACCTTTACCCAATACCCGACCCCTCAACCCTCCTTTTCAGCTGTCGGGCTCACCCTCCCTCAAGGCCGAGGTTCAGAAACTTCTGCTCCTCAGAGCTGTGGAACCCGTTCCCCTTGGGGAGCGAGGGGAGGGCTTCTACTCCCGGCTGTTTACGGTGCCCAAACCCAACCAGGCTGGCCTGCGCATCATCCTAGACCTTTCCCAGTTCAATCTTTCCCTACCCCAAGAGAAATTCAAGATGATCACGCCCAGCCAGATTCGCTTCTCGTTGCAGGCGGGCGATTGGCTCAGCGTGGTGGATCTTCAGGATGCGTACATGCATATCCTGATTTGGAACCCACACAGGAGATACCTCTGTTTCTCTTTGGGAGAGGAGCACTTCCAGTTTTGGGTGCTTCCTTTTGGCCTCAGTTTGGCGCCACGTGTCTTCACGAAGATGTCGGTGATCGCGGCCCATCTTCGTCTCCAGGGTATCCATATGTATCCCTATTTGGATGACTGGCTCCTACACAGCTCTTGCCCGTTGGCAGCAGCTGCCATCCTCCAGTCTCTCCTTCAGCTCCTGTTCCATCTTGGGCTGTCGGTGAACTGGCGGAAATCCTCCATGACTGTCTCACAGGACCTGACTTTCCTGGGTTTTCGTTGGAACACGATACACTCGGCAGTCTATCTGACCAGGGACAGAATGGCGGATCTGTTGGCCACGTGTCAGATGTTTACGCAGTCGGAGAGCATGTCGGCCTGGTGGTTCCAGAGGCTTCTGGGCCTCATGGCCTCGTGTGTGCTGGCTCTTCCTCTTGCTCGTCTCAAAATGAGACGGACCCAGATGGCTCTTCAGAGTTCCTGGCGTCAGGCTGTGGACCCGGATTCCAAATGGATAATGATTCCGGATTCCATGAGAGTGGACCTGGACTGGTGATCTTCTCTCTGCAACCTGCCAGTGGGTGTCGGGTTCCAGGACCCAAGCCCCATGGTGACGATCACGACAGACTCCTCCCTTTTTGGGTGGAGTGCTACGTTAGATCTTCTTCAGGTCTCGGACCTCTGGTCACCTCAGGACAAGCTTCTGAACATGAATCAATTGGAGCTTCTGGCGATTTTTCTGGCGCTCAAGACGTTCAGACCTCTCACTGTCAACAAGGTGGCCCCCATAAGAACGGACAATGCGGTGTCAGTGTACTACATAAACAAGCAAGGGGGAACGAAGTCTACCCCTCTCGTGGATCTGTCCATCCAGATTTGGGAGTGGGCCATGCTTCATGGGGTCTGGCTGCTTGCAGTGCACATCCCGGTCCGGCTGAATATCACCGCGGATGCCCTCAGCCGGGGGACAGTGGTCGGCTACGAGTGGGAGTTGAAGGCGAGATCCTATCATGGATTTTCTCGCGTTGGGGCACACTGGAGGTGGACCTCTTCGCCACGGCGGTAAACAAGAAGCTTCCTCAGTACGCCTCCAGAGGGGTGGCTGGGAGCCTCCTCTCTGGGCGACGCACTCGAGATCCCATGGCACAACATGAGAGCTTACGCCTTCCCGCCTCTTCCTCTGGTTCATAGAGCAATTTGGAAGTTGAAGAGTCTGTCAACTGTTCTCTTCTACTGATAGCTCTGTGGTGGCCGGCCAGGTTTTGGTTCTCAGAACTTCAACATCTGTCGGTGTGTCCGCCGATCAGGTTACCAGTAACTCCTGATCTTCTTCACCAAGGGGAACAGCAGATGTGGCACCCCTCCCCACAATCGCTCAACTTGGCGGCATGGTGCCTGAGTTCACGGCTCTAGAGCCTTTGGGTTTGTCTGCGGATAACATGCGCATTATCCAGGCAGCCAGGAAACTCTCGCCCAGATCCCAATACAAGAGTAAATGGCTCAGGTTCTGTCATTGGTGTTTGAAGAAAGAATTGGACCCGAGGGTGGCGACGATTGACACAGTGCTGTCCTTTGTCTTCTCCCTAGCGCAGAGTCAGGGGTTCATGTCTTGTCCTGCAGGACTTATCTCTCGGCGATTTCCGCCTACCTCTCTACAGACCGGTGTTCTTATTCGTTAACTAACCCGGTGGTGGAGAGACATTTTGCTGGTTTGACACGACTCTACCCTCCGGTTCGTAGTCTGCACCCGCCTTGGGACGTAAATGTAGTCCTGACGGCGCTGTGCCATAAACTTTTTGAGCCAATGGCTACGGTTGACCTCAAGTACGTGTCCTGGAAAGTTTACTTTCTGGTAGCCGTTGCGTCAGCGAGGAGAGGGAGTGAGCTCCAGGCATTGTCGGTGGAGAATCCTTTCTTGGTCTTTCACAAAGACAAGGTAGTCCTTCGGACAAACCCAGCTTTCCTACCAAAGGTAGTGACCGAATTCCATCTGAATCAGTCGATTTCCCTTCCGGTCTTTTTTCCGAACCCTGCCTCGGAGGCGGAAAGGGTTCTACACTGCCTGGATGTCCGAAGAGCTCTTAAGTTCTACCTGGACAGGACTGCCGAGCTTCAGGGTTCTTCCCAGCTGTTTGTGACCTTCGGTAAACCCCAGGGCAGGCCGGCGTCTAAGGCATCCATTTCCAGATGGATTGCTGCCTGTATCACGGAATCTTTCACCGTCCAAAAGCTGAAACCTCCTAAGGGTATCCATGCACATCAGGTGCGAGGCAAGGCAGCTGTGGTTGCTTTTCAGAAGTATGTTCCCTGGGAGTCCATCGCTAGAGCGGCTACTTGGGCCGCCCCATCTGCTTTTTGTAAGCATTACTGCCTCGATATGAGCTCTAGGGCTTATGCTCAGTTCGGCCAGGCTGTGCTGAAGAACCTTTTATCAGTAAGGGGTATTTCCATCCACCCATAGTTCCTGTAAGGAGTGCTTGGGAATCTCCCATAAGTATGGAGAAAAGGGGACGGGACGTAGGAGTATTACCAGGTTACTCACCGTAGTGATCACCTTACTCCTAGTCCATAGTCCCCTTTCCTCCATACGCCTGCCCGCTGTCCCCTCTAATAAGGTTCCTCTGTTATTGCTAATGGGTCTTGGACCCTGCGATAGAAAAGGACTGATGGGCGATGCGCGGGGCGTCGCCAAGGTGGGCAGGGTTACGGCAGTGTGCCGGGCCCCGCGCAGGAAAGAGAGGAGGGACACATTTTTGAAAAAAATGTGGATGCTTTTTACAAAAGTGCTCCGGTCCCGTCCCACAGGACGGAGAGATGTCCCATAAGTATGGAGGAAAGGGGACTTATGGACAAGGAGTAAGGTGGTCACTACGGTGAGTAACCTGGTAATTTTTGCTTGAAAACATTTGCCTGTTCAGAAGGCACAAGTTACGCGACGGTGCTGTAGAGAAGGTTCACAAACTGAAGTTCCAAGACACTTTCAGTGGTACGCAGTAAGTTTTAAAAAAAAAAAAATCCTTGGGACTTGGAACAGTGCAAAATTTGCACTACAGGACTACAAATGATTGGCCAAACTTACTGGGTGCTATGTTCAGTCTTGGCATCAACAGCACTATATTCGGAGCAAGGTTCTTTATAAGGTGTCTTCTGAAAATGGTACCCCTGACACTGCTATAATTGTTTTTGAGTACCTTTTTGTCCTGAGCGGTCTTGGTTTGAAGATAGGTATGCTCTCAGGCCTGTACTCTAGTGTACTGTTACTGCAGCCAAACTGAAAATGCTGCTTTATTTAGGTCTGGTTGGCGAAGGTATTGGCTATGAGCCAGAGCTTTTGCAGAAGTATGTTAATTGACACTGCTGTCAATCAGTAGCACAGTGTTAGACTTGCTAGTGCATGCAAAAACCGTACTTTCAGGTGTGACACATGAATGCCATGGCAGATGCACATGGCAAAGTTATGTTACACATGTTTCTATTCTGTGTGTGTTTTACATGTATGTGACTGCATCTTGGATAAGACGCAGACAACAGATTCTGAATTTACAATGGAAAAACGCCTATCTTCCCCAATACTATGATGGATTTTCCCCACTAAACCAAACCTAAGGAAAGTCAAAGTCCAAAAGTTCAACTTAGGAATTGGTCTGTGTCCAAAACCTATGCCCTCCTTCACAATTAATCTTCTACAATGTGTAGATGTCCGCAACCAACAAAACTGTGTTCAACAATGCGTATTGAGCTCTTTCCAGTTCGCAGCTTTCATTCAGCTAGCTTCCCCAAATGTAAAGCAGGTCCAATAAAAGTCTCTGGATTGCCTTAAGTTAAGAATGATATAGAGTTCACCAAAACTCAGGGTTCCCTTCCCCAAGTGTCACAACATGGTTCCAAACACAGAATATCTTGAGACTCCGTCCTCAAGCCAATCAGCAGGTTGAACCTCCAGGGTTCCCTTCCCCCAAGATTTAATTTCAATGTATACAGATATTTTACAGCTTTCTTAAAGGTCTGCGCTCCACTTGCGCCCTCTGGATATGGAAGGTCTTTGTACAAGAATATCTTTGCAGTTTATTCACTTTGCAGTTTATTCACTTGTTAAAGTTCATCTCCAAAGTTCTGTTCACTCTGGAGTCCCATATATAATTTGCTCACTTGTATTGCTGAAGTTCTGTTTACTTTAAGGTTCAATATGTATTGATTTCTTTGGTTCAATGCCTTGTTTACTTGTAGATTTAACATATTTGGTATTTAATAATTATAAAGATACGTTTGGTACACTTTTCATTTGGTTTGGAATTCCTTAAGTGTTTCATTTTTAATAATTAAATCTCTGCCCAATTTACCTAATTTTATATAGTTGTAGAATGCCTTTTAGTAATGTGTGTTAGGGAGAATTCTCTGTAAGGCTAATTTCCCAAACCTAGTGA
This sequence comes from Ambystoma mexicanum, assembly GCF_040938575.1. Taxonomy (NCBI): domain Eukaryota; kingdom Metazoa; phylum Chordata; class Amphibia; order Caudata; family Ambystomatidae; genus Ambystoma; species Ambystoma mexicanum. Next base: position 1,219,692,584 of record NC_090929.1, on the reverse strand, counting down.
GTCCCCCAGCAGCTTTGCTGGTTTTTTTCTCTCCTGCTAAGAGTGAGATTCTTTTGCTCCCACTCTTAGACATGATTTGAGGTGTTCCTTTAACTTTCCATGTGTTTTATGGGCTATGGGGTCTTTTACTCCATAGGGTCTCGTGTTTTTTTTTATGTGGGTTACACAGCACCCTCTGTGCCGTAACCCAGGGGTGTTGTAGCGACCCCCCCAACATAGACTCCATACCCTGGGACTGACTACTGTCTCCCAGGGCATGTAAAGTCACCATTGGCTTTACTAGTTATGTTATGTTACTTTGCATTTATATAGCGCCTTATATACCATTGGTATGGTCTGAAGGCGCTGGTAGGTTGAACGCCCTTGGGAACCGAAGTTCAGGTCAGTAGAGCGAGTCAAAGGTGCGTGTGAGCACCGGATATTTGTGCAGCTGATGTGGTATTCGTATAATAGCTGCTTCTTAGCGGTAGGTGCGGTGGTTGAGATATCAAGAGTATGTGTTCGTCCTGGCAGGTTTTATCCAGACCTATTGTGGATACGTTAGGCCTGAGGAGAACGCCTGGCTGGGGGTGTGTAACCAGCAGTGTTTAGATAGTGATGGGGAGTATGCGGCAGATGTTGGTATGAGAACAGTTATACCGAATGGTGTCATAGTATCTCTGTGTTCTAGTTGAATGGTGGTGTAAAGAAGAGAGTAAGCGTGGTGATGGGTTACATGTTCTTCAATGTTCTAAATTCAATTTAGCACAGAGATGCTTATTAGGTACACTTCTAAATTCAGCCCGGGCACGCCATCAGGCGCACCTCCAAATTAAACTATGAACAGAGAGACTATTAGGGACACTAGTCAGTTCAACTAGGGCACACTATCAGGGACACGTCTAAATTCAACTTTGCACAGTTAGGCCATCAGGGAGACCTCTACATTCAACTTTGTACAGTGAGGCCATCAGGGACACCTCTACATTCAACTTTGTTCAGTGAGGCCATCAGGGAGACCTCTACATTCAACTTTGTACAGTGAGGCCATCAGGGAGACCTCTACATTCAACTTTGTACAGTGAAGCCATCAGGGACACTTCTAAATTCAACTTTGCACAGAGAGGCTTATTAGGCACACGTCTAAATTCAAGTAGGGCACGCTATTAGACACACTTCTAAATTCAACTTTACACAGAGGGGATATCAGGGACACTTCTAAATTCAACTTTGCACAGAGGGTTATTAGGCACACGTCTAAATTCAAGTAGGGAACGCTATTAGGCACACTTCTAAATTCAACTTTACATAGAGGGGATATCAGGCACACTTCTACATTCTGAATTCAACTTTGCACAGTGAGAATACTTGGCACACTTCTAAATTCAACTTTGCACAGTGAGGATACTTGGCACACTTCTAGATTCAACTTTGCACAGTGAGGCTATCAGGGACACTTCTAAATTCAACTTTGTACAGTGAGGCTATTAGGCACACTTCAAATTTCAACTTTGCACAGTGAGGCTACCAGGGACATTTCTAAATTCAACTTTGCACAGTGAGGCTTATTAGGCACACTTCTAAATTCAACTTTACACAGTGAGGATACTTGGCACACTTCTACATTCAACTTTGCACAGTGAGGCTATCAGGGACACTTCTAGATTCAACTTTGCATAGTGAGGCTGTCGGGGCCACTTCTAGATTCAACTTTGCATAGTGAGGCTGTCAGGGCCACTTCTAAATTCAACTTTGCACATTGAGGCTATCAGGGCCACTTCTAAATTCAACTTTGCACAGTGAGGCTATCAGGGACACTTCTAGATTCAACTTTGCACAGAGAGGCTTATTAGGCACACTTCTAAATTCAAGTAGGGAATGCTATTAGGCACACTTCTAAATTCAACTTTACACAGAGGGGATATCAGGCACACTTCTAGATTCAACTTTGCACAGTGAGGATACTTGGCACACTTCCAAATTCAACTTTGCACAGTGCGGCTATCAGGGACACTTCTAAATTCAACTTTGCACAGTGAGGCTATTAGGCACACTTCTAAATTCAAGTACGGCACGCTATTAGGCACACTTCTAAATTCAACTTTACACCGAGGGGATATCAGGCACACTTCTAGATTAAACTTTGCACAGTGAGGATACTTGGCACACTCCCAAATCCAACTTTGCACAGTGAGGATACTTGGCACACTTCTAGATTCAACTTTGCACAGTGCGGCTATCAGGGACACTTCTAAATTCAACTTTGCACAGTGCAGCTACCAGGGACATTTCTAAATTCAACTGAGAATTCCTGCTTCGAAAATGCAACTGTGTCACAGACGTGCTGTAATGCGTACTTCAAAGTGTTAGGCTACCCACCGTACAGAGATTTTTACAGTGGTTTAGGTGCTAAGGTTGAGTGGTAGGGTAGTGTGGTGTGAAGTAGTTGCTTCAGTCCCTGCCCTTGCTGCACTTACTTGTTGTCTTCTTGCTTCTCCTGCGGATACCTGCAGATACGACCTGGCGCCGTCTCAGTGGGAGCCCTCCTTTGCCTCAGGTCCTTAGCCGATGGGCTGCCGGGCAGAGGGCTGCCGTGGGAGGACTAGCAATGAAAGGGGGAAAAGGGGGACCCTCCTGCTAGGACCAATCAGGGGCGGTGGGTGGGCAGAGGGGAGGGCAGAAGGGAAGCAGGAGAATGGCGAGGGAATGCGGGCTGAGGGGGCACAGGGGGAATTTACACGCTACTGGGCACATTTTAGCAAAAAGGAGCAGTTTAGGGGCACTCACCTGCTCAATCGCCCATGGATGGCAAGAAGGAGCGGGAGCTCAAGCGCGGCTCGGTGGATACACAATCTCACAGGGAGCGGACCAATCGGGGCAGAGGGGAGGGCAGAAGGCAAGCAGGAGAATGGCGAGGGGATGCAGGCTGAGGGGGCACAGGGGGGAATTTACATGCTACCGGGCACATTTTAGCAAAAGGAGCAGCTTAGGGATCAGGGAGGAGGAGGCAGGCTGTCCAATCAGGGAGGAGGAGGCAGGCTGGAGGCGGGAGGAGGGAGGGGAAAGGAAGGGAGAGGGACGGCTGAACAAGTGTGGATGCCGGGGCCTGGGGGCACTACAAGACCGCAAAAACCAACAATTAGGCCCAGGAAGGGTCCAGGCAGCAGCACTCACCGTGTGAAGCCCGATGGAAGTGGCGCACACACACACACGCGTGCTGGCTGCTACACCAGGAAGCAGGGCACACAGTGTCCAATCAGAGAGGAGGCGGCAGGCTGAAGGCGGGAGGAGGGAGGGGAAAGGAAGGGAGAGGGTCGGCTGAACAAGCGTGGATGCCAGGGCCTGGGGGCACTACAAGACCGCAAAACCAACAATTAGGCCCAGGAAGGGTCCAGGCAGCAGCACTCACCGTGTGAAGCCCGATGGAAGTGGCACACACACACACGAGTGCTGGCTGCTACACCAGGAAGCAGGGCACACAGTGTCCAATCAGGGAGGAGAAGGCAGGCTGGAGGCGGGAGGAGGGAGGGGAAAGGAAGGGAGAGGGTCGGCTGAACAAGCGTGGATGCCCGGGCCTGGGGGCACTACAAGACTGCAAAAACCAACAATTGGGCCCAGGAAGGGTCCAGGCAGCAGCACTCACTGTGTGAAGCCTGATGGAAGTGGTGCACACACACGTCCCAAATTATGAACAGAAACCAGTACAAACCATCATATTGTGGATGTACTGGTCGGGGCAATTTGATTGCCCCGGGGTCTGTTGTTCGAGGGGGCACGTCTCCACCCCCCTGATCGTGTTTTGGCTGGTGGCAGTGGCTACTACTTTTTATATTCGACCGCGAATATATCTCTATGGGATTTTCCCATTGTTCGAGGCTACCAACTTTAATTATTTAATTCTTATAGCTTCGAACATACCGCCGGTTTATTTATTTAATATTAATTCACCGATTGGTATTTTTTGCCAGAACTCGATTCTAAAATGGCGTTTGTGTTTTCTTCTGTGACTCCAACCCAAGTGGAGCCCTTTGTTCCACTTTTTGGCGGACTTCTCCACAGAAGCCTACAAAAGTGGTGCCACTCTGTCTGGGTACCACAGGGAGTGTGGGAGGGGATTTAGGCACCCTGGACTGAGTTACCTTGGTAACTCAAGTCGCACTCTTGTGTGATTGGCCCACCACTTAGCATGTTTGATTGACAGCTAGGCTGAGTGAATGGGGGTGTGCTGCATAAAAGCAGGGATTTGGGGACTGGAACTTCAGAAGTCGCCACATGACCTAAGAATCCGAGGAAGGAGAAGCTGAGCCGACCTGCAATGACGACACCACCGGTGGAGCCCTGCTGAACCGTCTCACCACTTTTTCTGACGACAGAGGAGATCTCCAGTCCGGAGAGTCTTCTTCCTTTGACTGGTGGGGATAACCAGTTTTGCCCTCTTTTCACCTTCCTGGAGCATCTCGTGGCCGCCTTGCCCGTGCCAAGCACCCCGGCAACCGGAATACCACGGTTTACCACTACCGCAAAGAGAAGGTTAGTGCCTTTTAACCGGAGAACTCCGCGCTGGTTTCTTCCCTGGCAGTGCAACGACCTTCATCTTTCCTCCACGGCGAGACCACCTTCCTCTGGACGAAACACCGACTTGCACCTGCTGCCAGGAGCAACGGCCCCCGCTGGAGCTTCCTTCACACTTAAGGTACTGTGTCCTGCCTGGCTTCCCTTGCGACAGATCGTTCGGGGTGACAGTAAAGCCTCGACTTTCTAACCTGGGCTGGCCTGGGGCAACCTAGCTAACGTTTCCTGACTTTAATTTCATCCTTTTTGTGCGAACTATCTACAAAGACTCTTTGGGCATAACCCCACTGGTGAACTTGGACCCCTTCTGCTTGCTCTCTCCAAGAGTGGGCCTTGCAATTGACTTCCTTGCTCTCCAGTAGAACTCTGCCTATCCTGCCTTACTGTGGTTCTTTGAAAAGGTATTGAAACTTGTGTGCTTCTTTAACTCTGCCTTTTTCCCTCCCTTTCTTCACAACTTATTAGAGTGTCATCTTATGTTAAGCGCTCACCTGTCTGAAAATAAGTGGTGTTTCTCACTAAGACTTGTCTAATTAGTGAATAGCGTTGTATATATATGATAGTGACTGTGTGTTGAATTTACTTACCTCGTTTTTGCTAGTGTAAATCACAAGTGTGTTTTTAAATAAATTATATACTTTTACACCAAAGCTCTGGTCAGTCTTTGTGCTACTGTGTCTCTGTACCTATTGTGTATACTCTGCATACTGCCTAACTCTTCTTGAGGGAAGTCTGACTGCTTAGCCACAGCTACCAAGTGAATCTGTGTGGTACAGACTGCTACCAAGTGGGTTTACTGCCAAACACCTGTACTCTTAAATCTCTTGCAGTGGTCCCTAACGGAACTGCACAGGTTTCTGCCTAACAATGTGCCCAACACTCAGACTTTCCTAACAATTGTAAACTGTTTCATTTATTTAATTCAGTTATGTCTTTGTAAATTGCCTTTGTAACATGTCCAGCACTTGGAGACTTTCGAACCCTTGTAACTCCACTACAAAGTATTCTCAGTTATTCAAAAGTTAATGAGGATTCCAATTGGAGACCTTTGAAAACGTGTTTATTTTTTTCATGTACACAACTACTCTGGTACAAAGTATAATGTTAAAACACTTGCATACCGGGTTTCTTTATACATAGAAATTCACTGGTTGCTTCTTTCGGTGTTCCTGCTGTGCAGATTTCTCACCCTTTGGTTCTCTGCCTCCGGGCTCCACCTTCTGTCCTTCTGACCCCAGGATAAGGGGCCGCTTCCAGCCACGGCTCCCCTTTCAACATTGTATCTGAAGGTGAAACTTTACCAAATACAGCTGGAGGCCAAGTGGCAATTACCTCTAATGGTCAGACACACTATCCTTTGGCAATACAACCTATCATGGTAAATATTCCAACAGTTGAGAAACTCAGGAAGTCATTTAAATAGATCTACGATTTTGGCAATTATGAACGAGAACCCAGCTCTACAATTCTTTACCACAACCAATATTGACTACATTAGATTTCCCTTTTTACCTCTTCAGATGTGGTAGAGCTGGGTTTTGAGACTAACTTGTGGATGGATGCAGTCTGGAGAACTGGTTTGGAATGGAGAAATAGATGCTTTGAAATGTATATGGATCTGCCGGCATCTGTCCAACCTGTACCGGACATGCCATTGAGTCAAGAAGTTACCCAACCTAAGCCCATTATCCCAAGATAAACTGATCTGTCCCCTGGTGTGGCCAATGGTAACAGAGATAGTCTTCCTTAAATTGGGCCTATCAGAGACGCCTCTCTAGTTAAAGTCACCAATGACACTCTAAAAAGTGGCTCAGCTCAAATTGGATTAGCCAGTGAAACGCCTATATTGAAAGACTCTATTGCCTTGTTGAATTGGAACACAAGGGGGCGTGCATCTTCAGTATGGACATCAGAGGAGTGTATATTTTTAAATCTTTTGATTTCATTGTTTTCCAGGAAACTTGGTTGCAGGATAGTTTTGGATTGGATGGCTTCTCAGTCTTTCAACAATTCGCAGTGGGCGAGGGGGTGGATCGACAATTGATTACTTGTTTTTGTATGGGCCTCTGTTTAACTGTTGCTCTCAATATACCATTACAAATGAGTCGCCCAGTGATCACAATGTATTATTGTTTTTTTAGGATCAAACCAGTGGGGGTGATGAAACGATATGATGTAAATTTGTTTGAACAAGGAGGGGAACAGAGTTTTGAGATTTCTCCAGCATGGGGTCTGGCATGGATTCACATGCTCATGAATATTCCCCATCGTCAGCTGGGAATCCTCGGTAAAGAAAAAATCAGTATCAGTTTTGTTTCTGATCTGTCTTTCTTAGTAGTAACCAATCACTGGTCTCTGGGTCATACTGCCCCCAGCCAATGACTGCCCTCTCCGTAAGCCCCACCCCTGGCAGCCATCCTTGGATTTTTACAGCACGTTCAACTGTTGGGAGTCCTCTTGCTATAGCTCTCGAGCTTTTACTGCGTTTTGCGTTTTTTTTTCAAGAGATTTCACATTTTTTTCGGTCAATCGAGCCCCAGTTTCTACTTCCGATCAACGGGGACCCGTTTCCTAATTTTCTACGCCCCTCAAGGGCGAAGTTTTCATCGAGTTACGCTTCTCGCAGGATTCCAGAAGTTTCTGAGGCCTACCTCGTGGACATGGCCTAGGAGAAAGGAAGCTCTACACCCGGACCCAAGCTGTTTAGCAACTGCCCTGGATGCGGATTACAGAATGTGTTCAAGGAGAACGAGCATTCGAGATGCCTCTACTGCCTTCACGGAGACAAAACGCACGTGGAGAAGGACTGTGCGTTTTGCATGAACATGACAGATCGGACTATGAGTGTTCGTCGGACTAGTCTCGCCAGCTGGCACCGGAAGCGCCGAACGGTCGGGCTCCTCGACTGCCAGGCAGGGCGCACCTTCACTAGCGCCATCAACCACGCGCCAACGCTCTGGCTCGGGGAAGAGAAAGTCCTAGAACCCGGCTAAGCTTCTGGAGAGGCCCTCCCATTCGGATTGAAGTCGGCACCCAGGGTATTCACCATGTGCCTAGCACCGGTGGCGGGGCGGCTGCGCCTGCACGGGATCCACGTCTACCCGTACCTGGACGATTGGCTCATCCGAGCAAGGACATTGGAACTCGCCGTCGAAAAGACAGCGAAGACCGTCCAGCTGCTCACAGACCTGGGATTCTCCATCAACTTCCCCAAATCCCACCTGGTCCCGTCACAGGTCGCACTGTTTCTGGGAGCCAAGCTCGACACAGCGCGATTGGCCTCGCCGTCGGAGGAAAGGACAAAGGCCATCCTGGGCAATGTGCAGCATCTGATGGCCACGGACGTGCCTCCAAGCCCATTGGATGCAAGCGGCGGGCAGCTTCGAAGACAGGACCTCGCTCAACAAGGTTTTCCGCCAAGCAATCCGGTGGTGGTGCACCCGTGCGCATCTCGCGGGGGGCACAGACTTTCAGGCCCCAGCACACCAGGTAACGGTGACGACGGATGCCTCCCTGGAGGGGTAGGGAGCGCACACCGAGATCTTCATGCAAGAGACCTTTGGCTCCCGGAGGAGAGGCCGCTCCACTTCAGTATACTGAAGCTCCGAGCAGTGTTCTGGGCCCTCAGGTCGTTCCTCCCTTCCCTGAAGGACAAGGTGGTGAGGGTCTTCACCGACAACACCACACCCTACATCCGGAAGCAGGGAGAAACCAGATCCCAGCCCTATCCAAGGAAGCCCAGGATCTGTGGCATTGGGCCGTTGCTCAGGGGATGTTTCTGGTGCCCTTTCATCTAGCAAGGATAAAAACCATCGCCAACTCACTCAGCAGGGAGCTGGGCTCGTGCCACGAGTGGGAACTACGCCAGGATCAAGTGGATCTACTCTTCCAGCGATGGGGCAAACCCCAGATCGACCTGTTCGCGACGGCGACAAACTCCAAGTGCCAGAGGTTCGCCAGCAGGTTTCCCCAGCCGAGGAACATGGGCGATGTTTTCTCGTTCCCCTGGAACGGCCTGTTCCTGTATGCATTTCCTCCGTTGCCGCTCCGACTCGTCAACCAACTCAAGAGGTCCCAGTGCAGGATGATCCTCGTCGCAACGGCATGGCCAAGACCGATCTGGTTCCCAGACCTTCAGGACTTGTCAGCGTCCCCACCAGTCAAACTGTCGACGGATGCAATACAGTTTGGAGGGTACGATATCCCAGCGGACTGCAAGGAGGTTCTTACAAAGGCCAGGGCGTCCTCAACTCTCAGGTGCTATGGACACAAGTGGAAGAGGTTCTCTGTCTGGTACCGTACACAAAAGATTAACCCTCTATGGATTACGGCCCCTTAGGTGCTACCGTACCTACTGTCGCTGGCCAAGGCGGGACTAGCGCATGCTTCCATCAAGATACACCTGCACGGCCATCTCTGTGGTCTCATTGCCTGGTGAAGCAGTTTATGTAACACAATATTTTGTGTTTTTTTTCGTTCCCGCCGGTGAAGGCTCCGGCCCCGGCGTGGGAGCTCAACGTGGTACTGACCAGGCTCATGGGGCACCATTCGAGTCTCTGCATTCGGCACCATTGAAGTTCCTGTCGTGGAAGATAGCATTTTTTGTGGCCATCACCTCCGCACGACGAGTGGGAGAGATCCAGGCCCTATCCTGCAAGCCTCCATACTTTTTTTTTTTTTTTAAATATTTATTTTTTATTTTCAAACAACAAACAACTTCTCACCCACATTAGGGTGGAATTAGCCTAGCCATGTCCCCCTCCACCTCCCCCCCTACCTCCACCCCCGCCCTCCGACCCCTATATTGTGTATACTCCACCAAGTCTGAGTATGCAACCGAGTCAGCGGTTGGTATAAGAAGGGAAACTTCCCTTGTTGTCACTAACGAGAAGATACTGCTTCTACTGAGAAATGGTCGGCGAGGCAGGAGCCCCCACTGATTCATTCATCAAAAAGGTTACTAAGGGTCCCCAGATGTCGGGTGGGCGTGCATGTTGTGGCAGCAGCTTAATGAAATCTGTTTCAACATCTTGGCAGTAAAGAATATCTCTGCGCCAAGCGGTGACTGTTGGGGGAGGACCACGGCTCCATGCCATGGCGACTCTTCTGCTAGCCAGTGTCAGTAGAATGCCTGCTAGCTTTCTTGTAGGGGCCTTTAACAGTCTGGTCATACCCAACAGCGCTGCTGTGTTGGCTGGGAGAATCGGCTCACCGATTATCTTACTCGTGATTTCCAGCACCTGGGGCCAAAATGAGGCCAGTTTAGGGCAGTCCCATGCTAGATGAAAGAAGTTTGCAGATGTCAATCCACACCTCTCACATTCGAAGGATGAATTTGGATGCTGTATTTTTGCTTTGGCTGGTGTAAAGTACGTTTGGTGCAGGTAGTTGAAGTGGATTAACTTGAGGCGGGTATTGAGGGCAATCTTCTGTGTCTGTCTAAGGATAAAGGACCAATCGGTGTCGGAGAAGGTTATGTTTAGGGCCCTTTCCCATCTAATCTTGGCTCGGGTCACAGTGGGAGATGTGTCTGTAGTGATGGTTCTGTAGATCTGAGAGAGGGGTCTCCCTTCACCCTGAGACTGAATTACTGAGTGTAAGAGTTGCCATGTTTGGGGTTGTTGTGGAAAGGTAGGAAGGATTGCTTGCAGAGTGTGGCGTACCCTGAAGTAGATAAAGATGTCTAGCGAGGTAGTGCCACCTTTTCCCTTCGCTTGATCGGGGGTCAGGAAACTGTCATCAGTGAATAGGTCCCCAAGGTTTTTAATTTGAAGTTTCTCTAGCCATTGGAGGTACACTTTTTCGGACGTCAGCGAGATCCCCGGTATGAATTTTGCAGGTAGGAGTGGAGAGTATCGAGTGACGATGTTGTGTTTCTGCGCTAAAAGCTTCCATATCTTGTACGTTATTAAGATTACATTCATCGTGTCGTTGGGGACCGGGATTTTCCCGAAGATGACTGCTCTCAGTAGATTTGGTGAGGCTAGGGCCCTCTCAATTTGGACGTGTGGTCTGACAGGGTTTGTGGCGTACCAGTGGCTAAGAAATTGCGCCTGGGCCGCCCAGTAGTACCTCTCCAAATCGGGGAGCGCCAAGCCACCTTTCGTTACCGGGAGGGTTAGCGTGGAGTGGGCCACTCTGGCGGGTTTACCGGCCCACAGTAGCTCCAGGACCAGACTCTTTAGTTTTTTCAGGAAGGGTTGTGGAAGTAGGATGGGAATGTTGGTGAAGAGATAAAGAAGTTTCGGAAGAATCACCATCTTGACAAGAGAGGTTCTTCCCCATAGTGTTAGGGGTAGGGATTTCCATCTGGCCACCTTTTCTGTTAGGGACTTGAAAACCACCTCGTAATTGTCCCGGAATACTTCTTGGTGATTTAGTGACATTTGGATGCCTAGGTATCGCACCTTGGATGATTTCCAGGTGAAATGGAAGTCGTCATGAAATGGCTGAGTCGCCGGGGTGAGCGGGAAGACAATTGATTTTGTTTGATTGATCTTGAGGCCAGATGCTGCCCCGAATCTGATCACTTCGCGCATGATGGGGTTCAGATTGTCGATTGGGTCTCTTATGTAAAGAACCACGTCATCCGCGTACAGCGAGATGATGAGTTTGTGTGGGCCTATGACCAAACCTCGGTGTTGAATATGCTCGCGAAGATTGGAGGCAAGGGGTTCCATTACTAGGGCGAATAGTAGAGCTGACAGTGGGCAGCCTTGCCTGGTACCCCGTTGTAAGTTGATGATGGACGATCTAGCTGTGCCGACTAGTATGTTGGCTGTAGGATTAGAGTATAGCAGGGAAACTAGTTTAATGAAGCGAGCCCCCAGGCCCATCCTGGCGAGTACGGGGAATAGAAATGGCCACTCCACCGAGTCAAACGCTTTTTCAGCATCAAGAAGAAGAGCAATGGCCTGTTGGGCTGGGTCCAGTGCTCCCATCACTCCAAACAGTCTCCTAATGCCGAATGTGGTATTGCGGCCCGGTATGAACCCCGCCTGGTCAGCAAGAACTAGAGCAGGCATTAGTGGCATCAGTCTGTTCGTTAGGATTTTTGCTAGAATCTTGTTGTCTAGATTTAGGAGGGAAATGGGGCGGTAGGAAGCACATTTATCCGGTGGCTTGTCTGTTTTGAGCAGGAGAATCACATTGGCTTCACGCATGGTCTGGGGTAGGGTACCGTTCTCTAGGGCTTCCTCGTATACATCGGCCAGAAGGGGAGCAAGGGTAGGCGCGAAGGCTTTATAGAATTCCCCGGTTAAGCCGTCAGGGCCGGGGGCTTTGGTATTCGGGAGTGATTTAATTGCCTCAGCTATTTCTTCTGGGGAAATCAGTTCATTGAGGGGTTCCCTTAGTTGTGCCTCTGCCCAGTATAATTCCGTCTCCCTCAGGTATCTCAGTGGGGCATCAGAATTTTCGGGGTGTTGGGAACTATAAAGCTCTTGGTAGAAGAGCCTAAATTCCTCTGCCATGTTGACATCTGTGTTCGACGTTCTTCCCTGTTGGCTGCGAATCTCTGTAATAGGCGTCGGTGTGTGGTCAGCTCTCAGCAACCTCGCCAGGAGAGCTCCAGGCTTTTGCCCCTCACCGTATTGTCTGACTACCGTGCCACGGTGGAGAAATTTTAGTTCGCGTTCGGCGAGTGTATTAAACTTCAGCAGTTCTTCTTTCAGGGTAGCTTTCGTCTTGGGTTCGTCCGAATCACTGGTTTTGCGTTCGAGATCTTTGAGGCGCTCCTCGCAGGTTTTAAGTTCGCGTCTAATGAGTTTGACGATGCCATTCTCCTTGGCTTGGCATACGCCTCTTACGAAGCATTTCAGAGACTCCCATAGCACTCCAGCCGAGGAGACCGACCCCACGTTGGCTCCGAGAAAGATTTCGATCTCCTCTTTTAGCTCTGCTGCGAAAACCGTGTCCAGCATGGAACCTGTCTTGAAGCGCCAATTCTGTAGTCTGGGGACAGGCTGGGAGGGGAGGAGACAAAGGACCATTGGCGAGTGGTCTGATATAGTCCGTGGAAGGATGTGACAGGGACCGGGCTGTAGGGGGCCTGTTCTGGATGTGAACAAGTAGTCGATGCGAGAGCTGGTATTATGGACCGCTGAGTGAAAGGTGTAGTCCCTCAGATCTCCGTTAACTGTTCTCCAGGCGTCCTTTAAGTCAAAGGCGCGGCAGATTTCTGTTATTTGCAAGCTGGCTTTAGAGGTCTGCTGAGACGAGGGGTGTGATCTGTCTTTGGCCGGATCCATGACCGTGTTCATGTCGCCACCCCAAACCATCATGGAATGTTCAAGTGAGGAGAGCTGCGACATCACCCAGCCAAAGTTATCTGGACCATCTACATTGGGGGCGTAGGAGTTAATGAAGGTTATCGCGTTGCCTGCAATTATGCCCTTGACCAGTACGGATCTTCCTATGGAGTCTTTTGCAACGTGTATGAGACGGAAATTGGTTCTTCTGTGTACTAGAATAGCCACTCCTCTAGAATAGGAGGAGTAAGATGAATAGTATCTATGGCATCCCCACGATTTGGCCCATGTGCGTTCTTTCACGGGTGTTAGGTGGGTTTCCTGTATCATTGCCACGTCAATCTCATGTCTCCTTAGGTATTGTAGGATTTTGCGGGTTTTAGAAGGGATGTTACCTCCCCTTATATTCCATGTCGCAACCTTGAGTGTTGACAGGAGAAGAAAGTTTGGAATTGCGTTGGGAGTTCCTTGGTCCAACGGTCGTTATATAGTTTTGGGTGGAATGGTGGGCATGGAGCATATCGAGGTACATTACATGGAGCACGACGACAGGAAGCGGAGAGCGAGGAGCGAAACCGAGGGGAGGCAACTCAGGAGGGTGCTGGTCTCTCCTAATGAGAGATTTGCACTTAACGAGATCTGGCAGTGCTAGAAGGGTGGTTGTTAACCTGACCCTGAACAACAAACAATAAACAGTCCAACAGCCCTTAGAACTATTCCCATTTCGCGGACAACCCCCAACATGTCCGACGGGATCCCCCTCAACCTGAGTGAGGAAACAGATGCTGTGCTCGGGGCGCTTGGGGTCCTTCCAAGAACTCTGCCCAGATGTTTAATGGTGAGTGAGCGTGTTCCGGCAGTTTGGGTATGTTTCGGAGCCTGGCTTGGGTTTTAAGGAGGATTCCTGGGGACCCTCTCTCTTCGTGCGTGGGGTCGTTGAGGATTGTGAGCTGGGCAACCGTTACGGTCCAGAAATAGATGGACTTCCTCAGGTGAATTAAAGAAGTGAGTCTTTTCGTTGTATTGTACCCTGAGACGAGCAGGGAAAATCATGGAATATGCGAGCTTCCCTTCACGCAGTCGTTGTTTGGCGCTGGTGAACGCTCTCCTCTGGGTCTGTACTGTTGATGAAAAATCGGGATAAATATGGATCTTGTCTCCGTCGCGGTGTAACTCTCCCTTCTCCCTTGCCAGTCGCAAGATGGTGTCGCAGTCTCTGTAATTGAGCAGCCTCGCTATGATGACTCTAGGAGGTGCGCCTGGGGCTGGTCTGGAGGTCGGGGTTCTGTGGGCCCTTTCAATCATGAACATTTGCGAGAAGGAGTCTCGGCCGAAGAGGGAGAGGCACACGGACTCCACAAAGTCCTCCATCTTCCCTGGGGTAGTGTTTTCCCCGACCCCAACGATTCGGATGTTGTTCCGCCTAGAGCGACCCTCCAGGTCCTCGCACTTGGCCATTGTTGCGGACATTTGGCTTTCAAGTCGCGCGACTTTGTTGGAGAGGGATGTGGCACCATCATCGAGGCTCGAGATTCTTTGCTCAGCGTCGTTTAGCCGTTCTGTATGTGTGTCTAGGCGATGTTGCATCAGATCGACTTTGGAGGATAGACCATCCATCTTGTTATTTAGGCTTCCTATGCCTGCTTTTAGATCTAGAAGGAGTTCTTTTATTTCCATCGGATAGCTGTCGGCTACTGGTTGACTAGAACTGCACGGTGACGGGTCATCCCCCTGTTGTGGGTTTGGAGTTTTGGGTGCAGTGTTGCTGTCGAATGTCAGCTTCTTTTGAAGTTTATCTACTTAGCCCATCTTGGCGGGTGAATGTATGCAGTTTTGGCGAGGAGGGTCAGCGGTGGCGAGGTGGCTTGTAGTCGCCGCCGTGACTGAGGGAGAACTGGCGTTAGGTCGGTGGAGGCTCGACCCCTAGTCGAGGCCAGGCCCCAGGTGTCTTATGGGCTTCTTCGTGGACCGGAGGGAGTTCAGCCCCCCGAGCCGCCGCCACGCACGGCCAACCGCGCCTGTGGGGGGCGCAGCAATCTATTCTCGGGGCTCTCGGCGAATCCGGGCACGTACCTCAGGTCTTCATCTGTCGGGCGGATGTCCTGGTGTTCCCCCGCTCACGTCGCTGCCTCCCGGTTCGGTGCGGCCCTGCACGATGGCTCCGGGGAAAGCTGGAAGGCGCCTCTGTGGCCGGACTGCAGGTGACGCACTCAGGTGGGGGGGCTGTCCAGGATCATGCGAGGGCCGCCGGTGTCCGTGGGCGACGGATCTCGGAGCAAGGAACGACCGCTCGACGGTCTCCGCGAAGCCGCCCCCCGCCCCTCGGCGTCCGCCCGGCGCTCGGGGAGGCCCCGGCCTTCGCGCCGATGTAGTGGTGTGGGGACTTGGACTGGCCGATTCTCCCCCAAATTTCGGCAGGGAGTGTGCTGTGCAATCAGAAGCAGGGAGAAGCCCTCTGATTTCCAGTCTGTAGCCGGGAACCGCAGGATTCAACAGGATTTATTGCGGGCAGAGCGGGAGCTCAGGTAAGAGCGGCCATCTTGGTTGGCCCTCTAGCGCCCCCTCCTGCAAGCCTCCATACTTGACTTTTCACGAGACGAGGGTGGTGCTGAGGACACACCCCTCCTTTATGCCCAAGGTGCTGTCTGACTTCCATCTCAACGAGCCCTAGGTGTTACCAGTTTTCTTCCCGTCGCCTTTGTCGCCGTCCGAGAGGGCTTTGCACTCGCTGGATTTACCTAGAGTGCTGAAGTTCTATGTGGACCGCACAAAGAGTTTTCGGAAGACGTCACAGCTGTTTGTGAACTTTGGACCTGTGAACCAAGGGAAGGCCCTCTCGAAGGCTTCCATTTCCAGATGGCTTTTCGGATGCATCATGCACTGTCACCGGTTGGCAAACCGACGGTTGCCCGGCCGTCCAAGAGCCCATTCGACCAGAGCGATCGCATGCTTCCACAGCGTTCTTGTTTGGTGTGCCCCTGCTGGACATCTGTAGGGCTGCTACGTGGAGGTCGACGCACACCTTCACGAGATTCCACTGCGTCGACCGGGATTCCAGGGAGGAGTCCAGAGTCGGCCAAGCAGTGCTGCGCAACCTGTTCGCCTGAAGGTGGGCCTGGTGAGGAGGCAAGAATTGCTTAATGTTGAGTTTGTGATGCTTAATATTGAGCCTTTGCCACCTCCCGTGGTTGTGCATGTGTGTACTGCTATCTATTCTTATATTCATGAGCATGTGAATTTATGCCAGACCCCATGCTGGAGAAGGAACCAGTTACTTACCTGTTCTCCAGCATGGGTCTGGCATGGATTCACATGCAAACCCTCCCTCCTACCCCTCTGCAGCTCTTCACTTGGTCATACTGCCACTTTACGTGCTACCATATCTGAAGATGGCTGCCAGGGGAGGGGCTTGGGGAGAGGGCAGTCATTGGCTGGGGGCAGTATGACCCAGAGACCAGTGATTGGTTACTACTAAGAAAGACAGATCAGAAACGAAACTGATACTGATTTTTTTTCTTTAACGAGGAGTCCCTGCCTGACGACGGGGAATATTCATGAGCACGTGAATCCGTGACAGAGCCATGCTGGAGGACAACAGTTACAGGTAAGTTACTTGTTCCTTAAAAACAGTGGTCGAGTCCTGACAGATCGGTTGGGACAAGTAGTAAAATCTGTCGGAGAGTGAATTGGCAAAGAATTGCCATCCCAATGTGTTTGTGGATTTTCCTTGGGATATTCACCCCCCAAATAATTCATTGACTGTTGCACCGGTTAAACATCTGCAACAGTTCGATAAAACTGGGAAAAGAAAAGCGAGATGAGACCAGCAATAAGAAAATCTAGGAAATGAGGAATGGATCTCCAAATGGTGACAGCTGAAATTAAAGATATAAACAACACCTATAGGAACTGGTCCAGAGCTCGCCGATATTAGGAAATTATGCTGGGGGCTGTCTCAAAATAATTCCTGGAACTTTTTGTCCATAGTAGGATCCTTTGATAAGCCGCATTCCTCTGTACCGGATGGAATGATCGAAGAGTAGGTGTGGGTCAACATCGAAAATCATACAAAGTGGTCCTTGCTTTATACGAAAGAAGATCTAGAGGGTCTAATTATGAAGTATTCATCCTCCAGAGCCCCGGGACCCAATGGTCTAAGCAATTTGATTCTTCAGGCGGATCCAGACACGTGAGCTTGGGTTCTGGCTGCCCTATTTAAAGGCATTATTATCTCTAAACAATTTCCTAGTTCATGGAGGAGGGTGGTGGTCATACCTGACACTGTAAAATACCGCCCAATATCGCTATTGGCTGCCACTGGAAAAATGTTCGCAGGGCTAGTTCTTAAGGACATAGAAATGTGGACGAACTGTAAAGGCATAATTTCTAGACACCAAAACGGGCTTTAGGAGAGGCCGCTCGACATCTTTAAATAGCCTGGTACTAAATGCAGTTAGCAGTGAAGCAGTTTCTATACACGGCCTACCCTTGTTTGGGGCATGGATTGACCTGTCCCAGGCTTTTGATAACATCAATCAGAACCGCCACTGGGTCAAACTGAGAGAATGGGATATCCCTGAATCCCTACTGGTAATTGTTATTGACCTCCATTAAAAACACTGCTATGCAGGTGTTGGGCAGAAACCTGTGCAGTTCCCTTAGGGGCCACTGCAAAAGGCTTAGGACTAGAGGTGTTGGCAGTAAACCCAATTGGTAGCAGTCTGTACCACCCAGAGTTACCTGGTAGCTGTGGCTGAGCAGTCAGACCTCTCTCAAGAATAGTTAGGCAGTATATAGAGTACACACATTAGGTACAAAAATACAGTAGCACAAGCAAACACTGACCAGAGCTTTGGTATAAAAGTATATAATTATTTATTTAAAAACACACTTCTAAAAATACACTAGCACTAATATGGCAAGCAAGTTCAAAACGCAGTCACTATTACTTATTGAACAAGTCTTAGTTTAAAACACCACTTATTTGCAGACAGAGGTGAGCGCTTAACCTAAAATGGCACTCCAATAAGTTAGTTAAAAAGGGAGGGAAAAGGCAGAATTGGAAAAGCACACAATACCAACACTTTTAAAAGAACCACAGCAAGTCAAGAACGCCAGAGTCTACTGTAGAGCAAGAAAGTTCATAGGCCAGGCCCACTCTTGGAGCGAGCAAGGCGGAATGTGTCCAAGATCACACAGTTGAATTATACTTTAAAAGTCTTTGCAGATAGTTCAAAAAGAGTTGGATCAGTTCAGAAAAAGTTGGTTAACAGGTCCCAGGTCACCCCAGGATAGAGAGTCAAGGATTTACGGGACACCTTGAACAGTCTGTTGCAAGGGAGGCCAGGTGGGACACCGTACCTGAAATGGTGAGAGAGCTCCAGCGGGGGCAGTTGTTCCTGGCAGCGGGTGCAAGTCGGTGCTTCGTCCAGGGGAGGCGAAGATCTCGACGTGGAGAAAAGCTGGAGGTCGTTGCACTGCCAGGGAAGAAACCAGCCGCGGAGGTTCCCAGTTAAAAGGTACTACCCTTTTATTCGTGGTAGTGGTGAAGCGTGGCTATCCGGCCGCCGGGGTGCTTGGCACGGGCGATTCGACCACGAGACGATCCAGGAAGGCGAGAGGGCGAACTGGTTAACCCCACCAGTTCAAAGGAAGAAGACTCTCCAGGATGAAGATCTTCTCTGTCGTCGGGAAGTGGTGAGGCGGTTCAGCAGGGCTCCACCAGTGGTGTCGTTGCAGGTCGGCTCAGCTTCTCCCTCTTCGGATTCTTTAGGTCCTGTGGCGACTTCTGAAGTTAAAGCCCTGCTTTATGCAGAAAACCCCCATTCATCAGTCCTAGCTGTCACTCAAACATGCTAAGTGGTGAGCCGGGCGGCTCATCACTGGGCCAATCACACAAGAGTGCGACTTGAGTTGCCGAGGCAACTCAGTCCAGGGTGCCTAAACCCCCCTCCCCCCACCCCCGCCTTCAATCCCACACATCCTGTAGACCCAGACAGTGTGTCACCACTTTTGGAGGCTTCTGTGCAGAAGCCCGCCAAAAGTGGAACAAAGGTTTCGACTTGGGTTGGAGTTACAGAGGCGAACACAAACGCCATTTTAAAACCGAGTCCTGGCAAAAAGACCCAACCGGGGAATAGATATTAAATAACCCGGCAGTATCTTTAACATTGCACCAAAAAAGTGGTGCGTTTAAAATGAATGGGAAAATCCCATAGGAAATATTCTGGTGGAATATTTTGCGTGGTAACCACTGCCACCAGCCAGAAACTCGACGAGGGGGGACTGCACAGTGCCCCCTCGAAAAAACAGACCTAGGGGCAATCTAATTACCCCTACCAGTACTTCCACAATATGATGGTTTGTACTGGTTCTGTTCACAATTTAAGACTAGTAAAGTCAATGGTGACTTTACATGCCCTGGGAGACAGTAGTCAGTCCCAGGGTATGGAGTCTGTTTGGGGGTCACTATGACACCCCTGTGTTACTGCACTGAGGGTGCTTTGTAACACACTTACCAAAAACACATGAAACCCTATGGAGTAAAAGACCCCATAGCCCATAAAGCACATTACAAAGTCAAAGGATATCTCAAATCATGTCTAAGAGTGGGAGAACGAGTCTCCCTCTTAGCAGGAGAAAAAATAAGCCCCAAAAATCCAGCAAAGCTGCTGGGGGACTCACTAGGTTTGGGAAATTAGCCTATACAGAGAATTCTCCCTTACGGCAGGTAAGACTGCATATATTGGGTAGTCTCTCTAAGCCAATCATAATTTACAAGGGCGTCAGAGTTGCTTACTGGCACCATTTCTTTATCTTGTACCTGGCAGATCTGGTTGAATGGTTAAGGGAATCTGCGTTGGTCAGCCCGAAACTAGGTACCACCACCACCACCACCACTAATAGTTGGCTGGCCTATGCCGATGATATCGTGTTATTGGACAGAACCCAGGTTGGCCTGCAGAGGCAGCTTGTAGCTTTTCAGTCGTATGCCAAAGTGAATGGTTTGAAATCTAATACGGAGAAATCTAGAATTATGGTTTTTAAACATCCTAGGAAGATGTTTAAGCCTTTCAACTGGTGTTTGGATAATCGGAGTTCCTTTGGTGAAGGATATAAAGTACCTGGGATCGGTGGTAAGATCCTTCCCAAATAAAGGTTTGTCTACCTCCAGTTTGGATGCAAAGATTTTGCAATCAAGATCCCAGATTTAAAAAATTCTTAATAAATGCTGAAAGTTGTCTGATACCGGTAATCAAGTATTATACTGGTAAGATTGTTCCAGCTATGACCTACGGTCTAGAGACTAAGCCCCCAATCATATAACATTGATTGGGAGAGGCTGGAAGGAAATCTGTGGCGACGTGTTTTGAAACTGCCTAATTGTTTTCCTGTAGCATGCGTGAGATATGAGCTGGGCTTGAAATCGCTAAGGGCATGTCTGGAATGGAGTTTGGTCTCCCAGTAGAGGATGATTCTCTCCCTCCACTCTTCGCTCGCTCTATGAAGATCTTTTGGTGGCACCGAGGGGGTATTTCTAATCATTATCTGAATAATCTAAAAAAGATGTGTTAACATCTTAGACGAATCAGTTTGTACTGAAGCTATACTGATCCTAAATCCTGATAAGGCCAAAGAGTTAATCCAAAAGAATGGACTGGATAAGAAAAATTGTTAAGAGGAGAAAATCCTGTCTGTGTCCTTCCTTGATGTCGATGGACAAACCTAGGTCTATGCTACCCACACATTTGAGTACATTTCCAGATCCCAATATGAGAGATCATTGCCAAGATGCCCTTGGGCATACGTGCGCTTTACCAAGTTCATTTAAGATAACATAAGATAACATTGGCGACTTGCTGAGATTCAGATTAAACCTACTATCAATTTTGGAGATTAAGAATATTAGAGACCCAGTTGTGACCCCAACCTCAGACTTGAAAAAACGTGGGGGCTTAGCCACTCGGACATTGAGACCTCTTTTGAGCGACTGTGCTGGGACTTGGGAATTTAGGGCCCTCAGGTTGGAGCGCTTCACTCATCAGGGGTGGTGGTGAGGTGGCTGGAAACCAATCTTTTTTGGAATAGATTGGCCTCGGGTGACTGTCTTTTTAACATCAGAAGTTGTGAAACTATTGAGAGAGTGGAATTTGTTGACATCAATTAACTAATTGACCTTCTGTCGCCTATGGGTTTTTTAATTGTTTGATTTTAAGTTTTTTTTTTCTTTTAATTTTTCTGTCTTGTTCCATTTTTCTCTCTTTTTAGAGTGACTAATGTGGTTATATATGTTCCACTTTTGAGAGGTTGCTTTTGTTGTGCTATTATTGTATTTTCTTCTCGGTTTCTTTGTGAATTTTAAGATGTTTTGTGAAAAGTCAAGTTTTCACTTTTTGTTTTGACTAGATCACAATGAAAAAAAACAAGGAATCAGAACGGCAGGTTTCACTCACCAGCTTCTGTAATCCTTGTTCTGCGGTTTGCACGACTTCTGCCACAACTTCTGGCTTCACAGGGACCCACACCCTTCCTCTTTGAATGTGTCTCTCTCTGCTACTCCTTTAAGCAGGCCTTCTCACTCCTGAGACCCAGGGGTTGACAACAGCTCCTCGCCAGGGTCTCCGACACATTCCCTGCACTGAAACCATGACAATCAGGCTTACATGGGAAAGACAGCCTTCCTGAACGCCTTCTACTGCGCAGCCTCTGCACTTCAGAGTTTGGGGGAACAGGATCCTCTCCCAACAAGCAGGTGAAATCTGCTGTATCCATGTTCCAGCGTCCCTCTTGTTCTCCCACTTCTGCTTGGTTTGCCAGCACTGTTCCTTTCTGTGTCTACTGCACGCACTCCAGGCACAGCTCCTTCTGATTGCTTGCACCTGAGTGTGGCTTTTATGCCTCCCACGTTCCTTCAGGTGTGGACTGTTGGGCTTGATTGCTAGACTACTGCTACAACATACTTCGTCGTCCCTCTTCCTCATCCCAGTACTTATGGGATTATGAGACTTGCAGTCCCCAACAACACATTTAGTTCTTTTAAATAACTTAATGTTTAAGGGTAGTTTTATTTTCCTTAAAGTGATTTAAGGATAAATCAATAGAATGTGTTGTTGCAGAGGAAGACAGTCTATTTAAGGCAATATTTCTAGATTAATTTCTATCATCTTTTTAGGAGTAAGGAGGGTGTTTTTTCCTGAAATACTTTGAAGGGTCTTTCTGTTGCTAAGGCTTGTTCGGGTTTTATAGTACTTATGTCCAGAGCCACACATTTTGTGTGATTCAGATGCATTAAAATGGCAATAAACCATCATCTGTTTTGGCGATTTGGAACAATGTTCCCTTTCAAAGGACACATATCGTGTCTAATCCCACTGCTGCTGGAACCGAAGATCCAGGGATAGGAACACCAGATTGTGTCAGTTGCTTTTAAGTAGGACCCGAGCGCTAGGAAGATCCGCTGGACTTCCCTGGTGTAGGACTGACCAAGCCTTAGCCACCTCAACAGAGTTCTGGATCCCAGAAGCAAGGAAAGTCTGAAGTGGTACCCGAGAACCGCAGTGTTGCTAGATGCTGTCAGACGCGAGGAGCTGAAACACCAAAGGACCGCTGAATTGAAGTTTGCCCATTGCTGGTGCTGACCATCCCATTGCAGAGCATGGGTTCCCACACTGTCTCCCTCTTGTCCCCACAACTGAGGCTCAGGAACAATGGGATCTGCAGAGCTGTACAGGAACAGAAGCCAGATGGAACCATTTCTTCTAACCAGAGGTACTGTAAAGTCTAAGAGAACTTGCCTCTTGTTGTGTAGCCTTGCTTGCTCTCAGTTGAGATCTGCCTTGGTTACCTTGCAGAGTTGCTAAAGCTTTGCCCCTCTCAAGCCTCTTAGCTTGTGGCCCTTCAAGTGTTGTATTTTCTACAAACATTTCTAAAGATATTGTGCAAGTCTTTTTATCCAACCTGCAAAGAAGACCTCCAGCTCCCCTTGACATTGTGCAATTAACATTCTGTCCTGGCTCCATGAGAGACTCCTCTTTACCTCTGACTTTGCTTTGGAAGGTGTTTCAAAGTACTTGCCTGTTTGAGTTATTTGATAACCTTGGTTTTATTCCTCTATTCTATCTTTTACACCTCATTCAGAATTGCTCTAAATGTACCAGTAATAAATCAATGTCCACAGTGTCCTAGCTATTTAAGTCACCTGAGAGTGTAGGAAGTGTCTATGTGCCATCCTCAATGGGTGTCCTCTGATTCAGAGAAACTGTTAGTATATTTAAGTGTTACATGTTTTGCTTACTTTTTTGAAGAAGGCTTATGTAACTGACTGTGAAATAAATTGTTGAGTCTAAGTGTTTATTTGGATAACTGTATGGTGAAACTCTGTCACAGCATTACTGATAACATTGACACCTCTTGAGATGAGCCTGGCTGCTCGACCACACTACCAGCCTGTGTAGTTCAGACTTGTACCAAAGGTTGCTATTGCCAGGAGGTCAAGGTTATTGTGGTGCACCCAAAGGGTACTGCATCCAATCTTGCCTAACAGGGCACATCACCATCAAGCTGGCTCCCCTGCAGTCTTAAGCTATGAGAAACATGCAAGGGGAAGATGCCCCTGGTTGTCCCCTGCGCCTGGCTTCCACTGATTGCCCAGTGGGTAGAGGGATTGCCAAGGATGGGTCACTTACTCTCCCATCACCCACCCTGCTTAAATTCCGATGGCTCACTGACTCAAGGGTTATGGGATTATCTGCAGCATTGCAGGGTGAGTGCTCACTGCTTTTAAGTGATAAGGTGCCAGGACTCTGCCTCAGCTTGGGCATTTTTGTAGACTGAGACCCAGTGAGGCAGGCGTAAGTTGCTTTTCGTCATACAGGCAGGAGGCACAAGCTCTTTTCGGATCTTACGGCACACCAGTCTTGTGCACCAGAGCTACAGCTATTGGCACATGCCTCTGCCAGAGCATTGAGCCACTGTCACCAGGGTTGCTTGAAGCAGTGTGGTGTGGTGGTGGTTCTTTGGGTCTCAGCTCTTCCTTTCAGGAAAGTAACAGGCTTTTCTCATACCCACAGGTGAAGGGTTATGACAGTATTATGAAGGAAATAAGTGGACAAAATCTTACAGCTCTGTTTGGTCAGGGGGGCTTGAAAGCCCCAATCTCCCAGAGCTCGCACAGTTTCATGTCTTGCTGCTTGACCATCCCCCTCCAGAATCTCACATTTCTATTCCCTATAGAGACTGTGTATATTGAGTGCATGTTGAATGGTTGAACATTTTCTGTCTTGCTCCTTTGGTGTAACTCCATGTTGGATGCAAAAACCTATTCCTAATCTATTGTCTTTTCTAATAACTAGTATTGTTACTTCATCGCAGAGCTAACATTTTTTTAAGGTAGTCCAAGAGAGGAGGGGGAGGGGTAATATTATGCATGACGAACATGAAGTTAATCCTAGTTTGCCGTGCCTGTGTCCGTTTACAATGAACGTCTCAGTAAACGCGAGCATGGCTTTATACATGGCAAACTCTGCCAAACAACTCGCCTCCCCAAACAATATGGCCAGTGAGACCCTTGATGTAGAGCAGGAAGAAAGGGCTGCAGAAAGAGGTCTTTCAGCACACAGATACCTATCAAGCAGCGACAATAGAGGGGGGGGGGGGGGCAGGCAGTTACACCGGTGGTGAACTATCACGGTATGCCGGAACCTGCGACACCAATCGCTGGTGACCAAGTTCGCAGTGGCACAACAGAAGCACAGCCCACCCCTCGTACGAAAGAACATATCAAAAGGACAATCTCCTGACATCGAGTTACAGAACAGTCGCAGACCATCAGAAGTAGAAAAGCAGGAGTATGTGCTTTCCAAGACCCAACCGTCCAAAGAGCATAGGAGTAGAACCAACATTAACTTAGCTCATATTGATCTTGCGGCACAGGCTAAACACTGTGAGACTACCGCAAATTCCATGCAAGTACCATTAATGGATTTAGGATGCAGCAATAACCGAAACACCAGGTATACTAGTACTCTTAGGTCTTAAGATCTATGGAAAAGCAGAGAACGCATGGCTCAACACAAGCAACATCAAAAACCTACCTTCTAAAACCGGATTAAATACCGGATTCAACGGAATAAAGACTGTTTCTTCTTTAAACCAACTTGAAAAGAATATCTGGGAGCCAATAGGCTTAACAGCAGACATCCAATTGAAGGGTTACAAAAGCGACCAAATGCTGGGAATTCCAACTTCCACATGGTGAATCACAAATGGCGACAGAGATCCCCGACCAAGTACTAATCGAGACCTTGCTATTGATGGAAAACATTGGATCACCCATGGACGAGATGAGCGGAAGCTATTCAAACAAAGAAGGCCAATCTTTAAGGGCTCAAAGCCTGAAAACTCCATAGAAGGGTCAAGTGCGAGAAGTAATTGATGCCCCGCGGCTCCTGCTAGCCTGCAAAGGGACGAGCTGCAAAGTAGTAATTCTAATGCTCATTCGAGTCAATCTAAGCTTCCCAACAAAAGAGGGCGCTTTGACTTGCCAGAAGAATCTTTAGACACCCTAAAAAGACCCAAAACCTTTGCTTCTTTGACCACCCAGACTGATAGTATTATAAAGCACTTGTACCTTGACAACCTTCAAGGTTGCCGGAAAGACCTGGTAACGCAGACTGATGGCGAGTCTAAAGTAAGTTCGTCACGAGAGTGGCCAAAGGAACTAGATGCTCTACTGACTTCAACACTTATTTCAACGATGACACCGTTCATGAAACTATACGAACACCTTGGGGATCATTTGAAAGACCAGACAACCCTGTTTGCAATGTTAAACTCTAAAATGATATTCGTAGAGGGTTTTATATCTGCTATACAAAGTAACCTGAACAATAGTGCGGTGAGGGTTTTGGAGCTATTGCATGTCATACTAGATTCCATAATTAAACAAAAGGAAGAAAGAAGAGCATCACGGGTATTTGACCTAAAAGATATGCGTCCACCTGAAGTGGGGTGTAAGAGATCAAATTTGCCAGATTGTGACCCATTTGAACTTCACCACCCTACAACCTTCCTGAAAGAGAGGAAAACTAGCACTAATGAAAGGCCAAACAGCCAAGAAAGCGAGTGAAGCAATCCATCTACCTTGGCCGACCAGAAGGAGCCCGAGTGTATAGAATCAGACACAATTGCCTGCATACATCACCAACTTTAACGCCTTTAAATGGCCATGACCAAGTGTGGGGGAGAGGGTGAACCAGGAGCAATATATCTCTTGGATTTATCGACATACTCTATATCTAGTGTCGAAGTGGATGACTAAGGTGAGGAATTCGAAATCAGATAGACCCGGAAGAGGGGAGCCCTCAAGAAATGGAACAAGACCTGACAAGGGTCCGAAAAGGTCCAAACCCCCAAATTATAACTCCTGCCGATCAGATAATCACCAGCCCACCCAAAAAGCACAAAGATCACAGAAGGGTAGGTGTGAACAGGGCGCTGACCTCATTGATAAAATGAGAACCAAATGGAAGGACCCTTTGGATTATACAGTGTGTGGACCTCAACTGCACATGCTTAGATAAAAATGGGCAAATGACTGAAATAAGCTCGGAACCCCTAAGTGAGGCCCAAGGGCGAGGCAAACATTGGTCATACACCATGCGCCCGCAAGATATTATCCGTTTGAGCAGCACAACAAAGGGAGATATCCCTGGAAAATGAACATGGCGAGGAAGAAAAGGTGGCCAAACCATCGATTTATGTATGCATCTCGAGAAACCTGATAGAAGCAGTGGAGTCTTTAAAAGTGCTTGACACCACCCTCAGCGACCACAACTCGATTTATCCTGACCCATATCTGTATAAAAAAGAAACTGTGCGAATTTTACAAACATAAGCTGGGCATTACCGCGGGGAGAACGAGACGGGAGATCGATGGAAACTCAATTCCTGCCTTGTTAGAAGACCTGAACGCTCCCATTTACCATCAAGCTAAATCAGAAGATGTGCAGCGAATTTACCATTTGGGTCTTTTTAAAGCCTTCTTGATAAAAGGTGGCGAGGGAATAGACCGGCCATTTCGCATCTACATGCCTTTGATCAAACAGTGGCTCAAAAAAAGAAACTTCTGAACAAACAGATTGTATCCTACAAGGAGAGCCAAGAAGAGCCAATCATTGGGATACAAGCTAGAAATCCAAAAACTGAAACATTACGGCAATTGGCAAAAATGTAATAAAAATTACCTTGAGATGGGATGCAGAAGCCATGCTAGAAATGATCTGTATGAAAAATACATGAGAAATATGGACAACTATAAACAACCTTGATACTCCACAAGTGGCTTTATTTCTCAACCCAATACCCAAGGAAAATTGGGTAATGTACTGCGACAAGTTCTCAGACCTGGAAAGACCAGAAATGATCAGACCCCCGACAAAAAACAAAACATGGCGGCCGGAAGATTTTTATACCGACATCCTAGCAATCATTAAAAAAGCTAGCAGATCAAGAGCCCCGGGACCAGACTGCATGAGCATTAGCATGCTAAAACAGGCCCCGCAGGAATGGTCTGCGTTCTTGTGTAAGCTATTCAAACACAGCGTTCTTGTGTAACCTATTCAAATACATTTTTGTCTGAAAAAAGGTCCCGTAAACCAGGAAAAGATCCATAATCATTCCGATCTACAAAAAGGGGCATGGGACAACCCCTGCAATTATTGACCAGTTACTCTAGTGGACGTAGTGGTTAAGATTTTTGCAACCATGATCCTGCAAAAATTGGTAAAATGGTCTGAGAATAGCAGGCACCGAGATTTATGGCAAGCCGGTTTTGTGAAGGGTGTAGGCACCTCTCTAAACCCCTTTATCAACAATATTAAGGTGTGAGTACAGAGGAAAAAGGGGCTGAAATTATACACTCCCTTCGTAGACCTTAGCCAGGCATTTGACGCAATCAAGCGCCCACATTTATGGAACACTAGCAAAATGGGGCTGTCCCGCTGAGATCCTTGATCCTATTATGGATCTCTACTCCAATACGACCATTAAAATACGTCTGAATGGAGCAGGCCTACTATCAAGCGACATCTCAACAAATAAGGGACTCAAACAAGGCTGCCCCCTACCACCGGAACCTTTTTAATCTGTTTATCTTGGATGTCGAAGAAGTATTTACATCTATGTTGCTTCGCTCCGAAAATTGCGGATACCAAAGTGGGTCGCTTATTGTATGCGAGTGATGTGGTTCTCATGGACCAAACCCAGATAGGCTTACAAAGGCAAGTAGATGCCCTACAAACACACATTGAAGTAAGTGGTTTGATGACAAACCCAAGTAAATCAAGGATCATGATCTTTGGGGACCAGCTGAGATGTGGGCAAAACAGATCGAAGGTACTGTACCTGGCAGGAGAGAAAATACCTGTAGTTATGTCCTTTACTTTTCTAGGGGTCTGCCCGAACACTTCAAAAAATGAGGCTTCGAGACTAGATTCTTTAAAAAGAAAAGTCCACCATCTGTCAGGCCAGGGAAGATTGCTACTCAAAAGATATTATGGATTTTCCTTAACGCCACAAATTAGTTTCTATCGGATGAAGGTCCAACCAATCAACTTTGGAGCCGAATCGTTCTTCTCTTTTGACCATACGAATTGGCCCAAACTTGAAGGTGCCTTTTGGAAGAAGGTTCTGCGCCTCCCAATGGCTGCACCCATACAAGTTATTCGGATGGAGCTAGGTCTTACATCACTTAGTGCAATCGCCACATGGAAATTGTTAGCCTTATATAGAAAATGTATTGAAGAACCACCAAAGGCCGGATTTGTAGTACTTAAGAGAGCACTAATTAACAACCTTAAACCTAAACTCCGGGAGTGGAAAGCAATCTGCCTTGCGATCTTGGATGATTTGCGCCTAAACGAGAAAATTCTGTTGGAAAATCCTGATAAAGTGAAGAAAATAATTGTTCATGAAAGATTTGGATCACCACACGGGAGGAGCGACAACGTTGCAAACTGTATGGAAAACCACTGATGCAAGCAAGAAAACTGAATAGGCAATCACGATACCTTTGGTTAATCCCTAATTGGTTTATTAGGCATCAATTCCTTAGACTTAGTTTAAACCTGCTCCCCCCAAGAGAAATCTTAAAATCTCGCTCTGAATCGGAAGATGTTTCATGCAAACTGTGCAAAGACCCAAAATCCTTGGAATCCACCAAGCACCTGATAATGTTCTCCACAGCCACAGTGGAACGAAGAATTACATTTCTGGGAGAATGCACTAAGGACTACTTAAGTAGATCGGAAGACCATTGGTGGCATAGAATGTTCAAGGGAGAAAGCACTCTGCTAACTGTGGCTCTAGTACAACTGACAATTGACATTTTTAATAGACTTACTGCTGTGAATGATGGACTAAGGTCAGAGAGGATGGTAACTGATGTCTTGGAACCAGAAGATAGTTGAAAGAAGAGCCTGTCTCCTCCCTTGCCATGCTTTTTTCTTTTCTCTTCATTTCCCTCTTCTCATCCTTTCTCCATTTTTCTTATCTTTTTTTTTAAATTTTAAACCTGATGCTTTCAGTTGGAAAATTGGTTAAAAGGTGTTTCTTTTATGTTTAACCACTGTAAACCAAATAAAAAAATAAACATAAAAAAAACTATGGTCTCGAGGTGCTCATGTGGCTCTGTAAGAAAGAGGGCGGGTGGGTTTGTGAGGGAAGAGTGAGCGGTTGTGCTCTTCTGTTGATGCTTGCAGCACCAGGAGAAACTGTGCGTACCGGCTTTCTATGTGAGTTTACATTGTGTCCACTGGCTAGTTGTATCTGGAGGTGAGGGGCCCAGTGTCTGGGATTTCTTGTTGTATGTAAATGTTTATTATGCTGGGTATGTCTGGTTCGTGTGTCATTTAGCTGGACCATAGGCATCAGTGGTACTTTGGAGGTATGCTGGAGAGGAGCAGGAGAGGGAGTGATTAGTGCATTGGTTTGTGTTCTAAGTGCAATACATTGGCTAATCCTCAATTTTCTAAGTGCAAAGCTTTTAGGTGCAATACTGTGGCTATCATTCCCCATTCATCAAAGTGCAGCACATTGGTTTCCTCTGTGTGATACCATGGCTAACATTCACAGTTCTTTTATGTGTAATGCATTGGCTAACCTTCGATATTGATATTAGTGTTCACACTGTCCAATCCTATACTGATTGGACAGAATTACTGTACAACCCTAATCCTTGCTGAATCCAAAAACAGTTTATCCATTCAAATTTATAAATGTGTCCACTGGTTATTTGTCTGCCATCTCTTTATATTGTCATGGTTTTGACAGAGCAGGCTCTGAAATGATCAAGCCTTCGAACAAAAACTATTGGGGTGCTGAAAATAATCTTCAGTAATCTCCCCTCAGACTCCAGCTGCCCCATAGGCCCCCTTCCTTTGAAGAAGACTGGGCCCTGCCCTTGGCGTAGGACTGTAGGATTTCATGACCATCTGCACAGAGCTGGGTCCCTTTTTTTTGTTTTTGCTTAAACAGCAGTGATTAAAAGGCACCATGTTATAATAACCTTAAATATTTTTTAGGTTGCTGTGAATGACTGTTGTTGAGATTGCACCATAACGTCTATGGTTATTACTGTTCGAAGTCTTTTTTTTAAACCTTGCAACTTTGCAAAATATCCTTTTTCCGGAGAGGGCTGCCTGAATGGTCTGCCGGCTAACAGGTTGTTCTCTGCACTCCACCACCCCAGGTCTGTGTGTAGATGCTGTGGTGTGCGGACTAGAGCTGCCTGGGAGCCTGTCTCCTGATTCCAAGAGGCTGAAAAATGCAGCTGTAGCCTCCTCATTTTGAGTCTCATGTGCGGCACAGCCAGGAGCAAGCTGCCATTATTCCAAGCAAGTGCTGGTACCACCATGCTGAGATCTGCTGAGAATATGCCTGGTGACCTTCCTGATTGCCATGATCTTGTCTCCCGAGGGGAAGATCCTCTTCATCCTCGAATCCCATATTAGCCCCAGGAATGGTAAGGAGTGAGTGGGGAGTAACTGTGACTTCTTGAGGTTGATGATTAGCCCAGATCGTATAGTATGTGTGTAAGTGCTGAGGCTGTGCGCTTTACAACCTCGGGTGACTCCGGTCAGACTAGCCAGTCATTAAGATATGGGTAAATGTGGTGGCCTTCTGCCCTGACCAGTGCAGCTACAGAGTTCATCAACCTTGTAAAGACCCTCAGGCCGAATTGAGGCTAAAAGGGAGTACCTTGTATTGAAAATGAGAGCCCATGATCTTGAACCTCAGGAAGGAACAATGGGGCTCACAAATCGGGATGTGCAGGTAAGCATCCTGCAGATCCAGGGTGCACATCTAGTCTCCCCCACACAGTCTCTGGAGTAACCATCTTGAACTTTCAAAGGGGTAGGGAAAAGTTCAAGGAAGAGAGGCCGAGAACAACTCTCAGGCCAGCATGGTTCTTTTTCTGAATGGCGAATATCTGGGAATAGAAGGCCATGCCTCGCTGTGAAGCTGGAACCTTCACCACCGCCTGACTCGCAGTGAGCAAACGTATTTCCGCTAAGAGTTGCCGTCCAAATCTGTGGGAGGGGAGGAAATGGAGCGATTCGCAGACGTTAGTCTGTTGAAACTACGGAGAGGATCCATGGGTCCGCAAACCTTGCCCCACAGGAATGGAAATGAAGGGCAAGCCTGCCCCCCCCTCTCCCCCACCTTGTGGATCTGGAGGACATTGTCACAACTTTTTACACTCTGAGGCTGGTGCTTAGGAGGGGGACTAGACAAACTCCTTGTGGCAGGATTTGTGCTGCTTGCACCTGTGCTGGCTAGACCGGCTGGGCTGCCTAGCGCACGGCTCCTGAAAGCCACTGAAGCCACCGAAGGTACGGGCTCTGTCCGAGCGTTGGTGACTCTGGCTATAGGCCTTGGGTCCGACTTGGTCAGGATTGACACAGACCTGGCTGTCTGAGAGCTATTTTTCTTTTTTTCAAGTTCCTCCTCTGTGGTCTAGTGGAAAAAGTCCACCAAGGCCTAAACCACGCGCACTGGTGAAGTGGTCCGTTCCTGTCGACAGTTATGCCAGTGGGCGGAGTAAGGGGAGCGCAGGCTCCCTGGTCAGCGCGCATCTAAATTTGAAGGGAAGACCATTTTTTTTTTATGGTGAAAAAGGTTACGTTTTGCATCCTTCGCTAGGGACGCCCATATACAGTATGAAGGGAAGGGGGACTATGAACTAGGAGTAAATTAGTCACTACGGTGATTAACTTATCATTTTTGATTAATGGAGGTTGGTGCACAATATGGGAGAACCAGAAACTATTTCCAGATCTTTGCAACCGGTACCACAGATGTGCAGTCATTGGATATGACCTAACAGGGCGGATGGTGGTAATTGTGAATCTTTTCCTTTAGGTCATTAAATAGAATTCATTAAAACTGATGGATTTCATTCTGTTTTTTTCCCCCTCTGAAAACAATTTATAAGTTTGCATCAGCCTTAGTTAACTGACCCTTTATTTTCCTGCGTTGCCACACCCCTTGCGGGATGTTATTTCCAGCGGTTACCGTGTTGTAATTGTCCGTGTTCGCCATGGGGTTTTCACCCTGGCAGTTTTTTTGGCAATTTTTCGTTTTTCTTTTTTGTTTAAATTGTTTTTTTAAATCTGTTTGTGTAGGGGTTTTGGCGGTGGGGGTTCCGGGAGACCCCCACTCACCAAAAATATTTCCAAAACTGTTAGATGTGTTGAAACTTTCCACAGTTAAAACACGTGAAACCATTTCCAGTAAGACTGCCTTTGCAATGGGAGAGGAGCAAAACCGTCCACAAACTGGTCAGGACTGACTTCATCAGATAGCTTTGCTCTACCATGGCAGCGTGTCTTAAGATTAATGGTCCTGGGAACACGTTACTGTTAGACACTACCTTTTTAATATAAGGTACTTATGGGATTGTCAGACCGTACTGATTAACTGTCTGCATTCCCCCTCCCCCAAATGTAATGACGCTCGGGACTTTGATGGCCCCTCCTTGCCATTTTAGTTTATTTGCAACCTGCCCCAATATCCATGGTGCTGTTGTGATGCATATCCCAGTCCCCTGCCCCCAAAGCGATTTCGGTTGAGGAAAATATATCAGGGTTACATGATAACCTAGATGTGTGGCTGTAGGAGGCAGCAGGGTTTCCTCTAGGTGTGACAGAATATCACTTTTCACAGTAGCAGAGGGTGGGAGAGCTTGCTTAGCGCACTGAACTATAGCTTTTTTAAGATTGTGGCCTAGGACGGCCAGGCCCCCAGCAGTAACAATAGCACTGTAGTATTTCAGCACCAACACACTGTCCCATGCCCGCTCCCAACTCAGGTGGCTGACGAAAAGGCCTTCACACCGAATAGATACAACCATCCCATTGCCTCACACGGCCGGCCTATTCAACTACAAAGGAATGTGAATAGCCTCAGCCAAGCGGAGCGGGGCTGCGCCTATCCGTGAAGGACGATTTCCTGGGAGCCACGGCAGAGGTCCTGAGCTGCCAAAACAGACCTGCTCAGATTTATGGCCCTGGTGCCCTCATGATACTGTTCCCTCTATTTGAACGACCAAATGCCCACCATTAGAACTCTTAAATCCTTCTCAAGGTGACTTATTAGTGTGGTCCCTCCAGTGCCCAGGTGAAGGTCCAGTTAGGGTGCTGCTGCCAAAGTGGGCATTTGGGGGGACGGGGGCAGGGGCACAGAGTTCTGTCTTGTGATTTGTACTGCAAGGTGCACAGGGTGAGGATAACAAATATAGGTCAGTACCGGGCGGCATAGTGGGGTGCCTACATGTCTTGGATTCCATGAAGCGCCTCACATTTCATCGGGCCAACTTGACCTCGAGAGATACACTGAGGTCATGTACGACTGTTCGTGTGAAGAGAAGCATTCTCAATTAGGGATCTAATCACATCTCTGGGACCCAACGGTAACATGACAAGAGGCCATGTGGAAGGGGATTGATGCAAAAGTAATGAGTGAATGCTTGTCATTACATATGGAGCAGGCGGTATGTACATAGGTGACAGTAAATGAGCTGGGGGAATCGGTTCTGTATATTGCTTGCACCATGTGAGACAATTTCATTTTAAAATGTAGTGCCCTGCTTTGAAATAGTCATTGCGCTCCCTGGCAGTCTGGTTTGAATGCCTCTACTGACATTTTTCTGATGTGTGAAATAACCTTGTTGTCCTTGCAAGCGGTGCACTGAACCTTTTTCCTTAGGATTTTCAATTCCTTGTCTGGTTGCCGGTGGTCCGCCCTTCAGTGCCAATGGCTGTTTATTATTTTTTCTCACAAATAAAGATTGATGGGTGAAACTGGTCTTCCTTTTCTACAGCTGGTGATGATGGAGATGAGGATGGCGCCAAGCAAGGGGAAAAAAGCACACTAGGTAGATGTTCTGCGGAATTGGGCGGAGGATGGTTCGAGAGCTGCAGTGGCATTCAGGTCTGAAGGGTAGAAGTCAGATGGGTGGTCTAAGTGGAAAAGCAGACATCCAGCTTCCAGACCCATGGCAAAAGCCATAATGTAATGCCTGAGATCCGAATACTACCTGGCCTCCTTCGGGTGTGGCCCAAGTTTACTGGAGTATGCCCCTAGGTGTCTGCCAGCAGTCATCCCCAAATGGCTTTTCGCAATCTGTACCCATAGGGTAATTCTTTTTGTGAGATTAAGATGCCTCGCTCTGAGAAGGTGGGCCAAAGGGTTGTTTGCCCGTGACCAGATACAGGTCCTTAAAACAAGCACTCCTTTTCACCTTCTGGTCGCAGTTCTCACTGGGACCATAAGCCCAACTCTGGACCGCCTTGTTTTGAGACCTGATCTCAAATATAAATATCTGGATTTTTGGTCCTCCTTCTCACTCTTGTTTTACCACTATGGAATGTTGGTCAGAGACTGTCCTTGCTGCAGCCACAAATTGGTGATTTTTTGTTAATTGAAAGATAAAGGTAATATGTGAATTTGAACACTTGTATGGTGTTGGCACCAAAGGGAGGAATACAAATGACTTGCCTTTTTATACATTTTCCCATTTCCGTACTTCTGCGGCCCATAAATCTTTCGCAGTCCGTGGAAATTCTAGCTGGGCCTAAACATTGTCTTGCTTATTGCACATCTCTAAAGCACTGGAGTTATTGGGCTTCATAGGCCCATAACTAGTGAAGGAGACCTGGTTTGGATGGTTGGTTTAAACATTCATTATATGCTCTTTAATATTGCTGGTCTCAATGACCATTTAAGTTTGGTTTGCACTAAGACATTGCCACGAGTAGACAAGACACATGGTTCAACAACTACTTTTTTAATCTTAAAAATATTATATATTTTGTTTGAAATGATATTTTAAACCGTTTCATGTGTACGAAGATTTAGTCGAAGACTTCATTCTTAATGCTTTGGAAGCATCTGTCATGCCTGCTCAAATTCTCATTTCCTTCACCCTTGATGCTTATCCAAACCATAACGCAAAATACATTTTACTGAAAGCCATCTGGTATCTATGTTCGTTTTACTTCGGTTTTCTTTAGGACCTATTACAAAAAGTTAATCCGGGTTGCTTTCAAAATAAGATCCGGGAGACTAAGTGCTCAGGATATGTAGGTTATTTGTCTGCTTTTTGCAGATCTCTCCATGATTAGGTCTATATGTAAAATTACTGTGTGGAGTTCATTTAATCCGTTTGCAGTATATTGCTATTTATCGTAGTTGGAAAAGGTGTTGGGATATTTCAAACTTTATATGCAAATCCATACTGAATCGTTGGACCGATTCTGCCCTCCATCAACCTTTGTGTTTTACTGTTTAGTCAGTACGAAGTTGGTTTTCAGAAGTTGAGTACGAGGGATGTTTCAAGCGTATGCCTCTACTGTCATTGTCAAATGTATTCTTTTCAGTGGTCACTTCTTGAGTTTCATGAACGCCCACTCGGACTCTAGCAAAAAATGTTATTTTCATAAAATAAAATTTCTAATATTCTAAGCTGACATCTTAATGTTCCCTCATAGATTTTTGGTCCAGAAACAACACAAAAAGAATTTTTTGAAGGCACTGTAAAAGAATTAGTGAACGACTTCTTAAATGGGAGGAATAGACTGATTTTCACTTACGGCGTTTCAAATGCTGGAAAGACTCATACATTTCAAGGTAATTCTTTGTTTACTATTTATTTTCGCAGTTCACCGTTTGAACATAATAGCCTGGCGCTGCCTGTCTTTGTTGTGCGACTTATTCACTTTCCATTGTACAATCTTCCAGAACTCCTTAGTTGACAATCTAGCTATTGCAGTGACATTTTTGTTCTCATACTAAGTACCGAAAGTCCTGCTCTGTTTTGGTCTGGGTGGCCAAAATAGTGTTTTCCATCAAAGTGGGTATCTATATCTTGCAACATAATAAAAACATTTGTATATATTGGTTTCTATGTGTCGTTTGGACACTTGTTTGTTGCTATTAAGTTCTGTGAAACTTGCCGTTAGTTTGCATTCAAGAGTGGCGATTTGTTTCACCTAAATCTGAACCTGCAATTTCCCGCCCATATTTCTTTGCTGCCCACCTGTGTTGCTAAGAGTTGCATGTGCCCCCCCGCCCTCCTCCGTCCATAGAGTTGTCTGATATTGACTGCATGCCCTGCGTCACTACTTTTGCACTGGGTATTAAGCAGTGTACTAGGGCTCTTATTGAAGCATCTAGAGTTTTAGCCCTGAACATCACAAAAGCACCATTTTATGAATATTCTCAACCCAAAAAGTGTATTTACCCCTTGATATAAAGGCGTATGGTTCCGGTGAAGCTCATTGTAATCATTGATTTTTAAAACGGGCATAAGTACTGAATAGCACCTGAAAGTCTGCAGAGGTTGATGTTATAACTCCATCTCTGCAGGAGGACAAGATACCACACTTCAACATGTATTGAGTCTCCTTGCATGGCTATTCTGTGGTATGCTTGTTGCGATTAACTTCTTGATTTGTTTATGTAGCGCACCTAACCCTAAGGTATCTGGGCGCATTTCGTAAGGTTACATAGTTACAAAGGTTAAAATACATAATTACAACGCAAGTAGTATGCAAAATAGTGATATATACATGCAAAAATAATGTACAAACATAAAGCAATAGGAGTGGAAGCATGAAGTATACAGGTAGAGTGTAAAAGTTATGTACATATGTACAGAATATATCAATTACACATTTGACAGTTATTTACAGGTTAGCAGAAGGAGCAGACCTTTATGGCATCTGTTGGGTGAGAAGCCAGTTTTTTGCCTTCATTTTAGATCATCGATGATGAGGTTCAGAAATCATGACATATGCCAGTCATCCTATTGGGGCATTTGCAGGACTCTGACTTTTGTACTTTAATTTGAAGCCAATGCCCTAGTTGGATAAACTAGAGCTATGTGTTTGGAAAAGTCTGAGCTCATTTAATGTTGGTGCTTTTGAAATTGTTTTTTGGGCAATATTAGTTACCCCATACAGGATTAGCCTTGTCTTGATATAGAAGTCTACTAGTAAAAGTTGCAAGGGTACCTAAATTGCTGTGCTGCGCTAGGATATTGAAGTGGCACATAAACTGGTTGTCAAATCATGTTTAAAATGTTGCTTTCTTTCAGGTACACCAGAGGACCTTGGTATTTTACCAAGGTCCATGAACATGATGTTTAATAGTATTCAAAACAAACAATACACAAAAATGGACTTGAAACCAAATCGCTGTCGAGATTATGTGAGACTCACCAAAGACCAAGTGAAAAAAGAAATTGCCATAAAAAATGCTGTTCTCCGTTTAACAAAAGAGGTAATGTCTGTTTTAAAAGAAATCTTTATTTTTTTGAGCATAAACAGTATAACATTCAGCAATCCCTCTATGCACTCCTTTACCTTCAAATTGGAGAAACTGCCATAGTTCGCTATCAGCACTAGATTATCCTGGATGTCATTGTTGTATAATGTTCCTTTCCTCGCGTCACTGTATATCTCGTGTGTAATGTTCCACAGATTAGATGCATACTTTCAGTATTTGCGTTCTTTTGTGGGCAGTAGAGGTCTTGATATTCTGAAGTTAAGAATCTTACTATCGGTACCCTGTAAGAAATTCTCCATATTCTGTGTTCATCAAGTGTCACTTGTTCCGAGAACAATAATGTTCCAGATTCATTGGTTCCATTGTAGAAAGAGGGCGAGGGGGGGCTCTTTTTTCAAAATGCTGCTTTTCCTATTTTAGCTATTGTAATGTGCAAATAAGATTTGAAATATCCTGATCGATAAATCGATTGCGTCTGTCGGCCAACCATACCCCACGTATGGATGTAGCAGCTGTAAATGCACCTTCATAGTAACTGCGTTTGCTCCGAAGGCACTGGGGGAGAATGATTTTAAGCCTTGACCGGTTAGGGGTTTAAGCGTTTCAATATGTAAATAACCTGTGAATTGGATACAAGTGGGACTGTCTCATACTATCGTAATCTATCACAACTTCCTATGAATTCACAATCCTCCTCCTTTCCACCCACCCCCTTTGAAACCTGGATCATCCAAAACACTGAAATACTACCAACCGTTTGAAAGTTGAAATTGTAACTTGCTGCATGGCCCTCGGTGTGTACATGAAAGCCTTGCTCTCCTCTGTAGCTTACCAAAATCGGTATACTCGAACTGCTGCTCGAGAGACTGCACACAACGTGTTTGCTGCTAAGCTGCAGTGCCACCTACAGCACAAAAAAGAGGTAATTTACAGGCAACTACTGATTCCGGCTGCGTGAATGATACCTTTTTGGGGGGCGGGGGTGGCTGCTCAATCCTGGTATCAGCTTGGAATGCTTAAACAATTCTCTAATTTAGCAAATCTTTCAAAACCTGTATTTTTCAAGAACACCTGACCAAAGACTAATCCCAATTGACCACAGACCGGAACTCATAGTACTCTGCTACTGTTAAGATGCTAGCCCAAACACTGACTACTCACTCTGTACTGCGCTCCACTGCTCTCGAGCTAGGACACACTTAATAAAGTAAATGATGCCCCGTCACTGTATCAACTTGTTGTATAGATCTCCTTTGCTTCACAACTAAGTTTCAACTATGTAAAACTGTGTACACATGCTTAAAGGTGCTTCTCCCAAAACAGGTCAGCTGGTAACGGCAATGTTGAAAACTGTTGGTGGTGAACTCTCACGGAGTGGGAATGTTCAGATATAAAGCAATATGTTTAATGCAAAGGTAGACCTTGAGCTTCGATACACCCAACCGCGCTGTGCATTAGAAGATAAGGCAGAGGCTCTTGCCTCTGACTTATGCTGGTATTGTAAAAGAGTAGTGCGTTGATACACATGCTTTGGGAATGTGAGAAGATTGAACATTGGGAGGAGGCAGGAGAATATAAAACCAGGAGCCCCAGTTTCTGTTTGTGAGTTGTTGGAACAGGCTACGGATGGTGATTGGAGGCTTTTGGAGCAAGGTGCTGTTGGAGTCCAGGAAATGTGAAAATCTGAGTGAGGTGCTCACAGAAAGAGGTGGTAGTAGGAGATGGTAAAGATCAGGAGGAGGTGGAGAAGAATTGCAAATGGTGGCCACAACTAGGGAGGTTTGTGGAAGCTAGGAGCAGGCAGGAACGAGGAGGCCAAGTGTCCTGTATGTCCTCCTTTGTCTTCTCCACCCCACACCTTGCACCACTCTCCTCACCTTTGTTCTCTGTTCCAGAGGTTTCTTGAAGGCTGTGTTGGTGTGCCAGATAATCTTTCTCCTTTTGTGGTAAGTGCCTGCCACAGGTAGAAGCCACAGTGAAGCCGTTAGAATACCACACTATGGCTCCAGCCCCGGGAACAGGCTGTCAGATATGGGGGAAAAAGCCAGCAGGCAGAAAAAAAACCCTTGCAAGTCTTGAGTAGTGAAGGGCAAACTTCCAGCATCAGGGTAGGATGTGGTCTGCACTCCCATTAAATGGATACCTGAGTTAAGTAGAAAGGAGGATTTGTTTATAGAAGAGGTTAAAGGCTCAAGGTGATAAATTCGTAGTCTCCAACTAGGATCAATATTGAACAGAAGTGAGAGCGTAACAACTGTGCCCAACAAGAAATGAAGTACGAACCAAGGCACTGCACAGGAGAGGTCTGAGTGGGGTAAACGCTGCCAGGAGAGCACAAGAAGCAAAGAAAAGTAATAGTGGGAGCAAAGGAGTATATAAAGCGGAGGAGAACCGGCAAGGCCAGTACGGGAGAGAAAACAAAAGTAAGTAGATGAACAGAATGCAATTCGTAGTAGCGTCAGACAATAGAGGAAGAGGGGGGCTTCTGTGTGAAGCGAAACAAGAAAGGAAATTTACTTAGCGTATTAACTGCAAAGAGAGACCAGCTAACCGGACGGCTGCAACGTGCCGACCGCTGGGAGTACACACACTAAGTACCTCCCAGCGGTGGCCATGTTGGTAAACACTAGAGCGTTGCTGGCCGTTCAGAGGGAATGTAATGGAACATTCAATGGCGGTGTAGCCGCCAACGTGGTAACAACCGCCAATTGGACCGGAACATGACACCAGGTCTGCCCAAGACGGGTCAAGAAGGTGAGAGGAGGTTAAGACCCTGACGGAGGGAGATGAGGGGAGAGGAAGTTGGGCATGCATCTGACGGTTTATAGGGCATAGGGTTTAGAGGACTTCTGGCTTACCTCTTAAAAGCTTAAGCTAGATCTTCAGCTAGCTGAGAAGACACAAGGACCTGAACCTCAGGAAAACAGGAAACCAATGCGGATCAGAACTTGTGTGCCCTCTTAGTGCTATAGATGACTGGCCCGCAACTAGTTAGTTGAGAACAAGGAACAGCCACCCTGTGGATGGAAACACTTTACATTGTTGTTCCTGAGATGTTGCCGTCAAGTATTTGGACTATGTTCCTTTGTATTCTGTAAATTACTATAAACCTCATTCATTGAGTGCCTTCGATTGCCCCATCTGGCCAGGAATTTGGTGTGGGATGCACAGAGACTGTGATGAACGTTTGCCCTGCCCGTAAGCTGAAAATACAGTGCTGTGCCTATGTTCCCTAAAGAGCCACTCTAGGTTCGGCGCAATGGGATCTCTGCAATGCTGACCGGGTTGATATCAATGTCCAGGGATGGGCCCTGCCTTACACTGGACTGAGGATAGCACTTCAAAGACGGTCCTATGAATGCCCAGCATCTTAATCTTCAAGGTATTCTTCTTTCCTCACTTTCCCCCAGAGTCTCCGTGTCTGTAGAGCTCTGGTTCTCTCTGGGCTGGACTACTGCAACAGCCTCTTCCTAAATCTACCCGCCTCCACAACTCATCAGAACAGTACTGCGAGACTTGTCCTTGGCCTCAAGCCCAGGGATCGTGTATCTCCAGCTCTGCAATCCATCCATTGGCTCCAAGCGGCAGCAAGGATCACGTTCAAGACCCTCTGCATTTTCCACAAGGCTTTCTGGAGCCTGGGACCGCAATACCCCCAACTCTCTCTATGGAAAGATCTTCCTTCTCAAGCTCTTCGCTCCTCCAACTCATTGAGGGTCCACTGCTTCTACGGGCAACGAGTTGGGGCAGATCTTTTTTGACTGCTGCCTCCCTCTGGAACAGCCTTCCTACCTCTGAAACTTGAGCAGAACCATCTCTGGTTCCGGAAGCACTTAGACCTTCCTCTTTGCTTCTGCCTTCTCTCTTCCTCTCCCCTGCTGATCTCCTGTCTGACACTTGTACTGGTCACCTGGCTACCCTCTGAGTTTGGACCCAGGTCCCTGCCCATCCAGCTGCATACCCGCACTGCCTCCTGGCACCCCGTGCACTTGTGGTCTGTATCTTTAACTCTACAGTCCCCTTTCCTGCACTAATTAGACACCTGTTGGCTGCCCTACTTGTTATGTTGATTCTTTGTCCGGCACTTGTCCAGCACCCCCACCTCCTACCTTTAATTGGCACTTCTCCCCTCCCTCCTGCATTTGCACGATCGCAATGTCACTAGGCCTAGTAAGATCATTGTTTTCGTCCTCCCTCTGTTCCCCTCCCTTGCCTCGTCGTACCTTGAAACACTTGTGTATAGGTGCGTTATAAATGCCATATCATTTGTCCTATCATATCAGTCGGGTACACGATAGACCTATAGTAGCCATTGTTGACCCAGACTGCTGGGGTGCAGTTGGATTTCTCACCCTTTTCAACTATAGCCCCAAAAACGTTTTGGTAAAGAGGGACCCCGTTCCCCAATTTATTTGTTCGCCATACAGTGGCTGAGCCAGAAGAGACCCAGAACTGGAGACTACCCATATTGTAGCAGTCAATTGTTCCTTTTATGTTCACAGGAAAAAACACAGAATTGGAATAGGGATGGGGTGCCATGTCCCTTCCAAGCTAAAGGACCCATCTTTAGAGAAGGGTTTGCTTTGGTCAGCATGACACTTGTTTAAGGGTGGCCTGTGCTTTTGCAATCTCTGCTAAGAAAGGTTGCTCTTGAATAGGTGCTTATTTTGTAGAGAAGTGGTGGGTTTCTCTATTGGATTGTTAAACTTAAAGGAGATTGACAGACCTGTACCCAGCCTACTCCAAGATGTCCTCCTGATTTTTCTTTCTAGCAAGTGTGGGGAATCATGTGATGGCGACCCTTTCCATGAGGCCAGGGAGGTGAGTGCGCCACCCAATAATCCCTCTGGGTATGGTACTCAGCGGGTGGATCTCATGGGGAGGGATTCCTCCCTCTAGGTTTCTGGGGTTAAATCATCGGCCAATGTGGTATTCACACCACTCATAAACCTCTTACACACCTTCCTCCTTACCTTCCTCTAATCATGACAGCCCCCCCCGTACTTATGTTCATCCTTCTATACTTGTAGTTCTGCAATGATGAAGAGCAGGACTGACTGCTGGATGTCCACGACATACTACTGTGATGAGGAAGACACGCAGAGCTATCGCGCAACACTCCTAGAACTGGATGGAGCATTCTAGTGGTCAAACCTCAAGTGACTTAAAGATGGAAGACGGACAAACATTGAAGAAAGTCCCTCATCGAAGGCACTGCTACTGGAGCTATACTTGCGTGCGTCGAGGCGAGTGGAGCCTGTAGCAGTGGGCCGGCACGTGCAAAGGGAAGTCCAGGTGTCCTTTTATGTACCGCCGACAGCAGAAGTGCTGGAACAGGACACAGGAGAGTGTCGCACTGCAAGGCCTAGCAGCGATGCCGTGCGCGGCTCCACTGAATTGAAGCATAGCAATGTAACACAGTGCGAACAGAGACTTGAATGAATGAGAGCCGTCAGCAGAGGCCCGGGAAGGAGGCAGACAACTGGGAGTCCCAAGAGAAGGTAGAGGGGCTTCCCGGGGACCTTTGGGTCTTGGAAGTAATTACGAAGTGGTCTGGGAACTGTCTGCGAAACCATTGTGAAGGGGTCTGGGGCCCAAGGCAATCCCTGGCCGCAGGGTACACACGGGTTGCCTGTTGAACTTTTGTCAACCAGCCAAGAGAAGCCCGAGAGGCCAGGGGAAGGGAGACATTGCCCTTCTTGGTGAACTATACCCGCCCAGAAGAAAGTCATTATTCTGGACCAAGAAGAGAAAAATCTAATTTAGTTATTGGTGTAAGAGATACAAGTAGGACTCTGACAGTGGATACTTTATTTTCGGACATTCTGACTTTTTTGTTTTGTTGAGGCAGGGAGATCCGTCTTAGAGTTAAGGTTAGCTAGATTTCCTTCTTTCATTTGGTATAAATAGGTCTTTGTCCAAAAGCATGCCACCTGGGTGTCGGTCTCTCCTTCCACACCCTTACAACTGTCATACACCAAGATCTCCAAAATGTGTGCTCTGAAAGCCCATCAGGCCAATAGACTTACAGCATTAAAGTAGGCTAAACACCTTCCCCCTACCTAACCTTGACAAATACTTCCATTTGCCATGGACCCAATTGGGTCCCTCACCCCAAACTAGTTAGGATTTTGTGTATATACTAGTTATCCTTGGCTACATCTCCTAATGCACTGAAACACCTGAGAAATAAAACCGCCCAAAGCATGATCAAACATCCTGTCTTCTCACCGCAGGGTTTCATGTGGAAATCCTTATTAACCAGGTAACTCTTATGTCCAGAGTCATGGATAAATTAAAAAGGTTTTGTGCTTCAATCTAGCATTCACAGACCAGGTGACCCAGTGGAGCTCTTTAGTCAGACTTGCAAGAATTTCTTTGCAGAAGCTGTTGTGCCAGGATGGAAGTAACTGGGGCGTGCGTCTTACTTGGACACTGTTTGCTGCCAGGAAAACCCTGCAAGCATTGTAAGGTTGCTGGTGTACGGCTGTCAGTCCTGCAATTTCCTGAATATCCTGAAAGATGGTTGTGAAGGAGGCAGTGATGAGGATGGCAGTGGGGAGAAATCTTTCAGGCAACCGAGGACCTGCTAACGACCATCTAACACCTGGCCCAACTTGAATTGTGATCAGCCAAGAGAAGCAGCAGTCCTTAACACTAATCCATCTAATTGTCACCTGGCTGTCCTCAGTATAAAATATCTGCATTAAGTGGGAAAAGAAACTGTTTACCCCCGTTTGCCAAAGTCAAGCGTGTCCAAGACATTCCTTACTCCAAGACCAAGAAGAATTTATAAGACTTTCTGGGCCTCAGTGGCTACTGTAGACATTGTATACCCAACTTTTCAACTATGTTTGGACCCCTATTGGTTGTAAATTCAGGGATTGAAGTTTAACGTGATCCAGTGGACATAAGCAACTAAAAGCCTTTGATCAGTTGAAGCGTTTCCTATGCCATCTGCCTCTGTTGACCGTTCCAAGTTATGCAAACCCATTCATCCTTCAAACAGATGCTTCGTAAGTGTGTCTGGGAGCTGTACACGGAAGTCCATATAGTAGTAAAATGTATGTGCACCAAGAGGGTCCATTTATTTCTTTGCAATGCT
The DNA here is from genome assembly GCF_040938575.1 of Ambystoma mexicanum. NCBI lineage: Eukaryota > Metazoa > Chordata > Amphibia > Caudata > Ambystomatidae > Ambystoma > Ambystoma mexicanum. The sequence continues at coordinate 1,219,647,833 of NC_090929.1, read as the reverse complement.
CAGTATAAACTAACAACGTTCCCTTGTGCATGAATACGAGTGTTTTGGGAAATTCATAATAAAGATGGGTGTTCTGTTATCGGATACCTCATTTGCCCTTGAATAGTTCATCCTGGGAAGATCCATTCTCTCCCTTCATGGAGTGCACCATCACTTGTCCATTTTCAAAGTACTTTCGGGGCATGCAGTTCCAAACATAGGCTGCCTGACCCAGTCTTCGAGCTTCTTGATATTGCTGCTTTTTCAATCTCATTGTTGCGTTGAGGAATTGCCATCTGGCAAGTGTGTAGAAACCATAGCCTTTTTTAAATTGTGTATTTATTGATACGGATAATTCCAGTTCAGAAATCAGAACCACCTTTCATAATCTCTGTGCCAAAAGCTTAAAATACACCCTTACTAGACTGAATCAGTCTCCTGGTCTTCAACTTCTACTGTCCCGTGGCATAGAGCAGGTTCAGATGTCAATGGTGCCCTGTTTGACAGCTGCTGTGACAGCCAAGCAACTGCAGTGGTTGAGTTTAAGTTTATGCATGTGTACCAAATTCCATAGGATTAATAAACTTCCCACCTAGTGGCATGGTAACCAGAACATATAAACCATACCCCATGTGGTGGAGGGTTTAAATAATTATTAAAAGCTACACCTGATTTGAATCGTACCCATGACAGTACTGTGAGCCCAGCCAAGCTGTGTTTATGGTTGTGTGCATTCTAGTCAGACACCCTGTGCCTGCCATCCGGCAGGGCAAAAGGCTGAAAGACTAAAAGACAATGCCTCTTTGATCCTTTCTGAGGTTGGGTAACGCCACTCTCTAGCAAAATGGCCTATTAGCAGGAGCAGTCCTGGGAAATCTGAATCAAAGGGCATATCCAATACAAAAGGACTAGCCTCACACCAAGTTATTGCATACTAAAGGGCCTTTGATGCGAAGGGTGTAAGGAGGCATGGTTAGTGTAGTTGGAGTGAGTTTTACACAGTTGGGCAAAGGTTACACAATCTGGTTTCTTTTTGTACTGCTTGATCAGGTAGAACATGGCAGTAGTGCTGTTTGTGGACCTGCACTGCCTGACCTGTGAGATGTTGCTGAAAAGCTTGAAGAGCTTTGAACACTGCAGAGAGTTCTAGGAAGTTTTATGTCACAACACAGGCGAGCGTCCCTCCACCTGCTCACTAATCTATGAATCTTCCACAAAGGTCTATGGATATCCTAAAGGAGGCACGGAAACCCAACACCAGACACTGCTATTTCAATAAGTGGAAGGGATTTGTGTTCTAATTGACCTTTTCACAATTGACCTCAGGAGAATTGACCTAATTTAGAAGGTCAATTAGGACATATGTGCCATGGGAAACCCCCCCCGTAGCCTCCTATCCAAATCCAAAACCCCCCACCCAATCCCCTTATAATATTTATAATCCAAAACCAACCCAATGCATATATAAAATAATATAAAGGTCAATTGTGCAGAAGGTCAATTAGGACCACTATAACCACTATATTTGGGTCAATTGTGCAATTGTAAAAAGGTCAATTTGGGTAATACTGCTTTATCTACTAGACTCGGGCCCAGTATTTAATTCCATCAACGTACATCTGGCGGCCCCCTCAGCTTACACAACTTCACAAAACAAGGTGTCCTGGTGGAAATTTCCTATCATTAAAGCATTCATGGCTGGGGTAAAGAGTATATCCCCCTCCCCCAATTTCCAACCGTCTACCAGTTTGGGATCTCAATGTTTTGCTCTTCAAGCTCATGCATCCACCCTTTGAGCCTATGCACAAACCCAGCTTAAAACATCTGACATCCAAAACTGCATTCCTGGTAGCGATCACCTCCATAAAATGAGTCAGTGAGCTACAGACATTGTCTGTACACAACCCTTTTTTCATTCTACACAAGGACAAGGTTGTCCTCAGAAAGCATCCCAGGTTTTCACCTAAGTTCATTTCAAAATTCATGTTAATCAATCCATAGAACTTTCTACCTTCTTTCAAAATCCATCCAACTCACCAGAAAAAAGCCTCCATACACTTGATGTACGGAGGGCGATCTTGTACTGTGTGAACAAAACTAAACCTCTAACGAAAACCGACAAACTCTTTTTTTCCATAGCACCTGGAAGAGAAGGCGATAAAATATTGAATGCCATCTCCAGATGGATAGTCCGATGCATACAGCTCTACTATTCCCTATTCAAGAAAGTCTTACTTTGCACCCCCAGTACTCACTCTACCAGGCTTACAGGAGTTACCGTAGCTTTCATTGCAAATGTCCCTCTAGACGCCATTTGCAAAGCTGCTAGATGGAGTTTCATACATACGTTCACACAGCATTATTGCATTGACACACTCTCGAAAGCAGATTCACAGGTGGGACAGGCGGTCCTAAAACATCTTTGCTGCTGTACCTTCTCAACACCCCCTTCTCCAGATACTGCTTGCTAATCTATGCAGAGCATGTGATCCAAGCAGATCCTTGAGCTCCAGAAGGGATGCATTACTCACCGTAATCGTATTTCTGGTGCGTGTATCTGCTTAAATTCACATGTGCCCACCCTTCCTCCACCAATGGATTAGAAGGCGCATAGATGGTTTCTGGCTTATCACTGTTTCTGTGCTACACTTCATGCAACCTCATGTCAGAAACAATCTGAGGGACCTAGACGCTTGAAGGATCGTGGGTACAGTACACGTCACACTAGGGATAGTATTACTAACATGCCGTGTTGATGTCAGTTTTTGAGTTTTGAAAATAAATCTTGTAATACTGTGCGACTTCCACTAGATGTTGGATTATGCCGAGCATGTGATTGAGCTCCTAAAAGACCATAGGAAATCGAAAACAGTGGTTCGGTTTCCCTGGTTTTGTTCTATGAGCCTTAGTGATTTTTAAGACACATGTTTAAGATGTATGCTTGAACTTGGGTGACATGTTCTGCGAGACTCATCTACAGACGCCCGTTCTTCAATTCCCAGAGGTATTCTTTTTCCCAAAGTCTGCATTCAGTTTTTCCTTACTGGGTTGGGTTGTCAGTGTTTTTAATAGTTATCCTGGCCTTTTTGTTACTGTCCTTATTTTACTGACAATTGTTTTGATTTTTCCATGCTGACACACTCTTGTAGAATGTATCCTGCCGTTGGCCCATGTTACCTTAAGCGGCGAAGGAGGTGTACCATTCATGGTACCCTTTGTACCCGTATCAGCTTTCATTGCAATTGCTACTGGTTTAGTAATACTGTGGGTGGTTTAGTATTACTGTGGGGTTGAGTAGGATTTTTCATTGACTGTTAATGCCGCCCCATCTTGTTAATGGTCATACAAAGTACATTTGCTGTAAAATGCCAACCCTAGTCACGTGCGTCGGAGAGAGCTTTTTATCTGCAAAGAATGTTTGTTCTGCTTCTCAAGGCCCTGGCTGTGGCTCTGGTGTTTAATGTTAGTAGCTCCTGAATGGGTTTGACCAGGACTGCATAACCTAATATCCAAAGACTACAATATCCTGCCTTACCTGTTTATTTATGCATCTGTTTAACATTGATGGGTTGAGGTACCTTTTTGTATTTAATTGTGTATATTTGATCTACTGTGTTCAGCAAGAAGGTTGTGCCCTAGTTAATGAACTCTTACAATATGTTTGAAACTTCTGTTTGGAGGGTTTGTGGCGTTTCTATACAAATACAGTGAATAATACAAACGTATCTTGTTTGTAAGTGTTGCAAACACAGATTCTCTTAGGAATCGTATACATATAAAGCCTTTTCCAAAGACTGGGAAAATATGGTGGGGAGCTTTGTATACCCCTGTGGGATCCTTGTATACGTGTACTGTAAACCACATTATGAAAAGGTGAATAGATAATTGCTTTTTGGGTGCACCGGTTTGAAAAAACATGGGACATGAGATCTACAGCAGTGAGTCAAGCAGCCGAGTGTGGAACACAATGTGGTATGGACTAGTGGGAATGATGGTGGTATAACTCAAACTGAATGGGAGTCCTTTACAAAACATTGTATCGTTACCAGCTTATTTTACACGGGAGAATAGGGTTATTACATCTACTAATTACTGGGCCTATTTTTCCCCTGTTAAAGTAGTGATGGAATTGCTGGGACAATCCCTTCTTTGGCATCAGGGTGCAACTGATCTTGAGTAGCCTATCGGGTGTCCCCTCTTCTACGGAGAGGATGTGTGATGAATGTTTCTTACTTTGTCATGTGAGAACCAGAGATGGTCTTTAACTTGGGATAATAATTCTCAAAACTCCAGTGACAAGCTGCCTCCTTTGGGTTTGAGGGGTAGGAGTGGACCGTCCTCCCAGTGGTTTATCAAGCTTTGATATTGTTAATGGCAACCTCTAGAGATACCCTGTCATGTTATTTATATATAGTGTAACAAAAATGCCTGTTTTCCAGTTACATGACTTGGAGACAGATTATGGCTTATTAATGTTGGGCATGTGTATTGTAGATACCACCAGTATTGATACTGGGGGGGGAAAGAGGGACAGTTGGCTGACTTACTATTGCCAATGTCTGAGACATGGGACAGACGGTCCTCCTATGACACATTGCACATGGGGACCTTTGTGATCAACCAGCGACGTAACCAATGCTGTCCTTTCACATGCTCTTCTAATGGCGGTCCTCATTTGGAGCATATTAGACATAATATTCATTACATTTGTTGTATCTCTGTTCGTGAACAGGGGCAGATTTGGAAGCGGGAGCTAAAAAAGGGGGGTGTTCTGGGTTACTGCACCACTAAATGGAATGCTTTGCCTTTCGAGCTAAAATGCTGTCCTTCCTTGGAGTGGCTTAAGACGTATCTTTTCAGATAACGCCCAGAATTGGGTCCCCTCTCGCACCTTCCGTCTTCATCTCTCTGTCGGTGCCCCTATGCCCCCGGGCCACTTTGGTAGTGCCTTACAAAAAAGGTAAGGTAAGGTAAAGTTTGTTGGCTGTCTGTCCGGGTGTTTGTTTTTCCAGGCACCCTCATGTTTGTAATAATTAGAAGTGATGTGGATCCCTCCATCGGTTTGCTGATAGTTCTGTCAATCCTCTACACCATCCTCACTTCGCAGTAGAAGACCTTTCTCTCCCTCTGGAAAATCCGCCTTGTAGTTAAGCCATGAGCTAAATGTTTGTATTTTCTTTCAGCTGCTCCTGACATCCCAGACAGTGGTTTACATCTATACCCAATTGTAATGGAGGCTTTGTTTGCAATCCTACACACCACTTTTAGCTTCTGCTGAAGTTTTAACTCACAAACAAAAGCACTTTCTGAAGCCTCCTGGACTGCTGGCTTAGCTATACCAGAATGTCTTTATCTCTCCAGCCTGCAGTTCCATTGTCCCCCTTGCCCTCTGACTGTATTTTCCATGGGGAAAACTTGGGCATTGTGGCCACCACACAGCCTCTCTTGTGCAAGTTGGTGCAATTTCTACTCCAGGGCCAGTTGCTGGCAAGCCACTTTTTTGAGTGAGTCACTGTCTAATGTATAGTGGTAGTTATGCTGCCATATTTTGTTTAATATTAGCCCACAAGGCATTATAGAGTTGGATTACTGTCTCTAGCTTCTGCAAATCTTTGTGGTGTTTTTCTAATATTTGAAACTTCTTTTTCTAAATTTGTTAATCACCCGGTGTCCATCGCGTGCACGGGTAACTAAGTTGTTACCTTAGTATGAGTTACCCCAGAGCTGTCTCAAAGCACCCTGACTAATGGTGGTTCTTTCTTGTAGTTGCTACCTCCCCGGATAATAGAATGCTAACCTGGAAATTTTAAAAAATAAGATAATTGGGGGCCGAGGGGAGAATAGTTTTGAACCCAGGATTGATGTGGACTTAGTGTTTGCAGCCTCACTTTTCTTTGGAGTGAGTTGGGGGTTGGGGGTGGCTCCATTTTGCCAGCTGTGTTGGGAGTGTGGTTGTCTGAGACGATTACTGAGCAGGTATTGGGCGTCTGGCCGATGTGGCACTGGTGGTTGTGGGGCTAATTTGGTTTGATATTTGGGCAGTTTGTTGGGAGACAGACTATTGTAGCATTGACCAAGCAAACTGCTGTGGAGCAGATTTAACATTGCCAAAGAAATCTAATAGGTCCTCTTGTAGCCTCCTCACATTTATTACTTGAGAGTAAGCAGATTTTCAAGTAATTTATCTTTTTGAGCTCAAATGTCATGCTTTTGTAATTTTTCATTATCATTATTTTAAATACACTGTCTATTATATGCCGCCTCATAAAAATCAGATGGAGCACTCCACTGAGTTGGTCACATTTTTCTCTTTTTATATTGGAGAACTCTTTAAGTGAAACATTTTCTTTTCATCAAAGGAACCTACAAGCTGGAAATGGTTGTCATTTTTCCAACATTAGTGCATTGCAGTCCTAGATGTATTTACATATTCTGCTGTTGTAGTGTGGTGATCTGATGTGCTTGAGTGCCCTTTGGTGGGGTGGGCACATCTTAAGAAAAGCCTGTTGACATTCTCCTGAGTGGCCTTACTAACCCTGGTGCTTATCTGCATGCCCTAACTAATGTTCTGAATGAGTCAATTCATCAATTGCATTGTGCGCATTCACACAAAGGAAACTGTTTTTCCTGCTGTCCGGGGGGAGATTTGGGGCAATCTACAGTCCAAGACCCAAAAAAAAGGTTAATCCGTACAATTCTGTTGACCAACATCCCACCGGCTCATCCACGTCTTAACACAGCCTCGAATGGGTGCGGACCTATATGCCTTGCTGACAGTCTCTATATTACACTTACAAAAGTTGTTCCAACTGACTGCATGCCCCTGACTGACAGTGTTGTTCACTATATTGTACTTTTAAAATGTTAGTACTGTGCAGGTCTAATGCATACTTTACCGATTACAGATCGCAACCCTTCCCATCTGTGTCTGCTCTTGTTGCAGTGCGAATATCTTATTGTGTTAACCCAACCGAGAAACATCAATTATGGTCCGTATCTCCCGCATTTCCCTGGTACAGTCCATGATTTCAAAGGTATTCAGTCTGCCAGGTATGACACTGTGGGTTTGAGGAAGGTGGTCCACAAGGCTGTCAGTGATCCTGGGTCAAAGCAGCGGATTGTCAGGGAATTCAGTCCCCACAGCAAAATTTAGATGTAACAAGAGACAATGTATTTACCTGCAATATAGTAGCCTGCAGCATGTCCCCTTCTAAACAGCATAGCTCCTCCTGTGTACGAATTGGTCTTTTAAGAAGTACCATAGTGCTAGTGTTTCTCCTATTAAATACCTCATTCCCCTTGAAGGATGCTGCATCTCTGGTAAGAGGCATTCTCTCGTCTGAGGATGTACACTTGTTTGTCCATCTATCAGTTTTCATTGCGCCTGCTTCTTCTCTCTAGGTAACAAGTCTGTAGTCTTCCTACATAGCATCATTCTGGGGACACCCTTGAGGGGCGACATGCCACTCTGACATGAAGGACTATGCGTAGTTCCATCTACAAATAGTAATCCTACCTCCGTTCTGCTTCTAATTGCCAACTTCCGCCATGAACCTCTTACTGATGTCCAGGCCCACCTCCGGAATTCAGTACCTACTTGATAGTGACCGCAGCCATGGTGGCTGTGGCCTCCCAGAATATTTTGAGCTGCTGGTATTTTGTATGTCTGCTATTCCTCTTTTAAGTGTACTGTAAGACAACTAATTATCTCATATCACCTCAGAGCAGTATAGTCCCAAGTAGAGAAAGGGGAAGAGCCATCCATATGTTTTTTTTATTTGATACAGCTGAAATAAATCAAATTTTCAAAATTACATAATTATACAAAATAAAATTATGAGAATTTCGAATTTCACATTGGAACACAAAGGGACAAAAGAAAAACACTGGAGCAACTTAAAAAAATCACATAGAGAACACAAAAGCACGTATGCATGCCTAGACCTTTTGAGGAAACCAGGTAACATTGTTTAAGTAAAATTCTCATGTAAACAAGATAACACACATGTACATAGACATAAAATTGTGACACTAATTTAAAAATAAATTTCCGTAGGTAAAATGGTTTCCAAAAAATGTACCAAGGACTTCATGACCATGATTCTAGAACTATTAACTAAAATGCTCCATGTCTCACCTTCATCCCATGCCAAATGTAGGTTCATTAAATTATTGAATTGTTTAGTGGGTATGGCCTTTAAGTATGGACATGTTACTGTCAGATGTTGCAACGTTTCTATTGCAATAGAAGAATCACAAAATCGACGACATTTTTGATGAGCGGGAATGATTTTTCGCCTCACCAGTACTTCTCGCGTGGGCCACAAGTTCATCCTTACTCGTAAAAACTGATTCCTTATTTTTGCCGAAGGACATTTCACAAGATAGCCGGCAGCTTGCCCCAACCGTTTAATACCAAAAGCTTTTATATTAAAGTATCTATATTTTAAACAGATATCATAGCTTTGAATCCAAACCCATTGATAATATTTAGCTTTGGCTCTTGATGGATTTTCGATTAAATACTGTAAGGAAATATCAGCTTCCAATAGAGCATTCAACACTGCACTTCGCCATTTCGAGGGGAAGGTCAGAGAGGAGGAAGACAAATATCTGGCAACCGTGCTCAATATGTTATTGTGAGTGACACCAAGCACACTTAAGAAAGAAAGAGCACATGCTCCATTTGACCCTGCTGGATAATGGTTTTATACCCAGTTCATAGCGCAGGATAGACATGGGCAAACAGTTTGGCAAGTGGAGTACCTTTCTCCAAAAGGCCGCCTCCATTTTGTCCCAAGCCTGATCATTGGAATACAGTTTTGATTCGGTGCCCTATGTGAGAATGGGGATGACTTTTTGCTCGTAAAACAATAGCAGGTGCTTTAAGGGAAATTTGCCATACTTGTAGACAAGAATTTTAGCCTGTGATGTAAGAGACAAAAGTTTTGCTCGCAACAAGTTCGAGTATCTAGAGTCACCCACACTATTTTGGATAAATAATCCCAAATATTTGTATTCCAGAACTATATCCATTGGTTCTTGTTGTAGATCCCAAACAGTATTTCGTAAGATTGCTCTCCCCAGGGGCCTACAGACCATAATCTGCGATTTTTCAAGATTTACAATCAATTGGTTCTCCAGAGCATATTTGGATAAGGCAGATAATAAATTATGAAGACCCATTGGCATTTGGGATATTAATACAAGATCGTCAGCGTAAAGAAGCCACGGGATACGCTGGCCACCTAGTTCAGGAGCATCCGAAAGTATTCGAAGAAAGGAATGACCCATGTCAAAAATAAACAGATTGAACAGAATTGACGCCGATATACACCCCTGCTTTAAACCCAAAAAAGTAGCAAAAGATGCAGAAAGATGGCCTTCAATGGAGAGCCTTACGCGCATGGAGGTCTCAGTATGTAGCTGCATGATAATTGACAATAAGGAAGCGGGACATCCAAGAGCGTTTAACTTGTGTTTTTATTTGAAAAAATGTCCAACCAAGTGAAGTTCCACTGGGGAGCTATCATTGCTGGCCATCTGCTGGGCCATAGTGTACCTAATGTGTTATCCGACGGTACACGTTTACACTGGTTGCCCATAATTCACCTATGACTTGGCCAATGATACTATTATGTGGTTGTTCCAGGTCTTATTCATACGCCGTCTCAGTGCCTCTTGGAGACCAACACCGGCAAGCCAACTTGTACCACTTCAGCAGTTACCCAGTGAATGACTCACCCACGGGGAAAAAGTGAGACTGAGGTATGTGACCAAGATCCCTGTCTCGCTCTCGGGGCAGTCTGAAGAGTGGGTCAATGGGGCTGGGTTCCTCCCATAGCCATTGGATGATGGTTCTGACTTCAGAATGGGGAGGATCCCCTGACCAATTTAATTTGGTCCAAGCCATTTGGCAGGTGATGGTTTCATTAGTTGCACCAAAACACCCAGAGCCGCAACCTTAGTTACCACCTCTCAATAGCAGAAACTGTAGCCCTGTTTCCGCTCCTATGAAGCCGTGGACTGGCCAGGTAAGGTAAACATTTTCCTGAAGCTTAATGACTGTAATGTATGCCCAGAAGTTTTAAGTCAGCTTCCAACACTAAGATTCATTTAATAAAAACCTGCTTCTCCAGCATGGGGTCTGGCATGGATTCACATGCTCATGAATATTCCCCGTCAGGCTGGGAATCCTCGGTAAAGAAAAGAATCAGTTTCCCTTCTGAACTGTCTTTCTCCTAATAATCAATCGCTGGTCTCTGGGTCATACTGCCCAAAGCCAATGACTGCCCTCTACCTAGGCCCTTCCTCTGGCAGCCATCTTCAGATTTTTACCGCACGTTCAAGTGTTGGGAGTCCTCGTGCTATAGCTCTCGAGCTGTGGTTTAAGATCGCTCCCCTGCTGGACTTCCTCCCGGATGACAAGAGGGCTGAGGCCCTGGAGATACTGCAGGAGGGCTAGGTGGCGTCGGACCACGCCATAACGATGGCCACGGACATTGCTGACACCGGCTTCCGTCAGATGGGCAACAGTGTTTGCCTTCGTCATCGTGATTGGCTCAAGGCAACCGATTTCCGCCGGGACGTGCAAACCAGAGTTTTGGACATGCCTTTCGACGGAAACAACCTGTTTGGCAAGACAGTGGACGAGTCACTTCCGGCCATCAAGGCCGACGCGGAAACGGCTCGGGCCTTGGGAGTTTTGCAACGACGGCCACCCTTTTGGAATTCTGGAGGCAAGCAAGGTGCCTCCAATGGTTTTGGTGACGGCTCCTCGACATACCACCAGGCAGCCCGCTCCTCTTCGCAGGAGGCCTACAGAGGACGCAGCAAGTCAGGGGGATGTCGTCAAAGCGGCAAGGCCACTACCAAGCAGGACTGAACCAGCCGTAGCGTCGAGCCCCCCCCACCTGAGCACCCCACCGGGAGGTTGGCTGGCGAGGTTCATCAGCGTGTGGGAGTCCATCTCCACCGACTGATGGGTGCTGGATACCCTGGCCCGCGGGCACACTCTTGAGTTTCCAAAAAAGTGCCCCCGCATTCCTCCCGTGGCTAGGAAGGAAAACAATGTCCCTCAACTGCTGCTGGAAGTAAGGGCGATGCTGAAGAAAGGAGTCATCAAGCTCGTCCCAAAGAGGCTCCGGGGCTCCGGAGTGTACTCTCGATACTTCCTCGTAAGGAAGAAGACCGGCGGTTGGCGACCCATCCTGGACCTTCGTCGCTTAAACAAGTACATCAAGTTCCGGATGGCCACTCTCCAGCACGTGTTGGCACAGCTGGAGGTGGGCGACTTGGTGGATGCTTACTTCCACATCCCCATTCTAAAAGGACATCGAAAGTTCCTCAGATTCGTAGTCCGAGGACGGCACTACCAGTTCAAGGCCCTCCCCTTTGGATTGAAGTCGGCACCCAGGGTATCCACCAAGTGCCCAGCACCAGTAGCGGCGCGGCTGCGCCTGCAGGGGATCCACGTCTACCCCTACCTGGACGATTCGCTCATCAGAGCAAGGACAAGAGAACTCGTTGTTGGACACATCGCGAAGACCATCCAGCTGCTGACGGATCTGAGATTTTCCATCAACTACGCGAAATCCCACTTCGTCCCGTCGCAAGTCGCACTGTTTCTGGGAGCCAGGCTCTACGCAGTGGCGCGATTAGCCTCTCCGTCGGAGGAAAGGACGAAGGCCATCCTGGCCAAGGTGCAACGGCTGTCGGCCACGGACTTGGCCAGGGTGAGGTCCATCAAATCCCTTCTCTGCATGTCATCGTGCATCTACCTCGTGCGCCTGTGCAGGCTGCGGATGTGTCCACTGCAAGAGTTCCTCGACGTCTGTTGGATGCAAGGGGCGGGCAGCTTCGAAGACAGGATCTCGCTCAATGAGACCTTCCGCCAAGCGATCCGGTGGTGGGGCACCCGCGCACATCTCACGGCGCGGATGGACTTCCAGACGGGGAGCGCACACCGGAGATCTCCACGCAAGAGGCCCTTGGCTCCCGGAGGAGTAGTCGCTACACATCGTCTTGAAGCTCTGAGCCGTGTTCTGGGCTCCTCAGGTAGTTCCTTTCATCCCTCAGGGGCAAGGAGGTGAGGATCTTCACCGACAATACCACCACCACCATGTTGTACATCTGGAAACAGGGAAGCACCAGATCCCCAGCCCTATCCAAGGAGGCCTAAGATCTGGGTCATTGGCCGTCGCCCAAGGGATGTTTCTGGTACCCTTCCACCTGGCAGGAATAAAGAACACCATCACCGACTCACTCAGCAGGGAGCTACGCTCGTGCCACGGGTGGGAACTGCGTCAGGACCAAGTGGATCTGCTATTCCAACAATGGGGCAATCCCCAGACCGACTTATTTGCGACGGCGACGAACGCCAAGTGCCAGAGGTTCGCCAGCAGGTTTCCCCAGCCGGGAAGCATGGGTGATGCCTTCTCATTTCCTCTGGGGCGGCCTATTCCTCTATGCGTTCCCGTCGTTGCTGCTGCGACTCATCTACCAATTCAGATGGTCCCGGTGCAGGATGATCCTCGTCGCACAGGCGTGACAGACAGATCTGGTTCCCGGACCTTCGGGATATGTCAGCGTCCCCCACAGTCAAACTGCCGACAGACACGGATCTCCTCTCCAGAGAAGGAGACGCCATCCTCCACTACGACCCGGGGTCCCTGAACTTGCAGACTTGGCTCCTGCAGCACTAGAGTTTGGAGGGTACGATATCCTGGCGGTCTGCAAGGAGGTGCTTGCAAAGGCCAGGGTGTCCTCAACTCTCAAGTGCTACGGACACAAATGGAAGAGGTTCGCTGTCTGGTGCCGTGCACAGAAGATTAACCCTCTGCGGATTACGACCCCTCAAGTGCTACCATACTTGCTATCTCGCTGGCCAAGGCGGGGCTGGCCCATGCCTCCATCAAGATCCACCTGGCGGCTATCTCCTGCTACACCAGAATTCCGAGGCGCTCATCCCTGTGGTCTCATCGCCTGGTGAAGGAGTTCATGAAGGGACTGTTCCGATCGTTCCCGCCGGTGAAGGCCCCGGCCCCGGCGTGGGAGCTCAACGCGGTGCTGACCAGGCTCATGGGGGCACCTTTCGAGCCCCTGCATTCGGCACCATTAAAGTTCCTGTTGTGGAAAACTGCATTTCTTGTGGCCATCACCTCTGTACGACGAGTGGGAGAGATCCAGGCCCTATCCTGCAAGCCTCCATACTTGACTTTTCACGAGACAAGGTGGTGCTGAGGACGCACCCCTCCTTCATGCCCAAGGTGCCGTCGGACTTCCATCTCAACGAGCCCTTGGTGTTACCAGTTTTCTTCCCGTCGCTGGCCGAGAGGACTTTGCACTCGCTGGATGTAGCTAGAGCGCTGAAGTTCTACATGGACCGCACAAATACTTTTCGGAAGACATCACAACTGTTTGTGAACTTTGGACCTGTGAACCAAGGGCAGGCCCTCTCGAAGGTTTCCATTTCCAGATAGCTCTCCGGCTGCATCATGCACTGTCATCGGTTGGCAACCCGACCGTTGCCCGGCTGTCCGAGAGCCCATTCGACCAGAGCGATCGCTGCTACCACGGCCTTCCTATCTGGTGTGCCCCTGCTGGACATCTGCAGGGCTGCTACGTGGAGGCTGACGCACACCTTCACGCGATACTACTGCGTCGACCGGGATTCCAGGGAGGCGTCCAGAGTAGGCCAGGCAGTGCTGCGCAACCTGTTCGCCTGAAGGTGGGCCTGGTGAGGAGGTAAGAGATGCTTAATGTTGAATTGATGAAATGCTTAATGTTGAGCCTTGCCACCTCCCGTGGTTGTGCATGTGTGTACTGCTATGTATTCTTGTAGTCATGAGCATGTGAATCCATGCCAGACCCCATGCTGGAGAAGGAACAAGTTACTTACCTGTAACTGTTGTTCTCCAGCATGGGTCTGGCATGGATTCACATGTGAACCCTGCCTCCTGCCCGTCTGCGGCTCTTCACTTGGTCATACTGCCACTTTACGTGCTACCAAATCTGAGAATGGCTGCCAGGGGCGGGGATTAGGGAGAGGGCAGTCATTGGCTGGGGGCAGTATGACCCAGAGACCAGTGATTGGTTACTACTAAGAAAGACAGATCAGAAACGAAACTGATACTGATTTTTTTCTTTAACGAGGATTCCCAGCCTGACGGGGAATATTCATGAGCATGTGAATCCATGCCAGACCCATGCTGGAGAACAACAGTTATAGGTAAGTAACTTGTTCCTTCACTGCAGTGAATTCTGGAATCACTGCATGTTTTCACACTGCTGCGTGTGCTGAGACTTTATTTCGTGTGATACCCGTGGTTGTGATACCACCATAACTTTTCACAGCAGAGCATCCCTAAAGACATACACCCTTCTCTCAGTCTGGGGATACTCCTGGAACTGATGCTACACTATTTACTCAGCAGCAGAACGTATTCTGTGTGTTGTGCTAAGGACTCATATACATTATCTAGTGATTATTCCCCTGGCTAGAGCCAAGACCAAGGAGCCACAGGGAGTACAGGCACAGTGAAAGAAATTTAAAAAATGACCACCGTTTCTCATAGAATTTTAACCAAGCCCCTTAAGCCTCAATTCTGCCCAGATATGTAGAGCTAGTCTCAGCCCTTATTCAATTCTCAGATAGGTGCTGTCCCTCAGGCAAATGTATGTCCAAAGGGAGACTGAATGATAAAGGTTTGTTGGTGCAGGTTGTGGTTGCTGTTTGGATGAATTTGGATCAATATACAAAGACTGGATGCTCTTGTAGGTCAGAGGTGCAAAAATAGCCAGGAGAAGGTGCAGATCCTGAGGTGTTAGTAGTAGGAATAGGTGGTGGTGGTAGGAGATTAGTGGTAGGAGGTGGTGAGGTTATGGAGGATGCAGTAATAGGTGGAGAACAATTGGAAGTGGTAGCAGTTACTAAAGGAATTGCTGTTTAAGTTAAGAAAAGGAAGGAACAAGGATGCCTTGTCAGCCCATGGCATGTCGAGATGGTGAGGAGGTTGGAGACCCTGGCAAGTAAAATGGGAAGTGTACAAGAGCAGGGAGTAGGTTCACGCATATTTTGCCTAAATGTGGAGAACGGTCCTTGTTTGGTAGAGGTGGGTATTGTGAACTCGTTACTCCAAAACCTCAAAGCTTGAGTTATATCTCCAGCTGTTAAAGGAGACACTGAAGATCCTCAATGCTGGACACCTGCAAAACAAATGCAGACTGGAACATGTGGATACTTAGTTTGTGAGTCCTGGGTATGCAACCAGGGAAAGTCTGGAACTAGTTGCTTAAGAATGAGCGTCAAACGCCCATTGACCAAGAGGGTGGAACGTGTCAACCACTTGGTGAATGAGAGAGTGTACTGGGTGAGAGACCTTACTGTACTGTGGACACTTTTGTCATTGGCTTTGTGTCCTGTAACAAACTCTAAACCTCAATCCCCAAGACCATTTGTTTGTGTCCCAGCTAGCTGACGAGATGATTGATGGGTAATTATCTCAGAATAATTGATTAATCTGAGTCTCCAGTCTTTAGGATGACTTCAGTTTGCTGAGGCGCCGTACCGCGACACGACGACCTACTCTGCATTAAGATGGCCGCCGACCGAAGCGCCGCATTTTGTTGATTCGTGGTCGCCTAGCAACTGACTTGAACACGCTCTTATATGCCAGCATGGTGGCCCATAGGCGTTAGCCGACCCCCCCTCACCCAAGGCCCCTAGAACATAAGGCCTAGCCTGTGCCTGTCTGTAGGCTGCTCGTTCGTTTCTCCCCTCCTCACTTATTCGCCCTACCCCCCCCCCCCCCATCCGCGATTCTCATCTGTATCATAGTTCTCACAGCCACTCCTTGCCCTGCCTGCACATTGTAAACTAGGCATCCACTCGGCGCTCCCCTATCTGATGCACTAAGGCTTCCTGCGCCTACACGCAGGGTGAGAGTCCACCACCCTGTGCACCTTGCACTGCAGCATCCATTACCTCGCCTCCAGCATTGCTGTGCGCCGGAGCCGACGCGCCCCTACTTGCCTGACTCTGGCCCACACTTCTGCCTGACCCTGTAATGCCGGGCGCAGAGCGGCACGAAAGCGAGGCTCCAGCCGCAATCCCTGATTACTAGGCATCCCAATCCCTCTTCAAGGAACAATATCTGTCGGCAGGCGGTTACACCGGCCTGGACACGAAGGGCCAAGAAGAAGGCCTGTATCTGCCATTGTGCGCCGCTCGCCGCGGAACACTGGACCCTTAAATGACATTTTGTTCCAGACTGGCTGCACTGTCTCAACAACCTTCAGGTAGGAGGTTGCGGTATTTGAAATTGCATTATTTCTATACTAGCCATTGCACATTATTATAACTGTATAATTGGTGTTAATACCCTTAATTGCCTTTTGACTTTATCTAGTCAAGGGAGTTTTTCTCTCTGTCATCTGGTTCTGGACCTATAGTCAGACTTCAACTATGCTTCTGCACTACCCTTGTTCACGTGCCCCAGACACCAAGTCTCTTATATTTTTTGTGCACAGCGCCACCCTTCTGTCCTGTGGACTTAATCCTATTGCATAATTTGTTTGGTCATGCTAGTCATCTGTCTGCTCAAATTGAACTAGCTACTACTCAACCTGGCGATCTACCCAATTGACTTATATGTATCTATGCTGTACCCTATCAACTGCATTTGTGCGACCGTCTGTTAAAAGTATAATAGCGATCTGAGTATTAGCAGGTATATCCTAAATCGGCCTCCTACCGTCCCACAGTATGCAGGTGTTGTTAACCTTAATTATGTTCCCCTTCTGCATGATGCATTCAGCCACCCCCTGCACCAAAGGTCACTACATCAAGATTGGTGAAGGGCTAGGCAGATTGAGATGCCCCCGCCATTACCCCATCCCCTGCCCCACACCATTCCTCCCTTCACTACCACCATTTCCTATCTTAACGATGCCTAAACTCCATGCCCTACCTTGAGCACTACACAAGATAAATTGACCACCCTGACAATAGTCTCTTCCACCTCCCCTCAAGACATCTCCAAGCGTAACCAGAGACTAGCCAGCAGACTACCGCTCATTAGGCACTTGGTACCGAAATACACTCCTAAACCCACACGCCTAGTTCACTCTGCATCCACCCACATCCATCCTAGCCATAAAAACAAAAGGCACTCCACGGTAATGAAACATTCAGATGACATCAGTCCCAGGTCACCATTGAAGAGCTCCCAGATACAGCCTACCAAAGGAGCACTTCTGAATGTCAGGTCCCTTGTAGCTCGCGCAACAGAGATTGCCGACCTCATTGAGAACCATAACCTCGACTTCCTTGTAATGACAGAAACTTGGTTGCATGAAGCAGCAGGCCCCTCGATTGCCCTAGCTGTACCAGACAATGACTGCATCCTCCGGGTAGACAGACCCACTGCCCGCGGAGGAATAGCCATTATCTTAAAATCTATTCTCATTATGAGACTATCCACCCCCACCTTATTGGCATCGTGTGAACTCCTTTCAGTCAAGTTCCAAACTTCACCTAACAACACCATCACACTACACATTATTTACAGGCCCCCAGGACCTCCTGGATCCTTTGAAGAAGACATTACATCCTTTGCAGCTGACACTACCAAACCTATGGCGCAAAATACTAATGTAGGAGACTTTAACCTTGGCTATGCTGACACGAGTGACCCACATGCCATCTCTCTAGCTTCTGCACTATCAGAACAAGGTTACACCCAAATCAGCACCAAACCCAACCATGAAAAGGGTAGGATACTCGATTGGGTAGCGGATCTCAATTGCAACATTACCCTATTAGACTCTACTCCTTTAGTATAGTCAGACCACCACCTCATCACCTTTTGAAATGAACATCAACAATCTGGAAAAGAATAAGCAGATTATTGCTCCCCTTGCCTCACAAGGAACAAACGCAACATTACAGCAGAAACACTAGTTCCCATGATAGTCCCCTTAATCGATGCTCTACCAGACACCAATGATCCCAGCACACGGATTACCACGTACAATGAGACCATGACCAAAGCCATTGACGCCGTTGCCCCACTAAAACTATGTAAAAGAAAACCGTTAGCCCACCTCAACTTGTGGTTTACTCCAGAATTAAAACTCTCCGTACTGAAAAAGAAAAACAATCTCGCTGGAAATCCTCCCCTACATCTGAAAATAAAACTAACCTTGCCATTGTCACTTCACATACAAAAACAAGATAATTCAGGCCAAAAAAGAAACCTACAATGACAGAATTGCCCAAACCAGTTCCAGCACTAAAGAATTATTCAACATCCTAAGAGAACTAGAGAACCCCAACCCACCGCCATACACTTGCACCAAGGATAAAGTCTGGTGGACCAGCATACAAAATGCCCTGTCAAACAAAATGAATGGACTTCAGACCAAAATAGCAGACAAAAGGTCACAACTCGCAGTCAACACCCCTGCACCACCTTCTACCGCACACACTAATTCAGGTTTCATGTTTAAAAAAAGTCACCATACCCGAAGTTCAAAAAATCATTGCCTCCCTTAAACTTTCCAATTGTAAGGGCGATAGCTGTCCAGCCCAGGTTATAAAAGACGCAGCTAGAGATCTAGCCCCATTCATCACTAAACTCCTCCTTCTCTAGTAACTCTGTCCCAAGCAACCTCAAACAGTCCGGGGTTCTGCTGCTACTAAAGAAACAGACCATCGAACCAGCTATACTTACTAATTATAGACCTATTACGACGGTCCCTTTTTTCCAGAAAATCTTACTGCCTATCTGCAAATTCAAGATTATCTTGAAACGCACAAATTACTTGGAATCCGGCAATCTGGCTTTAGACCTCAGCATGGCGCAGAAACCGCCCTTGTTTAGCTTAAAAGCCAGATCGATGAAAGGCAAAATAGCCATCATACTCTTACTGGACCTCTCAGCGGCTTTTGATTTGGTGAACCATACAATACTCTGCGAACACCTATCAGCAGCCCATTTCTCCAGCTCGGCAGTCACATGGATCCAATCTTTCCTTGCAAACAGAACAATGCGTGTATTCTCACTCTCAGCAGCTGCCGATCCTATTCCCATCACCTGCGGACTCCCTCAAGGATCCTGTGTTTCGCTCACTTTGTACAATATTTTTATAAAGCCCCTATTTGACAAACTGGATCGTCTGGGTGTCACCTATACAGACTATGCGGATGATACCCAGATACTCCTACCCCTATCAGGAACTTATGACATAGACGTCGTTCGGATCAATGAAGTCTACAGCATCATTCAGGCATGGATGGCCACACATGGCCTCTGCCTGAATGATCAGACAGAGTTGCTCCTAGTTGGCTCCCCTGTTAGGGAGAATTCTCTGTTTAGGCTGAATTTCCTAACCTAGTGAGTCCCCCAGCAGCTTTGCTGGGTTTCTGGAGTTTGTTTTTTTCTCCTGCCAAGAGTGAGACTTTTTCTCCCACTCTTGGACATGATTTGTGGTGTTCCTTTGACTGTTAATGTATTTTATGGGCTATGGGGTCCTTTACTCCATAGGGTTTCATGTGTTTTTACTATGTGTGTTACACAGCACCCTCCGTGCAGTGACACAGGGGTGTCATAGTGACACCCCACCATAGACTCCATACCCTGGGACTGACTACTGTCTCCCAGGGCATGTAAAGTCACCATTGGCTTTACTAGTCCCAAATTATGAACAGAAACCAGTACAAACCATCATATTGTGGACGTACTGGTCGGGGCAATTCATTTGCCCCGGGGTCTGTTAGTCGAGGGGGCACGTCTCCGTCCCCCCTGATCGAGTTTTGGCTGGTGGCAGTGGATACTACTTTATATTCGCCCGAAAATATATCTATGGGATTTTCCCATTGTTCAAGGCTACCAACTTTAATTATTTAATTCTCATAGCCTCGAACATACCGCCGTTTTATTTAATATTAATTCGTTGGTATTTTTTGCCAGAACTCGATTCTAAAATGGCGTTTGTGTTCTCTTCTGTGACTCCAACCCAAGTCGAGCCCTTTGTTCCACTTTTTGGCGGGCTTCTAAAAAGAAGCCTCCAAAAGTGGTGCCACTCTCTCTGGGTACCAAAGGGGATGTGGGAGGGGTTTTAGGCACCCTGGACTGAGTTACCTTGGTAACTCAAGTCACACTCTTGTGTGATTGGCACCACTTGGCATGTTTGATTGGCTGAGGGAATGGGGGTGTGCTGCATAAAAGCAGGGCTTTTGGGACTGGAACTTGAGAAGTCGGCATAGGACCTGAGAATCCGACGAGGGAGAAGCAGAGACGACCTGCTACGACGACACCACCGGTGGAGCCCTGCGGAACCGACTCACCACTTCCTGACGACAGAGATGATCTCCCGGCTGGAGAGTCTTCTTCCCCTGACTGGTGAGCACAACCAGTTTACCTTCTTTTCCTCGCATCCCAGGACATCTTGTGGTCGAATTGCCCGTGCCAAGCACCCCGGCAACCGGATAGCCACTTACCACTGGACCGTGAATAAAAGGACCGCTCCTTTTTACCTGAGAACTCCGCGGCTGGTTTCTTCCCTGGCAGTGCAACGGACTCCTGTCTTCCTCCCCGACGAGATCCTCTCTACCCCTGGACGAAGCACTGACTTGCTTCTGCTGCCAGGAACAACTGACCCCGCTGGAGTATTCTCACCACTTTAAGGTACCGTGTCCGCCAGGCCTCCCTTTCCAAAGATTGCTACAAGGTAATAATAATCGCTTAACCTTCTGGACTGGGCTGGCCGCCTTGACCATCTAACTGGTCCCTTTCTTTTGGTCCAACTCTTTCTGAAACCTTTTTGAGACTTTTGTGCACTTTTCAACCGTGTGACCTTGGACACATTTCGTTCTGATCCTCTTAAATTGGATCCGGCTTTCTGAACTCTAACTTCACCGTTTGACTCTGCCTTCCCCTCTTGCTGTGTTCTTTTGAAAGTGTTGGGATCCGTTTCAATTCATGCTCTGCCTTTCTCTCCCATTTAAACCGAATTATTAGAGTACCATCTGCGTTAAGCGCTCACCGCTGTCTGAAAATAAGTGGGGCTTTACTTAAGACTTGTCTAATATTCTTTTAAGGGAGTGTATATCTTTTAGTGACTGTGTTTTTGAACTGCTTAATATTAGTGCCTGTGTGTTTTATTAGATGTGGTTTTAAATAATTATATCTCTTTTACACCAAGCTCTGGTCAGTGTTTGCTTGTCCTACTGTGTTCCTGTGACCGATTGTGAATACTCTGTATACTGCCTAACTCTTCTTGAGGGAGGTCTGACTGCTCAGCCAGAGCTACCAAATGAATCTGTGTGGTACAGACTGCTACCAAGTGGGTTTACTGCCAAACACCTGTAGTCTTAAATCTTTTGCAGTGGTCCCAGAGGGAACTGCACAGGTTTCTGCCTAACATCCCCTAACAACCTTCTGAAACTAAGTCCTCCGTATTCAACCATCCTTATTGATGGAAATAGTATACCTGTTGCCAAACATGTAAAAACATTAGGTTTTTATCTTGATGCCTAGTCTATCTTAACCAAACAGGTGAGCATGACCTCATCCACCACTGCCTACACCGGCAAGCTGATCAGAACCTGTAGACCGCTATTGTCACCTACCAGTTGTCTTTCATTGGCGAGAGGGCTTATATAATCGAAATTGGACTACTGTAACAGTCTCTACCTAGGTGCCAATAAAGCCATCTTAAACTACCGATCTTACAAAACAATGCGCTCAGAGCAGCACTAAATATCTCCAAAAAAGAGCACATATCAAACTAGAAAGCAACACAAGTGGCTCTCTATACATAATAAAATTGACCTAAAAACCATTTGCCCCACTCATAAAGCGCTCAACTCACAAGCCCCTCCATATCTTGCAGACAAGTTATCATGGAAAGTGTCCGATAGAGACCAGATTCTCCAATACACCTTGCTTGGTGGTGCCCAGATACAACCTAAAAAGAGCCGGTGGCTCTAGCTTCCCGGTACTAGCCGCCCAGCTTTGGAACACACTCCCTCAGAACATTCAATCTATCCAAGCATTTGACAAATTCAAAAGCCAGGTCATCACTTGGTTACTGGGCAAAACATAACAGTCACAACTATTAGCCACTACGATCCCTTTGTTGGGACTGCACCCTAACACTATGACCTTATGCTATGACTGTTTAACTTGTATAATAGGTATATTCCTCCGCTCACTTCGTTCCCATACTGTAACATTACCATAATTGTGTATACAGCATAACTGTATAAATTGCATAACTTGTATATTCATCCTGTTGTATACTCTCCCATATTTTATTGTACAGTATTGTAACCTTACCATAACTGTGTATACGCCCTGTAACCATTATTATTCTACTAGCGCCCAATTAACTTCGGGTCAGATGCACGTTATAAATAAAATAAACAAACAAATACGGGGGAATCGTCTACGGCTGTGGATTTCGGCACTTAAGGTCCAGCGGCCGGATTTTTCCACATGGTCGTGCCCTCTGGCCGACCTATACAGTAGGGAGAGTGGGGTCTGGGTGGCCATATTTTTTAGTATGTCTTTCCTCCTTTCCCCTCTTTCCCCTTTCGGTCTGGTCATCCTTCCCCTTTGCTATGGAAAGGACTCCTTTTAGATTCTGCCCTAAATGTAGGGTCAGATATCCTTGGAAGGACCAACACAGGACGTCTAACGCCTGTCTCCCCCTAGAGCACGACGAAAAGCGGTGTGCAGCGTGCAAACTCCTTCGGCCTAAGACCATTAAGGAGCGCCGTGTAAAGCGGTGGGCCGCGTACGGCATGTCACGCGTGGAGCCTCCCTCCCCCACCGCCACGCCAGCCGAAAGTGATTGGGTACCGCAGATGACCAAACGTCCAACGCGGATGTTATAGACCTTGAGGTGGACACTTCTAGGTCCACCACGCGCGTCCCCGACCCTTCCAGGCACGACTCTGGTCTTGCTACAGGGACTACACCCGGCGACAGGGGCATACAAGCGCATCGCACTAAACGCACAAGCCCTACACCAATTTCGACGCCTTCATCGACAAAGGCGAAAGCGCCTACGGGGCTGCCTAAAACTTCGCCGGTTCCCTTGGATCGTTCAGATCCAAAGCCTTCCCCGCATCCGCAGCAGCGTATTGCGACTGGGCAATCAAAGCAAACCAAAGGCACTACTCCTAAATCTACACGCGTCGAAGTTCGGGAGCTCGACGCTTCGACGATTTCCAAGGCCTCAGTAGACCCGAAAAATACGACTAGGCCTCTACCCGGAAAACCGACTGCTAGGCCTACTGGTGCCACAGACAGTATTTCTACTGCCAACAAATCGGAGCCTTTGTCTCACGACGATTCAGTGACTATCCAATGTAGCATCGGAAGAATCGCACCAGCGGTGGGCCTTATTCCGGTTACGCCTAAAGTGATGGGCCAAGCCGCGGAAAAGATTTCGGCGGATTTGGTCCCCGATTCCGATGACACTTAGTAGATGGCCAGGAGCCCCTCTCCGACACCCCGAGAGGTCCCTTACGACGCCATAGTGCGGAGAACATCGTTTCTCCTTGCGTAGGCCCGTTTGGGTCCTCTAAATGGACTACAGAAAAGTTTGAGGGTTATATGGATCGGCTGGAGCAGATTATGGGTTCTTCTGATCAGCCTAACCCCCAAATTCAAGAAGTCCAATCTCTTGTTTTCCATCAAAACGACGTGGTCCATATGGACACATATAGAGACATCTATAATGAAGAAGCAGCTTCTTTTCTCGAAAATTATGAAGTTCAACAGGATACTATGGACTATGGACAACTGGGAGGAAACCCAGCAGGAAGGTCCAGACCCTTGGACAGAGCAAGATCAGGACACTGTTTTGTGCCTAGACTCTCCACCGTCCACCCCAGCTCGCCAGGCCTCCCCTGTGGATGACCAAACGGCTTTCAACTCCATATTGAAAAAAGCAGCTGAATACTCAAGAGGCGGTACCTGAGCAGGATTTTGTGGAGGACATTATTAAGGAAAAACCTCTGGTGAGTCAATCCATCCCCCTCCTTAACTCTGTTAAGAGATGGGTAGCTCCCTCATTGGTCACACCTAATCAGACACGGGCTGTGAACCCGAGAATCGAAAAATTATTTCGGCCTTCTCCCTCCGACCCTCTGTATATAAAAGGGCACGCCAGCCCAGACTCACTGGTAGTGACTACCACTCGAAAGAGGACAACCTCCCAGTTGTCCATAGTATCCTGTTGAACTTCATAATTTTCGAGAAAAGAAGCTGCTTCTTCTTCATTATAGATGTCTCTATATGTGTCCATATGGCCACGGGAGAATCGCCACCGGACAAGGAGTCTAAAAGGTTGTATGCCCTGGCCAAACGTGTCACATCAGCGGCCGCATACACCATTCGGGTTGCTAATAATACGGCGCTATTAGCAAGCTATGCTGATGCCGAATGGAACTTGCTCCAAGAAGGCCTTCAGGAGGTTCCTGAACCCGCTAGGATAAAGCTTCTAGCCATTGTTGCGGAGGGTAGACTTGTTAACCAGAATGTGGTGAAGAACACCCTGGACACTGCAGAAACAGCAGGCAGGTCTCTTGCACAAGGGACTCTTCTGAAAAGACATGCATGGCTGCGTACATCGGGATTTAGACCTGAGACTCACGCCTCCCTCATTAATAAACCCATTGTGGAGACTAACCTGTTCGGGAAAGCAGTGGATGAAGCGTTGGAGACAGCCAAGAAGGAGCATGAGACTATAAGGTCTCTACACCAAATTACACAAACCTTCATCCCAGAGGGGGTAATAACTCTTGGCGGTCCTTTCAAGGACAAGCCCGTGCTGGTCAAAACAACTACGGCACCGGTAACTTCAACACAAATCAAACATCTGGAAGCCCCAGGGGGTCAGAAACGCGGCAAAGGTAGAGGCAGAGGCCCCAATCCCAGAGGAGCCACAGCCTCTGGTAAGAAATGACCACCAAGTCCAGGTCCCCTCCCATGTCTGCCCGGTCGGGGGGCGATTAACATCTTTCCTCAAGGCATGGGAGGGGATAACTTCCGACCGGGGGGGTCCTAAAGACGGTCGCCCACGGTTATTACGTGGAATTCGCCCGACCTCCACAGTTCAGACCGCCGCGCTCATGGTGCCTTTCACGGGACCATCTGGAGATCCTGATCCAAGAGGTGGAAGCACTACTGGGAAAGGACACCATAGAAGCTGTCCCTATTCTTCAGGTTAATGAGGATATTTATTCAGTGCACTTCCTTGTACCCAAAAAGGATCTAACCATGCGTCCTGTTTTAGATCTGCGCCCAGCGAACAAGTTTATAAAACCCCCAGAAGTTTTGCATGGTAACACTGCAGGAGGTGATCCCATTGCTGAAACAGGGGGACTTCATGACAACATTGGACATGAAAGATGTATACTTTCATATTTCGATGTTGCCATCGCACAGAAAATACCTAAGGTTCATGATACAGGACAAACACTACCAAATTCAAGGTACTCCCCTTCGGCATTGCCTCGGCACCAAGGGTGTTTACCAAAGTCTTGGCAGTGGCAGCAGCACACCTGCGCAGACTCAGTTCCAGTTTACCCTTACTTCGACGACTGGCTCATTACGGGGGACTTGTTCGCTTGTTTTTCGAACACCCAATAAACAGTAGATCTCCTCTTCAGTCTGGGTTTTTCAATCAACGAAAAGAAATCCAGCTTAGTCCCCAGCCAAGTAAAACAATTTCTGGGAGCGCTAATTCGGACGAAAGACGGTCTTGTCTTTCCCTCCAGCGAGGGTTCAGAACATGCTCTCTCAGATTCCTCAATATGTAGCCAGTCGGGAGGTGACGGTACGCAAAGCCATGCGTTTGCTAGGGATGATGGTGTCATGCATATACTTGGTTCCCCACGCGCGGCTGCACATGCGTCCCATGCAAGAGTGGCTCAACAGCCAGTGGTGTCAGGCCAGCGGACAATGGGAAGATCTGGTAGTTGTCTCGCCAGCCCTCGTTCTCTCTCTGCAGTGGTGGTCAAGAGAAAACCTCTTGAAGGGGAAAACCTTCACCACAACTGCAGTGGAAGCCACTCTCACGACAGACGCATCTCTCGCAGGGTGGGGTCTCACCTGCTTCAGCAGACAGCACATGGAGTGTGGTCCCCTCAAGTACCGTCCAGCCATGTAAACTTACTGGAGCTATTAGCAGTGTTCAAAGTATTGAAAGCCTTTCAGGTGCAACTGCAAGGGAAGACCGTGCTGATCCTAAACGACAGCACTACAGCAATATATTACCTGAACAAACAGGGGGGCACTCGGTCTCCAGGGCTATCAAGCTGTCCCAAAACATTTGGATATAGGCTCTCAAACACAAGATGTTTTTGTTGTCCAAACATGTTCCAGGGGAACTCAATCTTCTGGCAGATGTGCTCAGCAGAGATTTTCCTCTGCCAGAAGAATACGAATGGCGACTGCATGAAGACATTGTGTGTAACGTCTTCGCAGAATGGCGTTTCCCAGAGATCGACCGGTTTGCTACTCAGGAGAATGCCCAATGCCAAGACTATGCCTCCAGGTACCCCCAGAACTGATCCAAGGGGAACGGTCTCTGGATAACTTGGTCGGAGAAATTTGTCTACACTCAACCCCCCCACCCCCCCGAGACTCCCCTTCTCAACAAGATAGTGCACAAGATGCACCAGGAACCAGTTACCATGATACTGGTGGGCCCCATGTGGGCCCGCCAACCCTGGTTCGCTCACCTGATGGAAATGTCCCTCTCCCCAAGAGTCAAGCTGCCCTGTCCGTACAACATGTCTCAGGACAGGGGGGAGACCCTACACCCATGCCCACAAACTCTGAACTTAGCAGCCTGGCTCCTGAGATCAGAGTTTGGACACCTGCAACTCCCTCAGAGATGCATGGACATACTCAGGGAAGCGAGGAAACCTAATACACGTTATTGCTATGCTAGCAAATGGAAAGGTTTTGTCATCTGGTGCAATTCCAAGGGCGTCAATCCCATAGATTGCTCACCCTCACACATTGTGTTGTATCTAACCCACCTGTTAGACTCTGGGTTAGTCTTCAATTCCCTAAAGGTTCATCTGGCTGCTGTCAGCCTACACCACATTGCAGCAAAAGGTATCGTAGTGGAAGATACCAGTGATTAAAGCCTTCATGGAAGGGGTTAAGAGGATTTATCCTCCCATCTCTCACCCAGCCCCTGGATGGGATCTGAATGTGGTTTTAACCAGGCTTGTGGGAGCTCCTTTCGAGCCTATCCATAAAGCAAGTCTGAAAGACCTGACTTATAAGACCGCCTTCCTAGTAGCTATCACTTCTATCAGAAGGGTTCGAGAACTACAGGCCCTTTCTGTTTTAGACCCCTTTGTGACAGTCCACAAAGATAAGGTAGTTCTGCGCACACATCCCAGGTTTGCGCCTAAATTAATTTCGAAGTTCCATGTGAACCAGACACTCAAACTACCCACTTTCTTCCAGAACCCTACTAACATGGCAGAAAGAAGCCTTCACACACTAGACGTGTAAAGTGCAGTCATGTTTTATCTGGAAAGAACTAAACCACTAAGTAAGACTAAACAATTCTTCATTTCAGTGGCAGCTGGTAGAGAAGGGGATCCTGTCTCTAAATCGGGTGGATTGTCAAATGCATCACACTATGGTACACTCTTGCTAAGAGAGAACTGCCCTTCAAGCATAGAGCACACTCTACTCTAGGCACTGGGGCATCCATAGCATTCATTGCAAATGTTCCCCTCGAATCCATTTGCAAAGCGGCAACCTGGAGTTCTGTACACACCTTTACAAAACACTATTGCCTAGACACTCATTCTAGATCTGATTCTCAGGTGGGACAAGCAGTACTAAGACATCTTTTCTCTACTGTTCCTTCTCACAACCCACCTCCAACTCCAGGTACTGCTTACTAGTCTATGCACAGCATGTGATTCTAAGCAGATTAACAAGCATCAGAAGACATGCATTACTCACCGTAATAGCATTTGTAATGATTGTATCTGCTTGGATTCACATGCGCCCTCCCTACATCCCCGCTCTGGGTGGAAGGAACATAGACGTCTTACTACTTTCTCTTTTATGTACTCACTCATTATAGCCTTGGGCTCCCTCATGGCAGAAAAAATACAATCAGAGGGACCTCGGCGCGTGAGGGATTTTGGGTACTACACACGTCATGATAGGGATAGTGTTACATACACGCCTATGCCGACGTCCCCTTTCGGTCCCTGAAAGACAAGATGCAATACTCTGCGGTTATCACTGGATGTCGGACCATATGCACAGCATGTGAATCTAAGCGGCTACAATCATCAGAAATGCTATTATGGTGAGTAATGCATGTCATATGGGGCAGCAAACACCAATGTGGTGACAATACAATTGAGAAAGTAGGTAATGCAGTTGAATTCACTTGTTAACAACACAGAATATAAAACACAGAGAAAATAACAGTTTTGGCTTGTTTGAAAGTTCGTGCTTAAGTTAAGCTTTCCCCCTGCAAATTCCTCAACTCACAAATAATCAATTCTACACAGATGTAAGGGATCAACAGGTATTCAGGAATAAAGAACAGTCAACCGAATTTAAAGATGACTTCCCCTCCTCAAACAAGAGAGAAAAACGGTTTGGAAATCTTACATGTTTAAAATGACATTAGAAAATGGCTGAGCAAAACAATGAAAAATGTGCAAAAGTCCTCAAATCAATATAAATTCCTACGGGAGCAACATGGGGAAGATGCCAACAATCATAGGCTTTAGTATGAGCAACAGTACACACTTTGAATCATAATGGAAGTTTGGAAATTATTGAACTTGAAAATCACACATGTAAACTTTTGCAGAAATTCACTAAACGGTTTTTATCTAAAACTGGTGTTTTTGGATGCTGTTTTTTGAGTGGGGATGTAGCTACCGGTCTTACGTTTAAGTCAGAGTTGAAATTAAGTCTCTAGCTATTAAATTGAGGAAGTTATGCAATGTTGAATTGGAGGTGTTTTTAGAAAAATAGAGCAGAGAAAAACAATTGGTTTTAAAATGACAGGTTAATTTTACTTAAACTAGATTTAATGGTTAAGAAAAAGAGAATGCCACCCGTGAATCTCCAGTTACATGGCCGCTTGTAACCCTTCAAGTGGCGGATACCCCGTTTTCTTTATGAGAATTACTTTATTTAATCAAAATCACTAATGGCTTATGGTCTAGTAAAACAAAAATGAAGAGAACATCGGCGCTAACACTAGGAATCACAGGGCTGCAGGAATGGTTCTGACAATATTATAGGTTTTTAAGGTAAAGATGGGATGGTTAAGAGATTGGGATAGGACAAGGCAAGATATGCTATGGTTTACTATGATTCATATTAATACTTACAGTCCACTTTAATTTAAGATTTTGGACTGTCAAGGGTTCCGGGCGTCACCCGGATCAGTCTATCCAAGGTCAGCAGGGCGGTTCTGGTCACAGGACTGGCACCTTGGACTGGATTGGATTGGCCCTTCTGGTTACTGGACACAGTAGATCAGTGGGATGGGGAGTTTGGAGCAGGCAAGCATTAATGCCAGCAAGACTGGATCAAAATGCTTCCCTTTGGTTTTGGGATGGTTTCAAAATGTGGGCATAGCTGAAAAGGAGTTCAGCAATGCAGAGGTCAGGAATCGGTGTGTGTGTTGTGAGGTTCCCTTATTCATCATGCCAAATGACATCACTAAAGTTTATGGTAGGGGCAGACTTATTACCCACACCCACAAGGCTATGATTGGGCAAGAGCACAGTTTCCGCCTTGCTCTTTGCTGGTTGGATGACAGAAAGGTGTGTCATGTTTGAGATGATCTGGAAACCTCCCTTAGTTATTGGGACCAAAGTTATCTTTCCCACAAATACATATTTATGTAGTTATGCCCTCTAAGAAAATCAGATACATAATTTACATATTTCGTGGGTAACATTTAAATCCAATTCCCAAGTCGGTGTGACCTGGTTTAGTCTTTGTGTTGAATTTTGGCAATTTTTACCATACAAGGTTTGCCCCAACATTTCCCAATTCTGTACATATATGCGCAATTACCCCAAGAATATGGGTACACAATATTATATTTGCAACATTAATAGTTTCTGCGCAATTGGTCATTCTTTATAACTTCTGTTCCTTGCACAGTAAGAAATTCAACCAAGTTTTCAAATGAATAGCAGATTTAGATATATGTACTTTTCACCTTTTTTATTATTCTTGCTGCCAAGTTAAATGCCTTTGTTTTGTTTGTTTTATTTATGTAGCGCATATAGCGCTCCAGACCCAAGAGTAGAAGGGTGCTTAAAGGACAGGTTACAGAAGTACAATATATATAAGTTTTGCAGTTATACAATTATAGATGTAATATACAACATATTCAAACAGTGGTAGTTAGAGCAAGCGGTTAAACATTTGTATGGTATGTACAAATATACAATTAGTACTGTGCTTAGTCTATCTTGGGATTGGTTTTATCCAGTAACCAACTAATGACTAATTTCCTGAACAGTTGGAAGGATTTGGTCGATTTGATGTTCAGCGGCAGCGTGTTCCAAAGTTGAGGGGCAAGGAATCTGGGCACAGTGAGGCAGAGAGTATTGGAAGATCTAGTGATTCTAGTGCTCGGCTTCAAAGTGAGTTTGTTGGTGAGATAGGGGGGGCTAGGTGGTTTAGTGCTTTGTAGGTGAGGCAGATGGTTTTTAAGTCCATTTTTTGTTGAATGAATAGCCATTTGCAAGATTCTTATGTGGGAGATGTGCTCTCGCCTGGGAATATTTAGTGCTGCTTGCAGCGCATTGTTTTGGAGAACTTGAAGTTTATTGATTATAGCTTGATTGGCACCTAGGTAGAGGCTATTGCAGTAGTCAAGCTTCGATTGTATGAGAGCCCTGGCCAGTGTGAGGCAGCTATTCGTCGATGGAAAAGTTCTGCAGGCCCTAATTAGTTTTCCCCTGTAGGCGGTGGCTGAGGAGAGGTTGGTATTGGCATCAAGGTAAAAGCCTAAAGTTTTCACATTTTTAACGACTGGGATGATGTTACCATCGATGATGAAATTGGAGTAGTCCGGGCTGAGTTTTTGTAGGTTTTTGGGAGATCCGACTAGGAGGAGGTCGGTGTTCTCATCATTCAGGCAGAGGCCGTGTGTGGCCATCGATGCCTGAATGATGGAAAAGATTTTGTTAATCCTAGTGATATCGGCATTGTAGTTGCCAGTGATGGTGAGGAGTATCTCGGTGTGATCTGCATAGTTGGTGTAGGTGACACCCAGATGGTCCAGTTTATTAAAGAGCGGCTTTGTAAAGATGTTATATAGGGTGGGGAGACACAAGCACCTTGTGGGACACCACAGGTAATGGGGATGGGGTCTGCTGCAGTCGCAGATGAAAAGAACCTCATGGTCTGTTGGCTAAGCAGGATTGTATCCACATGACAGCAGAGGGGGAAAAGTGGGCAGCAGATGAGAGGTGCTTGCAGAGTATATTGGGGTCAACCAGGTCGAAGGCTGCTGAGAGGTCTAGGAGGAGTAGGATAGCTGTTTTGCTTTTGTCCTTGATGTCATCAGTCTGACTTTTGAGGTCAACAAGGGCAGTTTCTGTTCCATGTTGAGGTCGAAAGCAGATTGACACAGGCCTAGCAATTGATTGGACTCTAATCTTGAATTTGCAAGTAGGCAACTCTGTCAAGGATTTTTAGCAAGAAGGGGACCGTGTTGATAGGCCTGTAAGTAGTGGGAATGGCAGGGTCAAGAGATTGTTTTTTTTTTTTAGAAGAGGGAGAACCCATGACTGTTTCAAGTTGTTAGGTACAGAATTGGTCGAGAAGGATAGGTTTATTAGTTTGGAGATGAAGGGGGATAGGTCTCTTGCTGCATTTTTGATTATCTGGCTCGGGCAACTATCCCCTTTGCAATTAGAGGGTTTGAGGGATCCTATAATTCTTTGGACTTCAGGTATAGTGACCATTTTGAATGTGAAGCTGGATGTATTATTGGCGATCCGCACTTTTTGGTGCGGATTATCTCTTTCTTGTAATCGGAGGAGATAGTCATGAGATTGGTTTTGTTTTCAGCTGAAGGATTTGTTTTCCATAGAGTTTCCCTCTTGGCTTTCTTTTTTCTGAGTGTTTTGAGTTCAGGTGTGTACCAAGAATTCAGATGAGCTCTAGGTTTACCTTTGCGTAGCTTTAGTGGGGCAGCGGCGTCAATGGCATTAGTCATGGCGTCATTGTAGGTGTTGACTAGAAGGTTAAGGTCAGCAGTGGCTGGGAGTGTGTTTAGGAGGTGGAGAACCAGTGGTGTGAGGGTATCCGCAGTAATGTTGCGCTTGTTTCTAGTCAGACAGGCTGGTGCGTGGGGGCGCTGCTTGGGGTTGGGGGTTGGGGTGGGAGTTAGGGTTGTTAAAGTTAATGTAGAATGGTATGAGGGAATGGTCAGTCCATACAAGAGGTTGTGGGGCTTTGCAGGTGATATTGCAGTGATGGGCCGCGACCCAATCGATAGTTCTGCCTTTCTGGTGGGTAGGTAGTGTAATGACTTGAGTAAAGTCCTGCTCAGATAGAGCGTTAGCCAGGGAGGCGCAGGAGTGTCGTTAGGGTCGTTTTACCCTAGATTAAAGTCTCCTAGAATTATATTTTGGGAATGGGGCTTAGAGTTCTCGGCTATGAGGGAGGTAATGTCTTCCTCGGAGCTACCTGTGGGATCTGGGGGTCTGTATATTCGTTGCAGAGTAATTGTGCTCTTAGGGGTGGTTTGTATTTTAATGGTGAGGTGCTCGCATGATTTTAGTGGGAGGGAGGTGATGGATCTGAGGTCGAGTGAGGATTTGAATATGACTGCTATACCTCCGCGAGCATTAGGTTTGTCAGCTCTGAGGATGGAGTAATTGTCGGGAATTGCAAGAGTTAGGTAGGGTCTTGCTGCTTCATGTAGCCATGTTTCTGTAGTAGCAAGGAAGTCGAGCTCTGCTGAGAGGATGTTGTCAACAATTTCGGTGGGGTGAGCAACTAGGGATCTGACATTGAGTAGTGCTCCTTTTAGAGAAGTTCTCCTTTTAGAGAAGTTCTCCTTTTAGAGAAGTTCAGTGGCAAAATAAACATTTTAAACCCAAAAGTCACATGTCAGTTTTTTTTTTATTAAGTGAGAGCAAATGGCAAATCCTTTGAAGTTGAATGAGGGGCCTCTCCCTGGAGAATGGCGCTTCCTGCCCCTGCCCTAGAAGGGTGAGTGTCCAAGCCAGCAATTGTCTTCCCCTGGGGCACAGACGAATGTCTAATTAAGTCCCTTTGTCATGAGTAATTAAGGCCTCCCAGCAGCAATTACCCTTTCCTGCCAGCAGTGGAGGTGTCAACCTTTCTCAGGCTAAGAACTGTCAGAGCAGGGTTGTTTGTTTTATATAGTTGATTAACTTAGACTTGGTTTAGTTTTGAGTTTCACATTTTTTTTTAATCTTTCATTTAAACAATTCAACATAAAATTAAACAGTTTATAGGTGGATTTGTTTTACATTAGCAATCCTTTGACATTCTTAAAGAATTAAGCCTTTACACAAGAATATACTTTACAACAGGCGATTTTGCTCTTCATTCCTGAAAAACACATTAAACTTATTTCTTTAAATCCGATTTTCATCTGCAGCAAATACACATTTTAGTCCACATTAGTTCTTCCCTTGAGTGGTGGAGTTGTTTGCAGCATGACTAAATGTATCCAGTATTTGTTTAGTTTTTCTCTGCACAGCTGTTTCCTGATACTTGTAGCAAAGAGATGGCCGCATTTTTCCTGTGGAAATTGAAAACCAGGGTTCCTGGGTTGCTTTTTCATGGATACATTTTATAGGAGCTGTCATTCCAATGAGGCCCGGTTCCTCTGAGCCACACTGGCTGACCCTGGGCATTGCAGGGCCCTTTAATCTCAATGATTCAGTAGAAATGAATGGATCTGGTGCCAAAAACAGCACTTTTTAAGGTTCGGAAAATGCCACTTTCAAGGGCATTTTCGGGTTTTCAGCAAAGTACTGCTGCTTCTTTCCTTTGCTCCATGTTGAATGTTGCAGGGCTCACTGGCACATTCCTGCAGTGATTACTCTTGTTTTACCCCACCTGAAATGGGGTTGGCAGGCCGGTGCAACCATTTTCTGGTTATTACAAAACGCAGTTTCAAGATTCTGGCGCGCACAGGGGGTCAGCACATCCATTTTGGGCTGTTTCCATCACCATTGTATTAAAGTGATGTAGTGGGGCACATTGGAATGGGTCAAAATATCCCACAAATCCCAGACAGATGACCAAATATTTATTTATTATAATAGTTGTATTTTCCGTCATACAACTTTAACTGTAACATTATATAAAATATTTTCAAAATTTCACAACAATCGTACATATAATTTCTGTTCCCATTCACAGATGTACTTATGCAGATTTGCTAATTTCATGTACTCATTACACAGATCGAAATTCAAGAGATTCAAACTGAGAAATGAACATAATGCACATTCGAACATGCGAGCACTGATGCTCAGTGACTATAAAATTCATTAAAACAGTAATATCACCTTCATATTATTTTAAAATTCTAATATTTTCATAATCTCATCATTAAATGTTCTAAAACGGCCTTTTTACTTTATAGTTATCCTATTCAATTCAGCCGCAGACCATATCCCACTTAGTGCAATGTGCCAGGAATTCAAAGGAGAATGCAGGCAAAATTGCCAAAAATGGACAGTGGCTATAGTGGCATATCGGTATACATATTTACCGTACATGTTTGGTTACTTGAACGACTGCCTTCTTTTTCCTCTTGTCTCTTGACTGGGAAGTGAACTCGAGGCACTTGAACCTTTTATGAACATCATTCACCAAAACAATTATTTTTTTACCTGCAATTGTCAAGTCATTACAGGTTTATTTGGAACTCTACTACCTTTCCCCAAATCTTTGGATGAAAGGGTTATACACAGTCTCCATGTGTAGACTTTCATTCTACCTTAAGTTGACAAAGTCCATTAACTTGGAGGTTGTTTGTATGACTGCTACAAGGACTGGCCTTAAGCTAACATTAATCCAAGGCAATGCCCATTATGGTCAAATTTGTTATTACTCCTTTAGCTCCATTAGAATTTTTATTTGAGTGCTTTGTAATTTCCCCAAGAATGGCTGAAAAGTGTAGGAGTACGTTGTTACTCAACCTAGGGACTACTTACTACTTTTACATAGTCCTCCTTCGTGCATGTCATCTCCTTCCCCTCATGTTTTTGCTATTGTTTGGGTCTTTGCTTAGACCAATGGAAAAGAGCTCTTGGGAGACTTCAGTGGTCTGGTGAGGGGAAGTGTGATGGGGCAGCCATTGGTGGGACTGCATAGGGCTCTTGGCTCTATTTTGAAAACCGTTTTGATGTGCAAAATACTCTGATTGCAAAGAGGGTTATCCCACAACTATGAAGGCAGGAGGACTATGTATTAGAAGTAGTTCTGATCTCTAGCCACCATGGCAGCATTTTTAAAGAAGATTTTGAAAAGTATGT
Organism: Ambystoma mexicanum; assembly: GCF_040938575.1. Taxonomy (NCBI): domain Eukaryota; kingdom Metazoa; phylum Chordata; class Amphibia; order Caudata; family Ambystomatidae; genus Ambystoma; species Ambystoma mexicanum. Next base: position 1,219,612,279 of record NC_090929.1, on the reverse strand, counting down.
GGGAGAAGTCGCAGAGGTAAAAAAATGTATCTTTCTAATGAGTAAATTTCGTGGAAGGGAAAACCAAAATAAGTTTTGCAAATGAATTGAATAGTTCCACTTAAAAAGGCGACACATCCATGTGCTGGTGAGCTGCTGAGCTCTTTTCAGTTTATTAATTGATGGAATAATTGATTGGGGGGCGAATGTGGCGAATGCAGTGGCTAGACTGAGGTAGCGATGAGGTCACTATTGATAACTGTTGGTGATTGCTCTAAATCGGAGCAGACGATCAACACTGCAAAAACGTGTTAATGTGGTGGAAGAAGACAGACTTGAACAAGACAACTTTAAGATGCCCCCCTCCCCCCACCGGAGCTTATTTACTGATTTGTTTTGGGGGTGTCTCTCTAACGGCTAATGCGCGCCCCACGTAAAGTTTGCAGCTGTTTTGATATCAGCAACAATTGTACACTTTTGAAAATCAATTGGTAGAGTGTTGCGTAAGTTCTCATCTGCAAAATCATGATGTCTGCAGTTACCTATTGGGCAGGTTATGGTGAGTTGTGCGGCTGCGGCAGTCTCAATTTGGAACTTTTTTATTGATTTGTTTGAACACAATTGTTTCTGGTCCCACAATGTACTATAACACCCCTCCAAATGGAATTCCGTATCTGCAGCATTGATGCACAATTGGCTTGCATGCCTGTTCAATCGATTTGAACCTTAGTGAGACAAGAGGATGACTAACCTAGGCTACTTTTACAGAAGCTATTTGCTGGGGATGGATCAAAGAAAATACAATGGTTCTCTCCTTAGATTAGGCCTACTGGATGTTTCCTTCTTTCCCGAAAAATGCAAGGAAATAAGGTTCACTAGCATGGGGTCTGTCATGGGGCATGCTCATGAATATTCCCCGTAGTCAGGCTGGGAATCCTCGGTAAAGAAAAAATCAGTTTCACTTCTGAACTTTCTCCTAACAACCAATCACTGGTCTCTGGGTCATACTGTCCCCAGCCAATGACTGATCTCTACCCAAGTACCCTCTGGCAGCCATCTTCAGATTTTTACCGCACGTTCAAGTGTTGGAAGTCCTTTTGCTCTAGCTCTCGAGCTTTTACTGCATTTTGCGATTTTATTATTTTTTGTATTTTTTGTTTTTAATGTTTTTAAAAAAAATTCTAATAGTTTTGCTCAATTTTTTTCGGTCAATCGAGCCTCAAGCTCCATCGATCAACCCTCCGATTAACGTAGACCCGTTTTTCGGATTCTTCAGTGCCCCTCAAGGGCGGATTTTGTCGAGTTTCTTCTTGGTGGATTCCAGAAGCGTCTTCAAGGCCTACACCACGTGGACATGGCGGAGAAGGACTGAGCGCCTCCAAGGTTTGTCCCGGCTGGAACCTACGGAATGTCTTTTTGGACGATGGACATTCCCTGTGCCTCTACTGCCTGCATTTGGACCAGACTCATGTGGAGGACGGTGTGGCTTGTCGGGAGATGGTGCCGCGCATATGGACCAACCGATGCAAGCACCTCAACGAGTGGCTGCAGGCCAAGGCCCCCTGCTCTGGGTGAGTTCCAGCAGCATGCCTCCCCTGCCCCGTAGAAGAAAACTGAGCGGTCTTCTAAGACCTTTGAGGGCACCTCTTCCGTAAGGGCCCAATTTAGGGCAAGCATCGCAATTCCACTGCCTCCGGGAGCGCCATTGCGACAGGATCCTCGGGGGGCCAGGGCGAGTTCAGCGTCTCCAGCATCTTCGACCACAAGCCAACGCTCGGGATCTTCAAAGAAGAGTAAGTCGGACCATCCAGGCAAGCTCTTGGGGAAGACCCAGGCCGGCCCTGCAGAGACGGCCAAGGGAGAGCGGGGGGCCGACCCTCCCCTTAAGGTGAAGGCCGCGGACACGCTTCCATTGAAATGGTGGCAGCATCCCTTGTGAAGGCCGCTATGGCGGATCCGCAGGGCATGGCCCCAAAGGCGAGAGTATCCCTGCCTGCCCAGAGGGAATCCTCTTTCCAGCCTATCGAAATGACACTGGAGAAGGTGATGCTCATCCTTTCCCCGACATCTCCTCAGAGGTGGAGCTCACCAACCTCCCCCTCCTCCAGGAGGGACGATGCGTCGAGAACTGGCCCCACGGGAGGGGTGACGACGACGAGACCGACAAGGAGCAGCAGGGCGATGACGACGCGGAGGAGCAACCTAAGCTGCGATTGCCTTTTGTCTGTCGCCTCCACCACCTCAACAACCACCTGGTGATACCTTGGTGGACATTCTTACGGCTCTGCATACCCTGTGTGTCAGGTCTTGGCATATTAATGGTATTGTCTCATGCAAAACCCCCAGAGACCTCCTGGTCCCACTCACCCCTTGCATAAACCCTACATGTGTTACATAAACAGGCTATTCCATCCATATTACAGGCAGAACGCCCAGGGACAAAGGAACATCAGGGGACTAAAATTCCCAACAGGCTGTGCTTCATGAGCCTGCTGGCATGGGAAGAGCCACGCCCAACAATCTGCACATGCACGGACCGCACCGGTGCGCCCCTTATTGCTATTCCGGCTTCAGAAGAGAACGGACGTGTTTTCCAGTGCTCCGCCCAAGGCAAGCCTACGAGGGGCTCTTGACCCGCCTGACCACTCCACAGGCCCTGCATCGTTGTACAGATGAGTGCTAGCTTGTTACATCTTCGTGTGAGGAGAGGACTAATCCTTTTGGGGGCAAGTTTTACAAATCAGCGGTAAAGACAGCAGCGTATGGCAGACACTAATCCGCATGTTGAGTGCATTCTCTGGAGTGACTGAGTACTGAACGTTCTACAATGTTCCGAGTGAAAGCAATCCGAAACGTACGGTCTCCGACACCTGAAACGGAGAACAGTAGGAAACATGTGTGCAGAGCCTCGTGTGACATTAACCCGCGCACGATTACCCATTACATGGGGTATAAAGCAAAGTGCTAGAAACACTGAAGTTAGATCGGCTCTCGCTCATTGGTATTTTTGGTATTTTCCAGCGGAGCTTCATTGCAGAACATTCGGGACTTTCTGTGCTGCACTATAGGACCTAGGACTACAATCATCAGCTAAGTGCATTTTCTTGGTTAGTCGCTACTTGCAAACCTGTAACCTCAAATGGTGTAATGTGTTAGATTTCAGAAGTGGACATGTAGTAGATTCTTATCTGCATGAAAGCAAGCAGTTTAGTAGCACAGGAGCAATAAAAAGTAAAGGGCATTGGTTAGAGCTCCAGTTAAAAGCTCAAGCAGTGTGGTTAGAGGCTCCATCACAAAGGCTTCAAAACTGCTTGGCACATTGTGTGTGTGAGTAGTGAGATTGTCCTCTGAAAGGGCGGAGAGCACACCACAAGCAGAACCAGTGGGACAGGCAGCAGGAGCTGAGGAGCCATGTTACCCTAACCACCCCACCCATCCACAACTTCTCCCTAACCCTCTTACCGGTTACCCTCTACCCATCCAATCTACAGACCCTAACCCTCTTTCCCTGACGGGTTGCAGTTACCTGTGGTTCTTAACCAGTCCCAGGTGCCAAGACCTTGCGGGGAAGAAGGAGTTTGTGCTGCCTCTGCGCCAGACGAGATTGTATCAGTTGTGACACTGTGCGCTGAGATCTGGACAAGGATGCCTCTTACGCCGGCGGGGCCAACCCCATCGGAGGACCACCATCCAAGCGAAGGAGACTCCACCCCCTCCTCTGTTCCACCCTTCGCCTCGCACCCCCCTGCCCCTCCCCCTGAGGGATGAGACTGACCCGGACACAGGGACGACAGGCACTGGCACGGAAGATGGCGGTCTGGGAGCCGGGGGGGGGGGTAATTTTCCCATTGCCTCCTGCCGGATCTTCACCGCCTGACGAGTTAGGCTTGTTCCACGCCGTTATCTCCAGGGGCTCTGAGCTATTCCAGCTCGTCCCGGATGAGAAGAAAGGTTTCCTATACCAGCGCCGAGAGGCGAGGAAGACTGTGCTGTCGATCACGCTGTTGGTTGACATTTGGGACGAGGGGTTGTCCCTCTTGAAGAACCATTCATCGGCTCTGGCAAAGAGAGACTGTTATGCGAAGAAATACAGGGTGCCAGACTCTGCACCCAATTGCTTACGGTTCCAGCTGTCGCCAGACTCAGTGGTTTCGTGTGTTAGGAAAGATACCCATTTATGTGTAATTTCCCCTCCAATTGTGTAACCCCCCCCAAACATTTTTGCTGATGTTTAACACCATATTATGACTTTTCCAGAGGAGCCCAGCCTTCTGCTGTACTCCTCTGTGCTTTTCGCTCAATTCTTATGGTGAATCTGACATGCCCTTAAGACAGTCAGTACTGGGAGACTGCTTCCCTTAGTCCTTTCCAATGTTGCAACTTTTCTGCAACATGTAACAAGTGTACCATATACCTTCCAGTACAGTCCACTTGGGTCTGTTAGTAATTTCCAAAGGCCCTAGATACTCTGGAAAGATTTTTTTAGGACAGGTGCTGATGTGCCTTGGACAGGGCTGGTGGCAGCTTATTTCATATATTTTGAACACTTTTCTGCCAGGTAAACCATGATTACCGCGTTTGGCACAAATAGGTGGCCAGGCTTCAAAATAGCCATGCCACAAGGTTCTTTGTCCTGTCCTTTGGCGATCTTGCGCCTTCATCTTCCCCAGGTCGAGCCGACCGGGTCAGTCCTTATTTGGGTATGCATTCCCCCGCGAAGCGCCAAGCTTTTGCGGGCTTCTGCATGCCTTGTGTGTGTGCGCCTCCGGGATGTGGGCTGGAACGTCTGGTTCCAAAGCACATCCTGGGTGCCAGAGAGTATGCAGTGCTGTGAATGCCTGGGAGCACTGTGGTCCGTGATTGGTCCACGTATGGTATGCCTGTATGTGAGCAGATCTCTCATTGGGTCCTCTTCGTTTTGGCACCGAGGAGATTCTGAATGAGAAGTCATCAAACACCCATACCATGTCTATCTCTGAAGTTCTCACTGAACGAAGGATAGGATCAAAGTATCCTGAAACTAAGAAGCCAAGTCGAGGAATTGCTGGTGATCCGCTGGAAGGTTTGGCACCCTGAGCCCGCTGTCGTCCCGTGGGACCCCTCTGCATCTGGGCGTCCTAGGTCTGTGAAGACGCTTCGACCCATTGGTATAGTGGGACCAACTATTCTCGGCATCTTCACCAAAACCTGCAAGTAGGCCTTCTTGGAACTGTCCCTGGGTCAACCAGTGAGCTGACCAGCGTACGCAGACCCTTTGCCCTGATACCGCCACTGTTTCGAGGATGCCCTCGAAACTTAGTGTATCGCTAGCTCTGTGTTCAGGGCACCCTCACACCAAATTTTTTGTGCACTTGGTGTACCCAGGTCTGAAGTGAGACGAGTGCGCCAGAACCGGAGCATACGTGGTTACTGTGTCGCCCAGCCGTGGTGACTAACTTTGCAGGTGCGCTGCATTTGTGCCCCTCTTGCCCCTGAAGCCTGCTGCAGTGAAACTGGCCTGATCCATTCACCAGGAGCGGAGAAATCGCCACTGTCTCGTTTGGGAATCATCACTATCTTCGCTGCTGAAAGCCGCAGAGCCGTCAAATTGTGGCACTTGAACCTGCAAACGAAGTGGACGCGACTGCCAAAGCTTATTCCGGAGTGCACCGAGGGACGGTGAGTAATCGCAACCCTAACTGGTGGCCCCTTATGATGCCATCAATTTTTACGCACGAGTGGCCCCTCTCCTTTCCACTGCTAGTGCGAACTAACAAAATGTTCCCCACTCTTGGAATCGACTCTGCCCTCAAGTGGAGCGCCTCCTCGAATAGTGAACCTATTCTTCATCGTCTAACCCACCTTCCTGAGTTGCTACAGACCCTTCAATAGACCCCGTTTTGCCCATTTGAACTACTGCGTGCGCTAGCATTGCTTGTACATTTGAGCATTAAGCTCCACTCCTAGGGATTGGACTGCCTCTTATTTAGGAGTGTGTTGGATGCAGAAGGGGCTAAAGACTATTTGCACTGCCTGTTTCCTTCCTCTTTTAGGTTGTGGACCCATTTCGTGCATTAACCCTTTAGACCCCAATGGTCTTGTATATATGTATTTAGATAGGATTGTGTTGCTTAATAAGTATTACTGTGATTTGATCTGTGTTTTGAAACTCGAAGGCCTTGAAATAAATGTATGTGTATTTTGTAATATATCTACACCTGACTGGCAGTAATTTGTAAGTGTCTTTTACTCTGTGTGCTTATTGAGGTCTTTCAGTCACCCTCACCCCGCCTGAGACCTAGTCTTGACCGCCGCCAAGCTACCTTGATTGGTCTGCCTTGTCCAGAAGGTTACCCTGTTCCAAGAAAATAGACTGGCCTCCTTAACCTCTGCCCACTAGGTCAGAGTTCAGAAATCCATCTTAACAAATTGGTGTACAGCGGTGCGATGAGACTGAAGGTATCCAGTGTTGCACACTAGTAAAGGCATTTTGAGTTATTCCTATCCAGGACACAGTGACTTTGTAGTGATAACTGTAAAAGACCATAGACCCATCTTATATAATGGAAACAAGTACCTTTTATAACCTTAAATGCTTCTATATCAGAAATATTGAGAAAGTTGTGTACTGAGCGGGCTTTACCTGCTCAAGGTAAAAAATTGGAAATGATTCAGGAAATCATGGAATGGCAAGAGTCACAACTCTGTGCCATAGCCTCTGATGAGAGTGCAGAAGGTGGTGGGGACTGCTTCCACTGGCAGAACTGACAGCTCTGTCGCTCTCATAATCAGTGGTGCCCATGATGATGGGGAAGATGCGATGTCTAGTGTTTCCTCTGTAAGCTCTGATGCTGAGGCCATGCTGGAATTCAAGAAGCAATAGCTGCTGTTTAAGCAGGAGGAGCTTCAATTTCACATGCTAAGCTGAAGCTGGAGCAGGCAGAAAAACAGACAGGGATCACCAGTTGGAACTGGCCAAACTCCAAGTTTCACTAGGATCCAGGGGATCTGGACATGGGTCTGGGTCCTGCTCTCATCCAGGATTTCCTAAAGATCTGCTCGGTGTATATGATTAGAAGAATGACATCATGGACTGATTGAATGCATTTGAGTATGCATGTGAAGTTCAAGAGTTTGTAAATGCTGACCTGGTTGCTCAGCAGACTACCCCATTCTGACTGCAGTGCCATTATGGAAATGTCAAAAGCTGAAAGAGTTGATTTTGCAATGTTAAAGCAAACTCATTTTGAAGTTTGGGAAGACTCCTGCCCAATACCTTAAAAGGTTCGGAGACTATACAAAGAAAGAATGAAGTACTTTGGTGTCCTATGTGACTGATTTAAAAAGCGTGACTGGCTGGGTTGAAGGCTATAATGTCTCCACCTTTTGAGGGTATGATATGTATTATCATGCTTGAACATATTGTTGCATCTTGTTCCCCTGAGCTTAAGCAGCATTTGGCAGATTCAAAGGAGTCGGATCCTAAAGCTTGCCATTGCAGCAGATTTGTGGGTGTCACATAGTTTCCCATAAGGACAAGACTCATCCTCGTAAGCAGGAGGTGGGGGGCGAGGGGAGTCCAAAGATAAGGACGGTGGGGGGGGATCTAATAAAAAGTACTCTCAGAAGGGCCACAAAAAGTAAAATAAGGTTAAGTCACAAGAGAACACACAGGGTAGTGGAGGTTATCATCCAAAACAGAACTCTGGTTACAGTAAGTCTCCCTATGTCCACAGACCCCAATGGATCTTGTGTGGCCTGTGGAGTAAGTGACCATGTGAAGGGGGGCCCCAGATGTAAGGTCAAAACCTTGGGGGTACACTCTGCTAATCTGGCCGCCGCCTCCTATGCGGAAGAGGAGATTACAGGGGCATCCTTCTCAGATTTCTTCCCCAGTGGGATAGATTCTGAGGTAGTTTGTTTCCCTTGGTTCCTGGGAGAATAAAGTCTCAGAGGCTTATTCTAGGGATTCCTGATAATACCAAGCACTACTTTAAGGACAGCGTGCTGATTAATGGAGTAGATACTCCTCCTCTTAGGGGATAGTGGGTGCAGTTGAACTGTATGGATTCTACCTTGGTAGACCCAGAGGAAGTTGCCAGAGCTCCTCTGATTCCCACGAACTTGGCTCATGGCCCACCTCTCCAGTTCCCAGTTCCACCTGTAAATCTTACTTACTTTACTGTAGTCAGGATTCCAGTGAGCATTCAGAGAGATGTCCCAGGAAAGGTCTTGCTGGGAAATGATCTCAGAACCTTAGGGCTTGTGGGAGACACAGCAGAAAGACCTTGCACATGGTCTCAAACAAGGGCCGCACTGGCCAAGGCTACTGCCATGCCCAAGCCAAAGGGGAAACCCAAGGCTAAAGGAGTCAAAAAAGACAAGAGGGAAAGAAAACATCCCCCTAACTCACATACCACTGAGGTGGATGTAGTTGGTCAAACACCTGGACCTGAAGAGGTAGAGGTGTTACCTGAAGTATTTGATCCAAATGACCATCTTGAACTCAGACTTGTTAGTAGAAGGTGGTCCTGACGGGGATGAATTCAGTAAGGGCCAACGTGGGTGCCCATCTCTGGAAGGCCTAAGGAGACAGGTCTGCTCCCAGCTTGAAGGTGAACCTCCTGGGAAGCATAGGATTTATTGGGAAGGTGGGCTCCTCTATAGTGAGCCTACAGAGTCTACAGAAGTAGACCATAGTATTTTGGTGGTTCCCCTTGCTGTAAGACCCTTCCTCCTGCAGCTGGTGTATGAGGTGCCCCTTGCTGGTCACCTTGGTATCAAGAGAACCAAGCAAAGGTTATCCATGCATTTCTACTGGCCCAAGATGGGGGTGCAAGTAGAAAGCCACTGCAGGAGTTGTGCCACCTGCCTGTTATCTGGTATGAGTGGTTCAACCATCCAAGCTCCACTGGTACCAGTTGTGGGGGTACCATTTGAGAGCATAGGGATCAACATTGTTGGTCCCCTTGATGCCCGAACATCCTCAGGCAATGGATTTATCGTTGTGCTGGTCGACCATGCAACCAGTTATCCTGGGGCCATCCCATTGAAGACTGACTGCCAAGTTAGTTGCAAAAGATTTACTTGGAATATTTACTAGGGTTGGCTTCCCTAAAGAAGTTGTCTGATGGGGGCAGCAACTTTATGTCAAAGTATGTGGAGGCCATGTGGAAGGAATGTGGTGTCACCTATACGTTTTCATCCGCATATCACCCACAAACCAATGGTCTCGTTGAAAGGTTGAACAGGACCTTGAAAAGCATGATTGGGGCTCTGGAAGAACCCCAAAGAAGGAAATTGGATCTTCTGTTAACATGTTCACCGTTTGCTTACAGAGCGTTACCACAGGAGGGTGTTTGCTTCAGCCCCTTCGAGATTCTGTTTGGTCACCCTGTGACGGGACCCTTCGCCATAGTCGAGGAGGGATGGGAGATGCCCATACCCCCATTACTACCAATGTAGTAGACTATGTGCAAGGGCTCAGAAAAAGGATGGTACTCCTGATGGGTCTGGCTAGTGAGAAACTGAAGGCAGGGCAAGCACTGGTGGAACATTGGTATGACCAGAAAGCTTCCCTAATCAATTTCACACCTAGTCAGCAAGTCTGAATCATGAATCCTATGAGGCCTAGAGCTTTACAGGACAAATGACTAGGCCCTTACACAGTGGTGGAGTCACTGGGTGAGGTCAACTATTTAGTGGACCTTGGAAGGGCTGGATAGGCCCCCAAAGTGTTCCATGTAAATGGGCTGAAGGCTTTCATCGCAAGAGTTGAAATCGCTGCACTGCTGCTGGCTTCAGATGTTGAGGAAGAGGAGTCAACATCTCCCTGACCTGTTCTGGGACAGTCCTTCAGACGGCTCCATTGAGGGTGTCCAAGTGGCCCCTCACCTGCCTGACTGCTGATCAAGCAGAGGTGAAAAGTTGCTGAGGGAATTTTCCCCCTTGTTCTCAGTCTCCTGGTTTGACACCTTGGGGCAAACATGACATTGACACAGGAGACGGTGCATCTACCAAAAGTAAGGGGATAAAGGATGTCAAAGTAAGGTTTTACATTAAGACAGAGGTCAACCAAATGTTGGATCTTGGGTGATTGAACCCCCTAGTAGTCCTTGGTCCAGCCCTGTGGTTTTGGTGCCAAAGGTAGGTACCTCCTGAGCTGAGGTTCTGTGTGGATTAAAGGGCTCTGAATGCTGTCATCAAGACAGATGCACACCCCTTGCCTAGAACAGACAAGCTGATGGATACTTTGGGTGCTTCCAAATACCTCAGCACATTTGACCTTACTGCAGGCTATTGTCAAATATCTCTTGCAGAACATGCCAAGGAGAAGACTGCTTTATCAACACCAGAGGGACTTTACCAGTTCAGGGTAATGCCTTTTGGGTTGAAGAATGCCTCTGCCACTTTCCAGAGGCTTGTGAATCATGTGCTGAATGGGTTGGATGAATTGTGTCTTGCATATCTGGATGATATAGCAGTTTCCATTGCCACCTGGGAAGACCATGTGAAACACCTTAGGATTGTGCTTCAGGCCCTTCAGAAGGCCCACTTGACCATAAAGGCCAGTAAGTGCCAGATTGTACAAGGATCAGTGGTCTACCTTGGACATGAAGTAGGTGGTGTGAGGAGACAGCCTCTACCCAGTAAAGTACAAGCAGTACAAGACTGGCCTACCCCCAGTACTCCGACCCAAGTGAGAGCCTTTTTAGGCAGCCAAGAAGAAGTCTTCAGGCTCCTCCTCCTCGTCTGCTTCCCCCCTCCCCGTACGGTGAGGGGAAGAAATTGGATGCCATGGGCGAAGAGTTATCACGTCTGCAGTGACGACTATCAAGGCTGCTAACGCCCCCGCCATCGTGGCGCGTTACGAAGAGAGCATTGGTTCAAGATGGCCCCTCTCCTGGACTTCCTTCCCAATGACAAGATAGCGGAGGCATTGGAGATCGTACAGGAAGGAGAGGTAGCTTCCAACCACACCATTATGCTGGCCACGGATATTGCCAACACGGGATTCCGCCAAATGGGCAACAGCATTTGCTTTCGGCGGGGCTGGCGGCGGGCCACTAATTTCCGCCAGGATGTTTAGTCGCGGGTGTTGGACATGCCCTTTGATGGGGACAATTTGTTTGTGAAGACTGTGGACGAGCCCCTTCAGGCTATCGAGGCAGACACTGAGACGGCTCGTGCTTTGGGCACGCTCCAGCAACGACAGCTGTCCTTTCGGACTTCTGGAGGAGAATCCCAAGGAGGTGCTTCGTCCTACCGTCAACCCTCCCGCTAGTCGGCCCAGGAAACCTACATGGGCTATGCTGCCAAGTCTGGAGGTTGACGTTGTGGCCCCCAAGTTAGCACTTCGATGTCAAAACAAGACTGAACCGGCCATGGAGTTGGGGGGCCCCCACCTGTGCACCCGCGTGTGGAAGACCATCCCCACCGACGGTTGGGTGCTGGACGCTCTCTCCCATGGACCCAACCTAGCATTCCAATGGAAGTGTCCCCGTATACAACCGGTAGTCCGTCAGGAAAACCACATCCCTCAGCTGCTGCTGGATGTGCGGGCCATGCTAGGAAAGGGTGCGATAGAGCTCGTCCCAAAGAGGCTCCGGAGTGTACTCTAGATACTTGTCAAAAAGAAGACCGGCGGTTGGAGGCCTATTCTGGAACTCCGCCGCCTGAACAAGTACATCAAGTCTCAAAAGTTTCGGATGATGACTCTTCAACATGTGCTAGGACAGCTGGAAGAGGGGGATTTTCTGTCGTCGTTGGACTTGGAAGATGCCTATTTTCACATCCCCATAAACAAGGGCCACCGCAAGCATCTGCGATTCGTGGTTCAAGGACAACACTACCAGTTCAAGGACCTTCCCTTCGGACGAAGGTCGGCACCAAGAGTGTTCACCTAGTACCTGCTGCCGCAACTGCACCTACGAGGGATCCACGTGTTCCCTTACCTGGACGATTGGCTTATCTGGACAAGCTCAAAGGCTATCGCCGTCGAATACATGACGAAGACCGTCCAACTCCTGACGGATATGGGGTTCTTAGTGCAGACTCTTGCTTGATTGCATCGCAGGACACACGGTTTGTGGGATCCCGACTCAACACAGTGTCGTGCCTGGCATCTCCGTTGGAGGAGAGGATAGTGCCCATCTTGAGCAAGGTACAACGGTTGTTGGCCCTGAAGGTTGCAAGGGTAAGTTCCATCAAGTCCCTATTTGGCATGTTGTCATGCATATACCTCTTTTGGCTGTACAGGCTGTGCAGGCTACGGGTGCATCCCCTGCAGGAGTTCTCAACTCCCGTTGGATACAAGTCTCTTGAAGCTTCGAGGACAAGATCATCCTCGGCGAGAGTTTCCATCGAGTAATACAGTGGTGGAGAGTGCCTGCACATCTGTCCTCAGGAGCGGATTTCCAGACCCCACCTCATCAAGAGATGGTCACGACGGACGCCTCCCTGGAAGGATAGGGAGCACACACCGGAAGCCTTCATGCAAGAGGCCTGTGGCTACCTAAGGAGAAGATGTTGCACATCAACGCGTTGGAGCTACAGGCAGCGGTTTAGGCCCTCAAGTCCTTTCTCCCGTCAAGGGCAAGGTGGTACGGGTCTTCACGGACAACACCACCATGATGTTCTACATCCGTAATAGGGGGGAACCAGATCCCTGGCGCTCTCCAAAGAGGCGCATGACCATGCCCCCCCCCCAAATCCCGTTTCATCTGGCAGGAGTGAAGAAAACTGTTGCCCACTCTCTCAGCAGGGAGTTGCGCTTGTGCCACGAGTGGGAACTTTGGCAGGACCAAGTGGATCACCTGTTCTGCAGATGGGGCGATCCCCATATCAATCCGTTTGCGACGACGACAAACACCCAGTGCTGGGGGTTCGCCAGCAGGTTTCCCCAGCCGGGGAGTATGGGGGGACGCATTCTCTTTCCCCTGGGATGGCCTGTTCTGTAGTCATTCCCTTCCTTGCCGTTGTTTCTTTGACTAGTCAATCCACTCAGACGGTCCTGGTGTAGGATGATCCTCGTTGCACCGGCGTGGCCGAGACCGATATGGTACCCGGACCTTCTGGACATGTCAGCGTCCCCTCCAATCAAGCTTCTGACAGTCACAGATCTTCTTCCTAGGGAAGGAGGTGCTATTCTGCACCATGACTCAGAATCATTGAACCTGAATGCCTAGCTCCTGCAGCACTAGAGTTTGGGGGCTACGATCTCCCAGCGGATTGTAAGGAAGTGCTCGCCAAGGCCAGAACTTAGTCTACTCTCAAATGCTACGGGCAAAAGTGGAAGAGGTTCGCCGTTTGGTGCCGTACTCAGAGGATCGACCCTCTACGAGCTACTTCTCTGCAGGTGCTTCTGTATTTGTTGTCGTTGGCCAAGGCAGGACTGGCCCATGCTTCCTTCAAAGTTCATCTGGCGGTTATCTCCCGGTACACCAGATTTCCTGGATGATCATCCGTATGGTTGCATCGTTTGGTCAATGAGTTTGTCGAAGGACTGTTTCGCTCATTCCCGCCAGTGAGGGAGCTCAATGTGGTGCTGACTAGGCTCATGGGTCGTCCGTTCGAGCCCATGCATTCGGTGCCACTGACATTTTTGTGGTGAAAAACAGCTTTTCTTGTGGCCATCACCTCCGCACGACGAGTGGGAGATTCAGGCCCTCTCTTGTAAACCACCTTATTTGACATTCCACGAGACAAGGGTGGTGCTACGGATGCCCCCCTCCTTCATACCCAAGGTGCCGTTAGACTTTCATCTAAACAAGCCCTTGGTGTTACCTATATTCTTCCCGACGCCTTTTTCGCCAGCTGAGAGGACTTTGCACTCGCTGGATGTGGCTAGAGCGCTGAAGTTCTATGTGGACCGCACAAGAGTTTCTGGAAGACGTCACAACTTTCTGTGAAATTTGGCCCTGTGAACCATGGGATGGCGCAAGAGCAGGGGAGAGTTGAGAGGGTAAATTTTGGGGGGGGGGGGTGACAGGTAGAAGGCCAGTGCCATACATAGGATCAACAGTAAAGAATAAATTAAAGAAATACAACGGAGGAAAAAGTGTAGCCAGCTAGTGGCAAGTTCAGGAGTAAGTGTAGACATCAAGTGTCAGGAGCTGGTGGGGACTGTAGGGATACAGCTAAACAGCCCCCATTTGCAGGGGTTGCCGGGAGGCAGTGCAGGTGTGCAGCTAGCAGGGAGTGAACCTGGGCCCAAGATCAGACGGTAGCCAGGTGACCAGTGCAGTTTCAGTCAATAATTCAGCAGGGGAGAGGAGGAGAGAAAGCAGAAGCAAAGAGGAAGGTCTTGAGGTGCTTCCGGAACCGGGGATGGGTCTCCAAGTTGCAGGGAGGGTGTTCTAGAGGGCGGCAGCAGCCAAAGAAAGATCTACCACCAACTCGTTGCTTGGAGAAGCGACTGACCCTAAGGGAGTTGGAGCCGGATGAGCGAAGAGCCCGAGAAGGAAGGTATTTAGGAAGAGAGAGTTGGAGGTGTTGAGACCCCAGGCTCCAGAAGGCCTCGTGGACAATGCAGAGGATTTTGAACTTAATCCTCGCAGCCACTGGGAGCCAGTGCAGAGATTTCATTCCTGGAGAGATACGATCCCTGGGCTTGAGGCCAAGGACAAGTCTCGCAGTCCTGTTCTGGATGAATTGCAGAATGTGTGCTCACTGAAGAACCTGCCCAGTATGTTGGTCCTCTTTACAGTCAGCTCTCTGGCGGAACAGAATTAAGTGGTAAGTCAGTCTTGCCCCTCCCTCTTCTTACTGTCAAGGTTTCTCTTGTGGGGCGTATGCTCAATCGAAATTGCAAAAACTGGGCACAGTAATACCCCTTTGGAATTTTGTTAGGTATTTAGAGGTTGTTTTGTTTTCATCCTTCAGAAAGCATGTTGTATTTTCCACTTTCTTCCTGCGTCTTGATCCAGTCCTCTGTCCATAGTTTACGTTTTACCCATACCGGGTTAAGGAGGGCTTCTTCTGTTGTCCCAAGATGTAATAGGGTTATCATACAGATGTTCTTCCGTTTTTGCAGTCTTTCAGCGCTATCAGTGAGAGCTTTCTGCAGGGTTTGGAAGCCCCCTGGTGGGTTTGCCTGTATACATTTCCTGTATATGGCCAAAGTATTCTAAACCACCATCGCGTATAGAGAGGTTAAGCCAAGTTCCATCCTAATGTCTTGTACAGGCATGCTCGTTGGTAGATTTAACACCCGTTTCCAGACGATACACTCCAGAATTGGCCAGACTTCTGCAGGTAGTGCGAAGAATGCCGCCGCGCCATAGGTAAGAATAGGTACCACCTTCATACGCTAAAAGAATATCACAGGTTGCATTGAGAAGGCACAGTATCTTTTGAGTAGTATCTGCACCTGGGCTGCCAAGTTGATTGCTTTGCTTCCTAATGTGGCTTCTATGGGGCGTCTCTTAAGTTAACATTTAGACACATTCCAAGGTAGGTAAGAGTTTAAAACGGTTAACTTTTCATTGTCCAAGAACCAGGCATGTTTGCTGTGCCTTGGAGTGCAATTCTACCCCGTAGTTATGATTCATGACTTTTTTGTGTTTTATTAGACCATTTTGCCACACAACTGGCTGCAGTGCATTTAGTTGTCTTTGAAGGCCAATTGGTCATTGAGTACCAAATCTGTTTAAAATAATCTTCACAGTTGTTAAGGCGCTAATTCCAGGGGGGGAAGCTTCGAACGTCCCTTGAGGCTTTTTGTACATCGGAGATAAACAAGTTGAACAATGCTGGTGCAAGCGAACATCCTTGTTTCAGACAATGGACTGTAGTTATTGACTCCAAGAGTTTTCCTTGCATGTCAATTCTGACTTAGAAATGTGCCAGTATGAAGATCCTGGATTGCTTTCATGGTATCCACCGGACACCCCCAGCTTTTTAGTTTTGGCCCAAAGCTTAGTGCGGTCAATTGTGTCAAAGGCCTGTGCCTGATCGATGAAAGCCATGCTGATTTTCACTTCTTTTTTCTCCAAAGTGCGAGCTTTTAGGATGTTATAGGTGAAGACGTTAAGAGTTGTTCCTACTCCCTTCACAAAGCCGGACTGCTACGTGTCACCAATGTTATTGTTGGTACTCCAGCTGTTCAAGGCGTTTAAGATGACGGCAGCAAAGATCTTCCCAGCAACGTCAAAGAGTATAGTAGTATGGTATTTTTTGGGTTCACTCCTGTCCCCGTTCTTGAAGATCACGACAACCACTGAGGTTTTCCACAATAATGGAACTTGTCTGGTCTTTTTAATGTGGTCGAACAGTTCCCACAAGAAAGTTGACCAAAGCTACTGTCACAACTTGAAGGGATGAAAGGGTATCAACCCCCTCTCCTGAACCCCAGAAGCCGAATAGATCGACCCTCCCACCCTGTTTGCCATGGGCGTCTGGATTTTAATAACACAGGTTACCACGTGGCAGCCAATGGGGGGGAAAAAGGAGTTCGGAAAAGGGTGTGGACAGATGAGGGATAGTTGGGGAAGAGAGAACATGCAAGTACATAACCAAATCTTACTGAAAACCCTGTAATCCTAAGCCTAACCTCCAAAGCCTCTTAATTCTTACTCGTACCCAACTCCCGCCTCTCTGCATAACCTGTGCATAATACTAATGCTAAATCAGCTCAAATGAGCATTACCACATCAAACAAGGTTTTAACCAACATGAAACATAACATAACACAAGACATAAATCGTATGAGGACCAAAATGCAAGACATGGTTTTGACAGTAAGCTGTATGGCACAAACAAGGGGGTGAATAAACAAGACACATGGCCCTTTGGGCTAGCAAAAGCAACAAACTTTACATTTAGCAGCGGTCCTCCTAACTTGACTAGAGAAGCTACCCCTATGTGGCATGTAATATTCGGAATAACGTGTCCTTAATGTCCTGAATCCGCACTAATAACGTGCTGTGTTCCTCATGGGCATGTGTGCTACAAAGGTGTTCACCAGCATAAACCATAAATGAGCGTGCCCTTAATCTCTCTCATTTGAACTCTGGGCTTGTTTGTAACGCCTGATGGCATGAACACTACGAACGCTCCTGCCAGCATAATATGCAAAAAGCACGTGTCTTTAACGTATCTCAGTTCACTTACCACAAGCTTCAGATGGTAACATACACACAGCACTTGTACACGTTGTTGTAAACAAGGATTCGTAGCAAGATAATAAATGCTCTGCCACTTATCTGAATGTCCGGGTGCCTCGCGAGGTCACCCGGACTCCGTAGAATGACGCAGGGTTAATGCCGGGCCGTCTCTGCTAACTGCCACGGCCTGGGCTCCTTAAATCGGCATACCTCTGGCGCCCAACTTCTTCCAGAATTTCCTCACCATCGAACGCCGTGACTGCCCAAGCTGCACATCCTTAATTGTCCGCACAAGAGCACAGGCGGCCGGCGGTTTAGTACACTCCCTAATCATTCCCAACTGTTTCAACGCGCGAACACAAAGAACCACATGTTTGCCCACAGGCTGCTGGGAAATGTAGTTCAGCGCCTATTGCCTGCAGTTTATGCGATTCCTCTTGCCGCAAACCAAATTCCTGACAGTTACGGATCTTTTTTATGCATGACATTGGTCATGCTGTCCGAGCCAGGGGCCCTCAAATTGGTTGCCTTGTTAATCATGACTAGGAAGTCTTTATCCATAGAGAAAGACCAGCTGTCCCCACATAAGGTGAAGTCTGTTTTGTCTTCTTTGGTGCTTGCAAAAATCGTGGAGAAATGATTGAGGCAGGTACAGACAGGCACAGCTGTGGTCAGTCCCTGCTGTGGGGCGTTAAATGCGTTGTTTGCCCAATTTCACTGGTGTTTTTCGAAGCGATGTTTGTAAGCATGGTTTGTCACTTTGCAGCAACCACTGTTTTCGCCTGCGCACCCACGTGCGGTGCAAGTTTATTTTTTTTTAGGTGCTGCACCTCCAAGCCCTGCAAACCCCCACACTCAGGACAAGGTGCTGTACTTTGCTTTTCAGGAGCTTTTTTCCCTAGCTGTGTCTTCATTAAAGATGTGCCTATGTGGGAAGGTACTTTTTGCATAGTACTTCCTAAATGCGATGAAGTCCATCAGCATCTTGATATAATCGATCTCGTGTTCACCTTGGTCCAACTTGTCATGTCTAATGGCAGCAGTGAGCATGTTGATAAGTTCTTTAATTCTCTCTGGGTAGATTATCAGTCTATTTCTTCCAGAGGACACCCTGATGTTTCCTGAGTGGGTCGTCCAGTGTCGTTTATTTAACGTCGAGCAGGTTAGTTTCAAGATGTTGTGGTCACTCGACCCTGTGTAACATTTCTAAGGACTTCACCTGCAGAGACCTGTTCCTAGAGATGAAGAAGTATTCTAGGATTTGTCTCTTGCCCACTTTTCCATGTAGTGTTGGCAGGGATATCCCCCTGGTGTTCCCATTCATAATCTGCTTCTAAGGCTCAAATCCTCCTGCCACGCTAGGCCTCTTATTTAAGATGGGCTCGCCACTGTGGCCATGTTCTTTATCAGGGAGGAGTTATGGTCGAAGCAGTGAATGTTGAGATCTCTACACATGATTATGAATGGGTTGTTCCATAGCTCGACAGAGTTGTCTATGATGTCCATTATGGTGGCTGAAAAAGTGGCCTGACGCCAGAGCTGTCGTGTTCAGTACACATTCAGGATGATCAATGCTCTTGTCTTGTCAGAATCTGACCTTTCTGTTTCCATCGTTAAAACCTGGATGTAAGGGCTGATGTTTTCTAAAGTTAGTAGTCGTAGGTTGGCGGCGTGTTAAACAGCAATTAGCAGACCTAATGATGGTCTTCCTTTCAGGTCTTTGATTGCAGGGTTAAGATGGATGGTATAGCCTTCTAGTACTGGGGCTTCCCTAAGCCAGGTTTCTTGCAAGCAGATGATACCATGAGCATCGTGTATTTTGTCTCTTTCCAAATAGGTGCATGAAACCTGTTGTGTTCCAGCTACACATGGTGAAGTCTTTAGGAGCTAGCTGGTTGTGCAGTTATGACCTTGTGCTATTCGCATCGAGGGCAGCTGCCAGCCTATTCCAATGGTCTACCTCGCCGTGACCGAAAATCTCCCCCACACCCTCTTTCGACTTGCTGTTATGACTCTCGTTGGCCTCCTGACGGCCTTTCACAGTAATTGCGAGTTGAGCTATTTTAGTATTAAATGTCCATGCTGGTAAATTCACTACCTCTTGTGGTTCATCAAAGTGTGCAGGCTGTGCCCAAGGCCTGTTCAGAGTTTCCATTTGTTCTTGTCGAGCTGTTCTCACTGTGTTTTTGCAACTTTAGTACCCCCTTTTTGGATTTGATTTGGGATCTAATGGGTCAAAGCCCATTGGCAATAGTGACCGTGCGTCATCCAGGAATAATTGTTTAACTCAGTTGTAAAACCAGTAAATAAGCACCTTATCCAGCTGACTTTCTTGGAGAAAAATGTTCAGGTCTTCAGTTGTAATTAGCTGCAACTTTGGAATGTGATGAAGTCTCAAAATGTTCTGTTCAGGATTAGTCCTTCGGTGATGTACAAGATGCATTCAAGAGCAAATGAGGCATCTCTTCAAGACTTTTTCTGTAGTCTACTTTTGGGTTATGCTTGGATCTGTCACTCATGAATTTGGTTACATTCGCCACGGGATGGTTTGCCTTTGTTCAGCTGGTCCTTCCGTCTTTGTTCTAATGTTCTGAATGGGGGAGACGGGCGAATGGTGTCATTAAGACCTCAATCAAATTTCAAGGTCCCTGACCGGTTTGATTCCAATTTTTCTCAATGTTTTTATTGTGATATAGCTGTGAGCACCTAATCCTGGTTGGCGTGTCATAATACATTGTTCGTTATGCGGCTGATGGCAAGTAACGGTTCGAACACCAGTCTTTGCTATATTTTTCTCAGTTATGGGGTCAATGTTTTTCTTATGGCCCTTATTTTGGCTTGCTTCACTTGCTACTCCTTTGTGTACTTCCCAGGCTAATTCTCAGGATTCTTGCACAGGGGTTGCTTCTTGCCTATGATTTGTTGATTGACGTGCCCCCTGTTAGGGAGAATTCTCATTTATGGCTAATTTCCCTTACCTAGTGAGTCCCTCTTACAGTGTATTTTTCTTGTGTTTGTCTGTGTTGTACTTTTTGTGCTCATGGGCTATGAAGTGTCACCAACATTGTTACTTATGTGTCACACAACACCTTTAGTGCAGTGACACTGGAATGTCTTTTAGACTTCCCTAGTAAACTCCATTTCTGGGTATGACTACTGTCCCCCAGAAACATGTAAAGGCACCATTGGCTTTACTAGTCCTTTTTTAAATACAGATCCAGTACCAACTATCTTACAATGGAGTACTGGAGGGGAATATCTTCCCCTGTCCTTCTGTACCTCAAGGGGCACTTTTGTGTCCCCCTTCCCGACTCGGCATGGCTGGTGGCAGTGGTAACTATCAATTTTACACAGATTCCCGTGTTCGTGGTCTGGCTGTGGTGACAGACGTGAATATAAAACCTGCTACCCCATATCATTTTTATTTTGGGTCCTAGCGTGGTTTTTCACCATTTCGTGTTGGAAAGGTCGGTCTTGTTTGCTTTTCGCACCAAACCCGATTTGGTTTCCTTGTTCTCCATCCTTTGGTGGGCTTCTGCGAAGAAGCCCTCCTTTGGTGTCTGGGTGTCTAGGTAGGCTGAATGTGAGGGAGACCCAAGTCGCACTTTGTGTCCATTGGCTGAGGTGGTTGTCCGGGCTGGACAAACCTCCCTGCTGTGTGATTGACAGCCAGGCTGTATGAATGGGTGATTTTGGCATAAAAGGCAGGACTCTTGGGCTGGAAGTCGGAGTCGCCACTGAAAGTACAAGAACCGAAGAGAGGCGGAGAAGAAGACGGCTGCTGCAACTCCTGGATGTCCGGTGAAGCCCTGCTGCAGTCCTGCGCCATCTACCCTTCAACAACAGAGAAGATCCAGTCCGTAGTCGTCTTCCCTTGAGCCTGGTGGGATCAACCAGCTCACCTTCTACAGCCAGAGAATCCTCTTCTGGGTCGAAATTGCTGCACTGAGCTGTAGTGGTCCGGATAGCCATCGGAAGAGCCCTCTCCTGTTTTTAAGGAGCCACCTTTAATTAATCGTTGCTTTGCTGCTGCTGACCTTATCCCTGAGTAGTGCAGATCGCTCCAGACGTCTTTCTTGTCCCCACGACTGAAGCTTCAGGAACTGTGAGTCTGCATGAACTACCAGTAACAACTGCTGTAGCACCAGCATTCTTCATTCGAATAAGGCACTGTGTCCATTTGGTCTTTCTCTCCGTTCGACCTCGAAGAATTGGGGTGAACCCTTTTCCTTTCCTAAGGCTTGTCCTTTCTTCCTTCCGTCTTATAACTTTTGCCTCCCTTTGACAATATCCAAGTACTCCTGGCAATGTTGATCTTGAACTGTGCTCACCGTGTGATCCTCGACAACAGAGCCCTGCTCCGTTTGACACTGGCACAGGCCTATTGACTTTTATCTGCCTCTTAGAACACATCCTCCTAATTCTATTGCCTTGACAAAAGTATTGCCTATGATTTTTATCCATTCTTCCCTTGTTTTAATTCTTTGTGTTAAGTGTGTTTGAGTACGGTTACATTTCTTCCTGCGGGTACGCTTTTCTTTCGTAAGACCGAACTTTCATTACTGTCAAAATGTGATCGCGTAGTAACCCATGGTAACAGTCTGTCAAATCCTAATGTACTTACCTTGAATTGAACTGAACAAGTGTGGTTTTATTTAATAGAAGTGAAGTGTTTTGTGAACAGATGGTTTGAAAATAAATGTACTTACATTTTTTAACCAGAAACCTTGAATCAGTGTTTTCTTGAGTCGCAGTAATTGTAGTCCTTTGTGTAATCCCTAGTACTGCTCATTTGCTCTTGAGATAAGTCTGGCTGTTCAGCCACCGCTACGACTTCACTGTGTAGTACAGGCTTGTACCAAAGGTGAAATTGTACCATCACTTGTAGTCCTAATCATATGTTGTGGTCCCTAAGGGTACTGCATGTGATTCTGCCTAACACCCCCTCTGCCGCTGTACCGTTCTTTTTGCTAGTAAGGTTAGGAACAGTGAATCTGTTCTTAAAATCTTCTCTCCAGTTTCCACTGCCCCCGATTAGGGATACACACCCGCAACACTGGGTACGTTGATGCAGCGATTTCTTTGTAATAATTGGCGGTGTACGCAGCTGCCTCTGGCTTTCTCGCTTTTCCTGTTGGTGAGTCCCCCCCCCCCACTGTAACTAATGAATTGTCCCAACCATAGCAGCCCATTTGGGGGGGGTGTCTAGGTGTTGGGGGCTAGTTCTCGATCCGTACCTTCAGAGCAATAGTTTTCCTCCTCATCTCTGTGATGCTGGAATTGCATCGGAGGGACAGGGCCTCCATATCCTTGTCCTTTACTGCCTTTTTATTGTGTGTTCTGTCGTGTTTTCCACGCAGGAGTTCATGTGGGACTTCCTGGCGGTGCAGCTCTCTTTTGGTTTGGTGAACAGACCCCTGGGATACCCTTATGGCACCCATGGGTAGGGGTACAACCCTGTGCCCCTAGGGTATGTTTTTGGGCACCTGTGACCCTCCGAGCAGGGTACGGGCTGGTAGCAGTTCTGTGCTGAAATGACTGGTGCCCTGAGCGTCCTCCATTTTGGGATGCCGAGGCCCTGTCATTGGAATCGGTACATTCCTGATGGAGACAAAATGGCCCCCATGGCCTCTTGCCTTCCATCACCTGTTACCCTGATCTTCCCAAAGTCCCGGGAAGCCCTGCCTCTGTCCCTTCCCCCTGACTTGCTGTTGGGTGAAGGTTCTGTTTATGGTAGTATGGGGAAGTGCCGACCAGACTGGCTGGAGCCTTCTCAACGACCGTATGTTGTGGGTAAGCCTGTGGGTGGGACCTGGGTGAATGGGTTGTGTGACGAATATACATTCTATGGTGTGACTGTCTAGTATCTGGTGTTTGACACAATGGTTGAGACAGCCCTGCCCGAAACCGGTATGAATGCAGCTTGGAGTGTTGAATGGCTTGGTACTTGTCCCAATACGCATAACTTGTTGTGAGTGTCTGGAGAGAAGTGAATGGCCTGAATACCTCGTGTACCTGATTGGTTGACTGCCTGCATGAATGCCCGTAGTCGTGATTGGATGCTTGTGTGCGACCCAGCGGAATGAATGGGAGTTCAACAGTATATCTGGGGACCTCTCACTGCTATGAATCGTGTTCAGAAGCTGATGTCCACTACGACGAGTAATTGGCGTGAAGCTTAACCTTGAGCCCTGCTGGACGAGAAGAATTGCTGTTGCTCTCCTTTGCAATCTGAAAGCTGCTGTGCTTCAAGAACTGACCCAGAGAGGACCTGGTAAGGCACCCTCTTCCCGGGCTACGAGGGACCATCGTGCACAGCTGAACTTTGCTAAAGCTCCCTGGTAGACAGACCTTTGACGGGCTGCTGACCCGATACGGGGATTGCTGCGGAACTCTAAAGAGAAGCGCCCGGACTGTGCTCCGCCACTGTCGCCGGCCGCCGTCGCCGACCAGAGCCGCTGTGCTCCCGTTGCCTAAGAAACTTCAGTGATCCAAGGACGCTCTCGTCCGCATCGTCGCCGCTGTATCCTGCTGGAGAAGGCCTGACCGTCGACGCGCCGAGGAGCATTCACCAGTGGGTTTTCCGCCACCCAAAGACCACAGAGACGCCGATGACTCGACGCCCTTGCTGGGCCACAGTTCTTCAACTCTTTGCTGTCCCGAACTATCGACACCGAGGTGCCCGCACGCCTCTACCTTGCAGGACGTTTACGCTTCTCCATCAACGAGCACCGCTAGGAACGACACGGCCACCTCAACGTCGTAGCTCGACCTGTTCTCCGTCGGACGTTCGACCCGTGACTCCTGCCTGAAAGGGAGGACACTCAAGAAGGGTTGTCGATTTCCCCGACGCGGAACGCTACAACACCAAGGTACTTTGGGGTTGCAGAACTATTGGGAAGTCTAAGGGTGAACAATATATGGACTGGGCTTGTATCTTTCTCTACAGGTTGTCCAGGTGGAGGGGGATCTCCACACAGAGCGGTGTTTAACGGTAGTTACCAGTATTCTGCCTATTGGTCAACCATCCTGCTTTACTTCCTCTCTCTACTGCTGGTTTCCTCTTTATTTTGATCTGTCTCATATTCTGACCGTATGCACTTTAATAAGATCTAGTAACGTTAGTGGTACCACTTTAGAACTGTACATATGTACCATTGTTGATTTTCGGAGTACAAAGTGAGTTATCGTGATCGTGTATATGACTTTGAATATTAATTATATAAGACTGTGTTTTAACAGATAGTGTGTGGACATTCCTTTGTGGGGGCTCGGGGACTACACTGTACTTAAGAACCAGCTCGCATCATCTCCCGAGAAGCTAGGCCTTGAGTACTCGACTAAGTTACCATAATAGAGAAACTTGGCAGGGGTCTCTGTGCCTCCCCTCTACCATATAGAGAGCGGAAGTGCAGACCCCCACTCCAGTCTTTACAATCTCCCATCGTATAGACGGAGAGATCTAGTAAGTAGTCTTTGATTATAATACTTGTGATGAGGGCCCCCTGTGCTTTGTCTTGAGGAGAGACTTGTGGGTTTCCTCTGGTCCGTTTGCATACTCCAGGATTGGTGTCCTGTCCTCGGTAGCCGGTTTTATTTTTGCTGGGATTGTCCAGTTTCTGTTTGCTGATCCCAGGGCAGGCATCCTATCCAAGGTTGTGGCTTTTCCTTTTGCTGGTAGTGTCAGGTTTCTGATGAAAGATCTACTGTAATTTGATCTTTGCTTGTGTGGCGTTTTTATGTTCTTAGATTTCTTTTAGACCAAATATTCTCCAGCATGGGGTCTGGCATGGATTCACATGCTCATGAATATTCCCCGTCGTCAGGCTGGGAATCCTCGGTAAAGAAAAAACCAGTATCAGTTTCGTTTCTGATCTGTCTTTCGTAGTAATAACCAATCACTGGTCTCTGCGTCATACTGACCACAGCCAATGACTGCCCTCTACCTAAGCACCGCCTCTGGCAGCCATCTTCAGATTTTTACCGCACGTTCATGTGTTGGGATCCTCGTGCTATTGCTCTCGAGCGTTAGTGCTATTTTTTTCACGTTTTTTCTCAAAAAACTTTTTTTTTTTGGTCAAAAGAGCCTCAACCTCCACCGACTCTCCATCCGATCAACGGGGACCCATGTCGGATTCGTCTGCGCCCCTCAAGGGTGAAGATTTCGTCGAGCTACGCTTTTGGAGGACTCCACAAGTTTCTCAGGCCCGGACATGGCCCAGGAGAAGGGAAGCTCGACGCCCGGAAAGCTGTTCAGGATCTGCCCTGGATGCCAGCTGCAGAACGTCTTTAAGGAGGACGAACACTCCTTTTGTCTCTACTGCTTACATGAGGACAAGACGCACATGGAGAAGGACTGTGCGTTTTGCGGCAACATGTCGGAGCGGACCATGAAGGACCGCCATCAACGTCTCGCCAACTGGCTGGAAGGGAAGAGCCCGTCAGGCGAGAAGAGGAAGAAATCCGAGCGGTCTTCTAAGACCTTTGAGGACGCCCCGGCGACGGGGGTCCAACACAAGTCCAAGCACCACGAGTCTGCTGGCACCGGGAGCGCCGAACGGTCGGGCTCTACGGGCGCCAGGCAGGGCGTACCCTCCCCGGCACCTTCAGCCAACTCGGCGGCCATTTTGTTGGCTATACAGTCCTTATGTTCAGAGATAAGGACGAGACTACCGTTGCCGACGGAGGAACCTTTCCCGTCGGGGGATCCGGAACTGGGACCTTCTGGTGCTCCCCCGCCCAAGAAAAGAAGGATTCACCCTCCACCTCCTTTTCAGCCGTCGCGCCCCGTCCAGCCCTCCTCCCCGTCCACCCGAGGGGATGATACGGGGACTGACACGGCAGCGACGGGTACGGACGACGAGGTATACGACGAGGATCTACCGTCGTCACCTCCCACCAGGGCTTCTCCGCCCGACGAGATTGGATCGTTCCACTCCATGATCGCCAGGGCATCCAAGCTTTTCCAACTCTGCCCTGAGGAGAAGAAAAAGGAAGGATTCCTTTATCAACGGCGCGAGGCCAAGAGGAAGACGGTCCTCGCGGTGCCTCTACCGGACGACATTTGGGATGAGGGCCTCGCCCTCCTCAAGAACCCTTCCACGACGCCAGCTAGAAGAGACCGGTACGAGAAGAAGTACCGGGTCCCGGACGCGGCCCCCCTGTGCCTCCGGGCGCAGCCTACCCCGGACTCCGTCGTCTCCGCGGCGGCCAGGAAGAAAGCGGGGGAGGGTGGTGCGGCCTCCACATCGACTTCCCCACCGGACGGCGAGGGAAAGAAATTGGACGCTATGGGACGCAGGGTCATCTCGTCTGCAGCGACGACGATTAAAGCGGCCAACGCCTTGGCTATCGTGGCCCGCTACGACAGGGAGCTATGGTACAAACTGGCTCCCCTGCTGGACTTCCTACCGGACGACAAGAGGGCGGATGCCCTGGAGATCCTACAGGAAGGCGAGGTGGCGTCGGACCACGCCATCACTATTGCGACGGACATCGCCGACACTGGGTTTCGCCAGTTGGGCAACGGCGTTTGCCTTAGGCGGCGTGGATGGCTCAAGGCTACGGACTTCCGTCAAGACGTACAGACCAGAGTCCTGGACATGCCGTTCGATGGGAACAATCTGTTTGGGAAAACAGTGGACGATTCCCTTCAGGCCATTAAAGCGGACACTGAGACGGCCCAGGCCCTTGGGGTTCTGCAGCAACGACGGACGCCCTTTCGGAGCAGCGGAGGCAAGGGCGCCTCCAAAGGTTCCGGCGGCGGTTTCTCCACCTACCGTCAAGCGGCCCGCTCGTCTCAGGAGGCCTACAGAGGACGAGGCAAGTCTGGCGGACCCCGCCGTCGTCGCCAAGGAGGTCAAGGCGGCAAAGTCTCGTCGAAACAGGATTGAACCGGCCGTGGGGTCGGGCCCCCACCGAAGCACCCCGGTGGGAGGCCGGCTGGCGAGCTTAGTCAGCGTGTGGGAGTCCATCTCCACCGACCGTTGGGTGCTGGACGCCTTAGCCCGGGGCCACGCGCTCGAGTTTCAAAGAAGGTGCCCGCGCGTCCCCCCCCCGTGGCCAGGAAAGAGCTTCACGTCCCTCAGCTTCTCCTGGAGGTAAAGGCGATGCTCAGGAAGGGCGTCATCGAACTCGTCCCAAAGAGGCTTCGGGGCTCCGGAGTTTACTCGAGATACTTCCTCGTTAAGAAGAAGACGGGAGGATGGCGCCCCATCCTAGACCTGCGACGTCTGAACAAGTTCATCAAGGCGCAGAAGTTCCGGATGGTCACCCTCCAGCACGTCCTGGGGCAGCTGGAGGAAGGAGACTTCCTGTCGTCGTTGGATTTGGAGGATGCCTACTTCCATATTCCCATCCTAAAGGGGCACCGAAAATTCCTCAGGTTTGTGGTCCAAGGGCGTCACTACCAGTTCAAAGCCCTCCCCTTCGGACTACGGTCGGCACCCAGGGTATTCACCAAGTGCCTTGCACCGGTGGCGGCGCAGCTGCGCCGCGAGGGGATCCACGTCTACCCCTACCTGGACGACTGGCTCATCCGAGCCAAGACGAGGGAGCTCGCCGTGGATCACACGGCAAGGACCGTCCAACTTCTCACGGACCTGGGATTCTCCGTGAACTACGCCAAGTCCCACCTGGTACCCGCGCAAAACGCACTGTTTCTGGGAGCGAAGCTCGACACAGTGTCCCTTCTGGCCTCCCCGTCGGAGGAAAGGACCAGGTCCATTCTGGGCAAGGTACAGCGGATGTTGGTTTCCGACGCGGCCAAGGTGAGGTCCATCAAGTCCCTCCTCGGAATGATGTCTTCTTGCATCTACCTCATTCCCATGTGCAGGCTCCGGATGCGCCCGTTGCAGGAGTTCCTGGACGCGCGCTGGATCCAAACGACGGGCGGCTTCGAGGAGAGGATCACACTCGACGAGAGTTTCCGCCGAGCGGTCCGGTGGTGGGGCAACCGCGCGCATCTGACGGCGGGCATGGACTTCCAGACCCCAGACCACCAGGAGACAGTGACCACGGATGCCTCCCTGGAAGGGTGGGGAGCGCACACCGAAAATCTGCACGCGAGAGGCCTTTGGCTCCCGACGGAGAAGTCCCTCCATATCAACGTCCTGGAGCTCCGTGCAGTGTTCTGGGCCCTCAGGTCCTTCCTTCCGTCCCTCAAGGGCAAGGTGGTGAGGATCTTCACCGACAACACCACCACCATGTTTTACATCAGGAAACGGGGCGGAACCAGGTCTCCAACGCTGTCCAAGGAGGCGCAGGACCTGTGGCATTGGGCCATCGCCCAAAGGATGTTTCTGGTGCCGTTTCATCTGGCAGGGATAAAAAACACCATCGCCGACTCACTCAGCAGGGAACTGCGCTCGTGCCACGAGTGGGAACTACGGCAGGATCTAGTGGATCGCCTCTTCCGACGGTGGGGCACACCCCAGATCGACCTGTTCGCGACGGCGACGAACTCCAAGTGCCGGAGGTTCGCCAGCAGGTTTCCCCAGGCGAGGAGCATGGGCGATGCCTTCTCGTTCCCCTGGGAGGGCCTGTTCCTCTACGCGTTCCCTCCTTTGCCACTGCTAATCCGGCTCGTCAACCAGCTCAAGAGGTCGCAGTGCAGGATGATCCTCGTCGCACCTGCGTGGCCGAGGCAGATATGGTTCCCGGACCTTCTGGACTTGTCAGCGTCCCCGCCAATCAAGCTGCCGGTGGACGCGGATCTACTCTCCAGGGAAGGAGGCGCCATCCTCCACCACGACCTGAAATCGCTGAACTTGCAGACCTGGCTCCTGCGGCGCTAGAGTTTGGAGGATACGACATACCGGCCGACTGCAGAGAGGTTCTTGCAAAGGCCAGGGCGTCCTCGACTCTTAAATGCTACGGACACAAATGGAAGAGGTTCTCTATCTGGTGCCACGCACAGAAGATTAACCCTCTACGGATTACGGCTCCCCAAGTACTGCCGTACCTGCTGACGCTGGCCAAAGCTGGACTGGCACACGCGTCCATCAAGATTCATCTTGCTGCGATCTCCCGATACACCAGAACCACGGGCCGGACGTCCTTGTGGTCTCATCGTCTGGTGAAAGAGTTCATGAAGGGACTGTTCAGATCGTTCCCGCCGGTGAAGGCGCCGGCCCCGGCGTGGGAGCTCAACGTGGTGCTGACCAAGCTTATGGGACCTCCGTTCGAGCCTCTGCACTCGGCCCCTTTGAAGTTTCTGTCGTGGAAAACAGCGTTTCTTGTGGCCATCACCTCCGCACGACGGGTGGGAGAGATCCAGGCCCTTTCCTGCAAGGCCCCGTACTTGACTTTTCACGACACGAGGGTAGTGCTCAGGACGCACCCCTCCTTCATGCCCAAGGTACCGTCGGACTTCCATCTCAACGAACCCTTGGTGTTGCCTGTGTTCTTCCCGTCGCCTTCGTCGCCGGCTCGCTCGCTGGATGTGGCTAGAGCGCTGAAGTTCTACGTGGACCGCACAAAGTGTTTTCGAAAGACGTCACAACTCTTTGTGAATTTTGGACCTGTCAATCAGGGGAAGGCTCTCTCGAAGGCTTCCATTTCCAGATGGCTCTCCGGCTGTATCATGTACTGTCATCGGTTGGCAAACCGACCGCTGCCTGGCCGTCCGAGAGCCCATTCCACCAGAGCGATCGCAGCTACCACGGCGTTCCTTTCTGGTGTGCCCCTGCTGGACATATGTAGGGCTGCTACGTGGAGGTCGACGCACACCTTCATGAAATTCTACTGCGTCGATCGGGATTCCAGGGAGGAGTCCAGGGTCGGCCAAGCAGTGCTGCGCAACCTGTTCGCCTGAGGTGAGCCTGGTGAGGAGGTAAGATGCTTAATGTTGAGTTTGATGTAATGCTTAATGTTGAGCCTTTGCCACCTCCCGTTGTTGTGCATGTGTGTACTGCTATGTATTCTTTATTCATGAGCATGTGAATCCATGCCAGACCCCATGCTGGAGAAGGAACAAGTTACTTACCTGTAACTGTTGTTCTCCAGCATGGGTCTGGCATGGATTCACATGCGAACCCTCCCGCCTACCCCTCTGCGGCTCTTCACTTGGTCATACTGCCACTTCACGTGCTTCCAAATCTGAAGATGGCTGCCAGAGGCGGTGCTTAGGTAGAGGGCAGTCATTGGCTGTGGTCAGTATGACGCAGAGACCAGTGATTGGTTACTACTACGAAAGACAGATCAGAAACGAAACTGATACTGGTTTTTTCTTTACCGAGGATTCCCAGCCTGACGACGGGGAATATTCATGAGCATGTGAATCCATGCCAGACCCATGCTGGAGAACAGTTACAGGTAAGTAACTTGTTCCTTATTTTGCAATTTACTGTTTTTCTTTGGCTCCTTAACATTTTGAACTCGCTCCGACACAATTGCCCTAGATGTATCCATGACGCCTAGGGTGGATACGTTCAATTCACCCACTACTTGAGGGCCTACTGTTAGTGCTTCCTGGTTGGCGTTTTGCGTTGTGATCTCAGCTGCCTTGTCCGAGATCTCAGGGTCCCTCATCCGGTCGTTCTCTTCGCTGGTTGGTGCGCCATCCTCTTCCCGACAGTGTCCTGCGTGTGCGTAAGCCCAGTTATGCCTCCTAATGCATTTTCTGCAGTGTTTTGTTGAGCAGCACAAAGCCGCAGCAGCTCATCTCGACCTCATCAGTCTCATTAGGAAATTCTGGCAGTGCCCCTGTGGGCAGGTGCTGCCCCCGCGTAGCTGATGGGTTTAGCGTATTTGTGAGACAGTTCTTTTAGACCCGCTGCATGTAAGGAGTTGTGTAGCTTCCTCTTGTTTTTCTCCTTAATTATAGGGTCATTTATACTGTGCGTAATGTTCGTAATCCGTGCAGTGTTTTTCTCCAGATTATCCTGTATGGCTGGAAGAAAGCCTTCGAATGCGTCATTGCTATGACCGTTGTTTGGTTTTGGAACTGGTCATCCAAGTTTTCATATCATTTCGTGAACTGCCCCCTTTTGAATGGAACTTGATTTGGGCTCCTGACCGTTTTTGGAACGGTCAAGGTGGGGGGGGGGGTATGGGAAGAGGGTCATCTTGGATCTTGGCTATTTTTTTTGTTGTCTGTCAGCTGTCTTGATTTATGGAGCAGGCGCCGTTTCTTAGAATATTCCTTGTGTATGGATATATTTGAATCAAAGAAGGGCTGATTAGGCGAATCTGGGTCATTGTAGTTTCTAAATCGGTTTGTGTCCTGTTTTTAACTACTCTTTGACCCTTGTTGTTTTGGTTGTGGACGTTCCTTTATGGCCAACTTGGCCTAGATGGCATCTAATTGTGGTGTTTCTTTAGGCGCAGCCACGCAAGCATCTGACCCTGATGCCTGGGCAAATGACCTGACATTACTAAACTCCTAAACCGTTTTTCCCGGGATTACATCCGCACCCGTCACTCCGGGGTCGATGGCTTTCATGCTCTCCAGACATACAGTCAAAAACCTCTCCCATATACACATCCACTGGATCCAGTTCCTGCAGAACTGAAGATGCACGGGGCACCACCAGTGCTGGTTTATGATAGCCTGTTTGCCAACGACACATTCCTCTATCATATTTTAGCCCCTTCGGGTGCCAAATAGTTTGGGTGTATAGTGAACTCTATTCTGAGGGATAGTCATAGGGGCCTGAATGGGCTTCAGTGTTTGTGTCTCCTGTCTTGTAGTTCCCAGTGCATTGGTCAACTGTTTTACTACAAGGTTCTTTTACCGGGTGCCCGCCTGAGGGGCTACGCCCTACTACTGGACAAATATGAGGGGGCACCTGTACGCAGCCCTACCGGCGATTCAGCTGAGGACTACAGCTACCAGGCCTCATCCTGAGGTGCAGGGTAGGCTTCAAAATCCACTTCCAAGAGTCCAGGAGGAGGCTGGGCCCAGTGAGCCAGGCACCACGAGGCAGGCACATGGCACTCGGCTCGACAAAATGGCTGCTGCGCCAGTCAAGATGACCGCTCGTCTGATGCAGACCCCCGTTGGGGGAGCAGGTAGGAGCATGAGTGTCCAGGTGGGGCTGGTCTTCACCAGGTACGTGGCCTACCGCCCTTTCCTTCTACGTCGCAGGGCAGATGCCCCCCTGCCACTAGCCAGGCAGAGGCACACACAGGCCCCAGCAGCCACCCGCTGCTCAATCGATACAGCCTGTGAGGACAGGTGTTTTGAAAAGTTCCTCACGCTGATGAGGCCCCCCCTCAGATTGGCTCCATCCTTCAGGATGTGATCAGGGACATGCTACCTCCAGTCCCTCCGGTGGCACCCATAGTCATTCCTCCTATGGCTCCGGTCACTCAGGCCTCTGTTTCCCACACCGGGTCCTTCAATTCCAGCTCCTTTGCCTCCTACAGTTCAGGCGGTTCCACACCAGCCTCCGTCTCCACACCCTAGCCTACGGCTCCCCGCACTCCTCCACCGGTGCCAGACCAAACTGA
Source organism: Ambystoma mexicanum (assembly GCF_040938575.1). Taxonomy (NCBI): domain Eukaryota; kingdom Metazoa; phylum Chordata; class Amphibia; order Caudata; family Ambystomatidae; genus Ambystoma; species Ambystoma mexicanum. The sequence goes on along the minus strand of NC_090929.1, from coordinate 1,219,579,763 downwards.
CACCCTGGTGAACACCGATGAGGAGGAGGACCCCGACACACCATAGTCAGCCACTGCATTCAATGATCGATTTGCAGGTTTGGCTGAATACTTGGTGCTTCCGCAACCCGAGGTTGAACATCCTGAGGCGGGGGTCCGGGCCGAAGTCCGGTCTACGCCCCGCGACCAGAACAAGGATTGCGATGCAGAAGGACATTGTTGCTCTTGGCCAAAAAGGGATGGCTGAAACCCCATTTAGCAGAGCCCACCAACACGCGCCTTAACGCCAAGTACACGCAGTTGGAGGGGGATGCACTCTTGTTGACGGCACACCCACTGCAACACTCCTCAGTGATTGGCAGGGCTTCCATATACTCGAAGCCTCAGTCTTCATCGGCCATCTAGTCCTTGGCTCTGCTAGGCAAGGAGAAGATCTTGGAGGCGTATGGGAAGGTCTATTCCAACGCCTCTCTGCACCTTTGTCAGGCGAATGCGGATGCCATGCTCGCAGCTGTTAACCAGAGGCTTTGGCAGGAAATGGCTGACTTCCTTCCGGAACTTCCGGTGCAGTCAGGCCTGCTTCAAGGTGGAGCTGGCAGAAGCAAAGATGGTGGCTCAAGACATCATGGAGTCCACATTGGCGCATACCGAGGCCTCAGGCTGGGCCATCTGCATTGCCACAGACATGAGAAGGACTGCTTGGCTCCAGGCTTCCAAGTTCAACCCAGACGTCCAGAAGCGCATATTGGACCTTTCATTAGAGGGTAGCAACCTTTCATTCAGCCACTGACTAGGAATTGGATAAGAACAGTTCCCAGACTGTGAAATCCTTATCCATCCTTACGAAGTCCACGCCCAAGACCTACAGTCAAACGCACCAGCCTTCCGACAAGGGTCGGTCCTCAGGCGGGTTACGGGGCCTCCAAGAACATCGGTCCAGACAGTCGGACCACTCTAAGTCAGCACTGCCGCAAACCGCACAAGGCAGGGAATAAGGGCCTCTCTCAGTCCCCCTCCTCGGTCTCAGAGGGAAAAAAGGCATGACACTCCCCTGTGGGTCCACGTGTCTCTGGTGGGGCCAGGCTTGTTTTCCACGCACACAATTTGTGCGTGAAATTCGCGGATCCCTGGATCCTATTAGTAGTGTCCATGGGGTGCCGCCTACAGTTCCTCCCTCTCCTCCCCTCCCACAGAGTGGGACAGCAACCCTGTTGGTGGAAATTCGATCGCTCGTAGTGAGCCAGTGAGTGGAAGAAGTCCCAGCCTCCCAGAGGGGTATGGGATTCTACTCCAGAATTTTCGCCATACACAACCATGCTGGCCTGGGTTATGTTGGACCTTTCACCCTGAACCTTTCCCTCACGCTTCAAAAGTTCAAGATGGTTACCCCAGAGCTTATTGCAGAGACACTGTGCAGGGTAGACTGGATGTGCTCCCTGGATCTCAAGGATGCTTACCTGCACGTCCCGATTTAGCAGCACCATTGTTCGTTCCTGCGCTTCAGGATCATGGGCTTCCATTTCCAATACAAGGTTTTACCCGTTGGCCTCAATTCAGTCCCCAGGGTCTTTACCAGGCTTATGAATGCAGTGGCAGCCCTTCTCTGGGCCCATGGTCCCCATGTCTATCCGTACCTGGATGACTGGCTCGTCAGGGCGAGATCCCCCCAAGGTGTTCCATCATACCTCCTCCAACCTGCTGCCTGCAAATTGAATTTGATCTTATTGTGTTTATTCTATATTTGTGCTTTTGAAACTGCTGCACTCTGTGTTTTTTCACTGTACATTTCCTGCTCACTAGCGACTAAGACCTCTTTCTACTTCTTTGGAGGCGGGGCTTTCCCCTCTCCTACGCCGGCACCAGCTTTAAATGTGCCATACCGACCGCTCGTGCAGCGGACAGGCGCAGCGGGCACGCCATCAGCACACCGAAGGTGCGCTTAAGGCAAGCCCATCTGTGCCCGTCCATGCCGTGAAGGGGCGGGAAGGCTTCGTCAGTAGGAGTTCTCTCCTCTCCCTGGCACCTATAAACACGATCTGGCCGGCTGGCTGGAGAAGCTGCCTGATACCTAACTGCTCTGCCCTTAATAAAACTCCCGAAGAGAAGAAGACTTCGGTGAAAGCACCCTCCTTACTCTTACTAAATACCCGCGCTCTCCTGGCTCATACTGGGGAAATTCACGATTTCATAATGAGCAAATAACCTTCGCTACTCTGCCTTACTGAAACATGGCTTGTCCCAAGCTCTGCACCGGCACTGGTTCAAGCTATTCCGTTAGAATATCGTATCATTCATCATGACCGCCCACATCAACCCCCCCCCCCCTCAGCGTGGGGGTGGGGTGGCTGTCATATTTCGGGCTGAGCATGATGTTACCATATTACCCTGCCCCCATTAGCTCAATATGGAAGCGCTGTTTTTCAGATGTGCCATCCCGCCTTCCTGTATTTGTCATTTCTTGCTGATATATCGTCTGCTGGGGCCTATAGGCCGTTTTAAGGTCTCCTTCCCGGATCTATTGGCTGACATGTGCCTACACTATACCAATCTAATAGTGTTAGGCGATTTTAATCTTAGTTATAATACTCCTAGATCGAACGAGCTTTGCTCTTTCTTTGACAGTCTACTTGATCTCGACTTTCACCAACTGACCCATGGCCCTACCCATAGTCTGGGCAATACTCTTGACTTTATTTTTCTTAAAGATTCCTTGCTGAGCCTTGATACCATGGAACCAGTGGTATGGTCTGACCATTACTTGGTAACGTGTGTATTTCAGTCCCTGAAACACCCTATTTAGATCTTTCCACCAAAAATGCTGTTGCGCACATGGCGCTTGATTCTAGAGAGCTGAGTGCCCATATTACTAACAAATGTGACTCTGTGAGGCCTCTGTCTTTGCGCGCACTGTCTCCGATTTTTCAGGAATCGGCCGTCACCTTTACCCCTCTGAAACTGGTACAAGGTCGGAGACTACCTTCTCAACCTTGGTTCTCTGAACAACTAAAAATTGCCCGTCTGAAGTTAAGACAGACCGAACGTAAATGGCTAAAGAACTACGATCCTGATCTCAGATCTTATTAAGCTTGTCTGTCCATCTATTTGGATGACATTAAAACTGCCAAAGCTACTTTTGTCTGCCAGAAGATTGAAACAGCACTCTGATAACCCAAAACTCTTTTCTGTAGTTAAATCTTTAACCTCCCCTGAAGCCCTTACTTCCAGTGTTAAACCTACCCAAGAACTGTGCGTCGATTTGTCCCTTTTCTTTATCAACAAAATAGAGGTTATTCGTACTAACATTGCTAAATCTCTAGCTGCTTCGGTCTCTGGCGCCAGCAATATTCACTCTTCCTCGTCCGCTGATCAAAGCCTCCTCTCCCGCCGATGCCATCCCTATGAAGATTATGAAGATCGCTCCTGACCTTTTGGTAGCCCTCAGTGTTAGGGAGAATTCTCATTTATGGCTAATTTCCCTCACCTAGTGAGTCCCCCAGCAGCTTTGCTTGACTTCTGGAGTTTATTTTTTTCCACTTGTTAAGAGTGAGAGCTTTTCCCCCACTCTTACCTGGGTTTTGCTATGAGTTTCTACCTGTTTTTGTGATTGTGGACTCTTAAGTACACCACTTCAATAGCCCCCTTCTTTTTGTGTCACACAGCACTTTCAGTGCGTGGCACAGGGTTGTCTTTGAGACTTCCCTCAAAGGGTAAAGTTACCATTAACTTTACTTGGTCAATCTACCACAGATCCAGTACACCCCATCTTCCATGGAGTACTGGAAAGGGTTAACTTGTATCCCTTTTTATTTGTACCTCCTAGAGCATTGTTTCGCTCTTTTGACATTTAGACTTGGCTGGTGGCAGTGGTATCTACCGTAACTTTTCTACCACGATTATGTTCGATAAACGTGGTACTGTTCTTGGCTATTATGTTAGCCTCGAACATAAACCCGCTTGACCAAATCGTCTTTCTCTTGGCTCCGGTTGAGTTTATTCGCCATTTCTTTTTGTAAAGTCCCTCTTGTGTTTTACTTTACGCGGCAAACTAGGTTTGCCTTCTTTGTTCACTGTCTTTTGGCGGGCTTCTGCCCAGAAGCACTCCTCAAGGCGCCTGGGTGTCTCAGTGGGCTGAATGTGAGGGAGGGGTGTAGTCACCCCCTGCACAGGGTTTCCTAGGAAACCCAAGTTGCACTTTGTCATGATTGGCCAGGGTAGTTGTCCGGGCTGGTGATTGACAGCCAGGCTGCGTGAATGGTTTTTTTTTGCATAAAATGCAGGTCTCTTGGGCTAGAAGTCAGTCGCCACTCGAACTACAAGGAACCGAAGAGAAGCGGAGAGAACGACGGCTGCTGCAACTATCCCGTCCTGGTGAAGCCCTCCTGCAATCCTGAGCTAGCTGCCCTTCAACGACTCGGAGAAGATCCAGTCCGGAGTAGTCTTCCCTTGAGCTTGGTGGGGATGACCAGCCCATCTTCTACAACCAGAGGATCCTCTTCCGTGGTCGAAATCGCTGCACACTGCTGTAGTGGTCCGGATAGCCACCTGAAGAGCCTCTCCTGTTTTTAAGGAGCTCACCTTTTATTCCGTGTCGCTGCTGCCGGCCTCATCCCTGTGTGGTGCAGACCCTCTTCAGACTTCCTTCTCGACGAAGCTCCAGGAATCGTGGGTCTGCGGGAAACCAACAGGAACAACTGCCAGGGCACCAGCTGCACCATTGGAACAAGGTACTGTGTTCTGTTGAGGAAACTGGGTGAATCCCTTTCTTTTCCAAGGCTTGCCCTCGTCTTCCCTCCTTCTTATAACTTTTGCTTCCGAACATTGACAATATCAAAGTACTTTTGGCTATGTTGAATCGTGAACTGTCGGCCTGTGTGATCTTCGGCAACTGGCCCCGGTGTCTTTCGACCCTGGCTCTGGTCCTTTGACTTTTGAACTCCTGTCTCTTAGTGTTTCTTGATTCTGCCTGCCTAAACAAAATATTGCCTGTGAATTTTGCCTCCAACTCCCTCTGGGTATCTCAGGTGCCAAGTATGTTTTTGCCTCGGTAGCATTTCATATCACGGATACGCGTTTGTTTAGTAGACCGAACTGTATCACCACCTGTAGTCTTAATTGTGTGTAGTGGTCCCTAAGGGCACTGCACAGGATTCTGCCTAACATTCACTTCGGCCGTCAATGATTCCTGCCAATCTGGCTTTGTCCTCCCCTGAACTGAAATCAGCTATGGTAGTGTCCTCTTTTTAGAAGCCCACTCTCGATCCCACGGTTCTTCCTTTCTGGAAACTACTAATAATCCTGCCCAGGCAGGCTTTAGACAAGGCAGAGGCACTGAGTGTGTGCTGGTGTCCGTGTAGGACGATATGTCCAGACTCGTCTACTCAGGGGGGGGGGGTTGCTTGATCTCGCAGCGGCGTTCGACACGGTCGACCACCCCATCCTGCTGGCTCACCTGGCCCAGATCGGAATTTCTGGCCAGGTTCTAGCCTGGTTCACCTCTTATCTGTCGGATCGCGCTCAAACTCTTGTTATGCCTCCTTTTCTCTCTTTACCCTGTTCCCTCACATGCGGTGTCCCTCAAGGTTCTTCTCTGTCCCTGATTTTGTTTAACATTTATATTTGGGCGTTAGTGGGCCTCATCTGCGCTCACGGGCTCCACTGTTACTCGTATGCCGACAATGCCCAAATTCCTGATCCGGCTAGATCGGGATCCGGCGATGGCGTCGGCGTGCCTTTGTGACTGTTTGAGGGCCGTGGTTGACTGGATGGACCACAACTGGCTCAAGCTTAATGGGGATAAGACTGAGGTGTTGGTGGTGGGATGTCCCCCAGGTCCCTCTCTGTGGATCACTGCCTATTGGCCTTCTACTCTGGGTCCCCTTCCTTGTCCAGTCAGTAAGGTAAAAAATCTTGGTCATTCTTTCTGACACTCTTTCTATGGCTAACCAGGTGGCGGCGGTGTGCCAGCCGGCCACTATCAATTTAAGATCTTGAAGAAGGTCTTACCTATGATACCTGAGCCCCTACGTCCTCTGGCTGTTGCAGCACTAGTCCTATCTCTCCTGGAATATTGTAACTTTGTACCTGGGCCATCCAATTGGCCTGATACAACGGTTACAACGAATACAGAACCTAGCGGCTAGGTTAGCCACGGGCACCCCTTATGGAGCTCATATTTCCCTGGTACTGCGTTAGCTTCACTGGCTGCCGGTTAATCAACGCATCTTGTTCAAGGCTATGTGCATTGTCCATAGGGTTATTCATGCCCAAGGCGCAGAGTTTCTGCAGGCAACATTTTCTCATTACCTCCCCGCACATGATCTTCGCTCCTCTTCCGCCGACCTCCTGGCTTTCCCGCGGTTCCGTCGTACCAGGATAGGCAGTGGAGCCTTCTCCATAGCTTTGGCTAATCTATGGAACGGCCAGCCCCTCGATCTGACGCAGAGGCTAATGTTCCTGGGCCTCATCTGGGATACGGCATGCGCAAGAGTTTTTCCCGCTCGGAGGACAAGATTGCAGCCATCAAGAAGGCCACTAATCATTCTCTACAGCCAGTCACCTGTATGTTAATGTTAAAGGACATTTATACTGTGCACTATCACCACAGTATTGGTCCCCTGGCGCTCTGGCGTATCTGTTATGTAAGAGGGTAGGGCGGGTTAGTGGGGTTTAGCGGGATAAAGGTAGAGTGAGCTTCAGTTCGTTTAACACTGTTCGCTGAGCATGGGTGTGGTTTACAGATTGGTAGACTCCCATGTGCTGTTGTGCGAGACTGTGTGGTTTGTTTTGTTGTAGTGAAGTGCATGCGGTTTGCTGTGCAAGAAAGTGGTTGTTTAGTGTGCGAGAGGTATACGCGGAGAGTTGAGGATTTTTAGCAAATGGGTTAGTGGGGTTACCTCGTTGTTTCGACCATCTGTGATGGGTGTCTCTGCTCCTGCTGTCTGCAGGAGCATTCTTTTGGCGATTCATTAGTCTGGTTCAGCGCGAGGCAGTGGCATGCCTCTGTGGGCCAGGGGAATGCATTGCTCTATGGTTAATATTTTTAATTCGTTTTAGAGTTCAGTGGTTAGAACCTTGGTGGCATTTTGGTGCTAAACAACCAGAACTGAAGAGATGAACATTGGGTTTGTCTATGCATGCTTATGCTAGGTAAAGCAGTTTTAAGTTGCTTTCTAAATGTTATTTTTATTCATTTCTTCCGTCTTGAGTGATCCAACCTCATGTTTCATGAGCTTAAAGCTTTGAGTGTAAAGTAACATTTTACCCCAGCTCTCATATGCGGTTTTGGGTGTCAAAAGGGTCTTCTCATCGAAGCGAAACGCTCCCATGATCAGAACAAACCTATTGGGTATAAATGTGTCTTCCTCTCAGTATGTTTGGTGCACTTTGCAGAAAGCCTTACATTTCATACAAGTCTAAGTAGGCACCCATTGCAGTTTCCCAAAAGCTTTAGATGTAAGATATCCAAGGTAGGCTCTATAGTCTCCAGGATGTGACACTTTTGGCAGTGGAGTTTTGCAGTTAATTTGGAAGGCCTAGATAGAAGGAATAGTAAATGTGAAGGTGTAATAATACAAAAACAATGACAATTAAAAACTGGTGTCAAAAGAATAGGTATAGATATTGTCACAGTTGGCTGAAGCATGAGCCGATAACTTAATTAATCTGAGCGGGTAAGCAAACATTGAGAAGTGCTAGATATGCCCAGATTATTTCTGGCTGAGGACAGGAACCCAGTGTTGCAAGTCAGGAATGTGGGGAGGGTAGAGGGAGTGTTAGGAATATGTTTCTAGGGCCACAAGGAAGATTTTCTATTTTGGAACCATTACATTTTCTTTAAGTCATCCAGTCAGACTGATGTAATTTCCAGATAAATTAATCTAAGTGCAATGGCCAAGCCAAGATGAATTGGCAGCAGTGTCAAATTCTTCAGATAAGTTGAATACCTACATTTACACCTTACTGCCATGCTCCAATCTCTTTACACCCACCATTCCTACAGCTATCAATTCTGTACATACAGCCTGTCAACTTTCTTCGTAAAATCAAAATCATGTCTGTGGTGTCCATATGTTACGCATGTTGACGGATCACTAAAGAATCCAATAGCCAGACTGTCATTTCTTGAAAGCTATCAGCCAAAGTGACGAAGATTGGTTGGCTCATCTTTTCTTTAACAATGGGAGTACCAGTGTATTTATCAATTGCAAATATATAATGAGCCTAGACGTAGTGATTGGTTGATAAACTTTCAATGGATAGGCTAGTAGAGGTAGAATATTTTGTGCTCAACCCAGGTCTTGGGGTGATCCTGCCAGTTTGGCTGATTATGATTAAATTAAGGAAACACAAATAGCTGGAAGGCTTGGATTTAAACTTGAAAAGCTTCTTTGGGTAGAGTTTTGAATCCCAATAAGCAATGCGTGCTTAGTCATCTGGAGTAGCACTCAAACATTGCTGAAATCACATTTCATTTCTCAATGGAAAAATTGAACTCTTACTAGAACTAGGCAGATGGACAATACCTTGGTCCAGACGTTTTGTTGATTTTAATTTGTCCAGGCTGCTGAAGAGTTCTTTATCCGTGTTAGTAGAAGGAAAATTATTCCAGCTACATCAACGATATTGTCATTTGAGACGTTACAAATTGCAGGGATGCAACACCTGGAGATGATATAAGTAGTAGCCCCGAATTAACTATGATCTTTGATCAAATCACGGGTCCAGCTAGTGAGGTTATCCATCACGAACTGCATGTTTGTGGGCAAGGAAACCCAGATTACACCCTTAATTCCCAAACCCATGCGGTGGCCTCAAAGAGAACGATGAGAAAATCCACCCTAAACTCGGTCATTGTTTTACATCTTTGAGAGTAAGCAATGCTTCACCTATGGTTCATGCTGTGAGCGGGAGTGCAGGTACAGCCCGCGCCTGGTGTGCAAATCCGGGTAAGGATTCTAGGCCGTAGTTGAAAGAAAATCTTATTGCGGACAATAAAAGCACTTAAGGTAAACTCTAACACTTCATGCAGCGCTGGCACAGCGCAATGGAACTAGCAGGCTAATGGGAAAACTTCAGCTCCAGCTCTGACCTGCTGATTCCAACATGGTGGACTGAGTATGTATAACTTCAGCTGTGGGGGCCAGTGCAGGGGCAGATTCTCATTTGCCCAAAACCCACAGCACCTGCAGTAGTTAAGCCAGACAATGGGACAAACCAAGAGAGACTAACTCGTGTTAGTCAAGTCGAGAAGGCCAATTTTTAAGAGTGTGGCAGGAGGGGAACATTTAAAAGGATGCACCTGTGGTGGCCACAAGACACTGGGAAAGGGAGTTACCTAGGCCAGTGATACCAAATCATAGGAGAGGTCAGGGTTAGAGAATAGTCTAGCTGAAGAGCCCTTCTGACACCTTCCCAGGAACTGGTAGGTGGCCACCACCAAAGTTCCCTAATGCATTGAGCACTAGGTGGGTGCTCTGATCGAGACACTTGCAAGGCGACCAGCCCAAATAGTCTTGCAAACGCTTTCAAACTGAGCTAGTGTGGCGGAAGTCATAACTTGTGAAGAATCAGCTATTCATCCCTTCTCCCCAAGGGGGAGCCTCCCCCTGGGAGGCTAGGGAGGTGAACCCACTGCACAAGAAAATCCCTATGGGTAGAGGCATGTAGGAACTCACTGGGAGAGACTCCCCTTTTGGGACAAGGACTTTCGTTCATTCGAGGCACTCCCTAGACCACCTACCACCGCTGCATATATGGGACTGTCTGCTATAAGTAACAATGCTTCTTTATATTTTGTTGAAGGCAATGCTACAAGAGACAAATATGAAGATGTCTCTTTAAAGACGGATGTCCATGCAACTGGGACAAGTCTGAGAAGGAAAAGGGGAGAGTGTTGTACGCAGGGGGGGAAGCCCCCTGACATCACACCTAACTGTATGTAGAGCAGAGACAGGCTGAGGAGTGAAGAACGCAAGTGTGGAAACCTGGAAGCATGTCGTATGCAACAGCAAAGAAATCGTTGTGAAGAAGAGTTGAACCCTGTTCCTGGTGGTGGCATGACCACATCTGCAGCGTGGTGGGCAGTATGCTGGAATGACAAATCGCCACCGTTGCTGGAAGCGTGAACAGCTTCCTATCGCCAGTATCGTTGTACGGCAGTAAACCAACAAGAAGCAGAGAACCGATGCCAGCAAGAGTGAGGATCGGGAAGCCAGATACAGAAGAGCTGA